>NC_064829.1:67949028-68252059 GCF_024166365.1 Elephas maximus indicus | reverse complement strand
TCATTTTGTTCATGCACTGTTTTCCCTTAGCTTTTTAGTTATGTTTAGTGTTGTATTCTGTTCTTCCATTTTTCTCATTATTTGATCAGCCCTACATATCCTTTCACTCCCTTTGTCATGTTCATTTGAAAGGGCCATTATTTCTCTCTTCTTTGTGTGTCTTGTGATTTTTTTGTTGGGGCATTGGGGTTTTAGGGGGTGTTAACTTTTTCAGTTTTCTCCAATATTTGGTGTTTTTTGCCCATGCAACTTTCTGCAAAAAATTTTTAGATGGGCAGAGCTTTTGGCCTTGCTTACCATTTCCTCTCACTCCCTGTGATAGCTCCTTCTCCCTCCCTGGTTTACTTAGGATTAAAAAGTTCCAGCTCTTGGTCTTCAACTTTTAGTCTCTTCCAAACACACCAGAGAACATACTGTGATTGGTCTGTCCACCAGTGAGCACCGCCACTCAGGTGAGATATCATGTACTAACTAATCTGTCCACTAGGGGGTGCAGTCCTCTCTCTCTGGTTATTCCTTCCCTTCTCTGTTTCTGCAACCATGTTTTTAATCAGAAAACCCACACCCGGTGAGCCCCTTTTGGGGTTGGGTGTTCCCTGAGGCTTCCTTTTCTGCTCTGTGGAGGCTGCTTATGTCTCAGCTGGGTTTTGGTGGAAGCCCAGGTAGAGTTTCCTCCATTTCAGGAGAAGGAGGGGCTGGCACTCCCCAAAAGGACCTCTGAGAGATCTGTGTTGTTCGTTTTAGAGCCCCACCTCCTGACTCCTCTGTAGGGAAGCTTCTGTAGGAGTTCTTATCAGTTTGTCTTGTTGCTATCAGAGCCCACTCCATGGTATATTGGTTGTGGGTGTAGCTTCCACTAACATTGCCTGCTTCCTAGCACAAAGAAGCCTCAGTCAGCAGTCCTCAGTGCCAACTGGAAGGTGGAGGGGAAAAAAAAAAAAAAACATAGCCATTGAGTTGATTCCAACTCATAGCGACACTATAGGACAGGGTAGAATTGCCCCACAGGGTTTCCAAGGAGTGCCTGGTGGATTCAGAGTGCCTGGTGGATTCAAACAGCCAAGCTTTTGGTTATCAGCCATAGCTCTGAACCACTATGCCACCAGGGGGAGCAGACAGACCCAAACTGATCCCCAGGGAGATCTGTTCAGTTGGTTTCAGAGGCCTGAGCTATGGATTGCACAGGTAGGCAGTTATGGTGCTGACTATGGGAGCAGACTCCACTTCAGAGGCCTTTTGTAGCAATTTGCAACAGCCTGGCAACCAACAATTACCACGTGCGGAAAGGGGTGTCATGCTCTGGTCAGATATCCCTGGAAGTCTGCCTTGTTGCTGTCAGAGTCCCCCCCCCAGTAGATTGTTAGCTGTGAATGTAGCCTCCACACAAGACTCCTCCTTGCTAACATGTAGCAGCCTCAATCAGGTGTCCTTAGTGCCAACCAGAAGTGGGGCGGACAACCCTAATTGACGCCCGAGGAATTTTGCTCTGTTGGTTTCAGGTGCCAGAGCTACAGGTTATACAGGGAGGCAGATAGAGTGTTGACTAGGGGAGCAGACTCCACTGCAGGAGCTTTCTGTAATGAGTAACAGCTGGCTTGAAGATGACAGTGTCTGGGTCGGGGAGGGGAGTGTCATGCTTGAAAAGGACCTCCAGGGTGGTCTGCCTTGTTATCAGAACCACCTCTCTCCCCATAGTATGTTGGCTGTGACTGTAGCCTCCACTAAAGATGCCTGCTTCCTAGCACACAGCAGCCTCAGTCAGCAGTCCTCAGCACAAACCAAAAGGGAGTGCAGACAGCCTTGAACTGACTTCCTGGGAGGTCTATCCTGTTATTTTCAGAGGCCTGAGCTATGGGGTGGACAGGAAGGCCAGTAGAATGTTTACTGTAGGAGCAATCTCCACTGCATAGACCTCCTGTCACAATTCAAGGTAGGCTTGCCACTGACTGTGTCTGGTGGGGAGGTACTGGCACATTCCAGGTAGACTCCATGGGAGGTCTACCTTGTTGATTTTAGAGCAGAATCTTGGGGTCCTGTCTCTTTGTACAGGCAGAGGCTGTGGTGGTTAGGGAAGCAGGCTCCTTTTCTGTGGCTACTTCTGTGGTAACCTGCGTGGCTGTGGGAAAGGGCAGGAGAAGCATTTTTCCTACCATTTGTGACTCCTTGTTGATTCTTGCCTGTTTGCACTTCCCTCCTACTTTCCTCTGCTCCCCAATTCAGAGTCTCTCAAAGCTGAGCACCATTTTCTTGTTGTATTTGAGGGGGAGGGTCAGAATGATGATCTTCTTACTCTGTCTTCCTGGAATCTGCAGATTTTCTTTTGATTTAAATGAGAATTAGATGGAGTTAAAATGGGAGAAAAAAGAAAAACAAAATCTTATTTAGCCAAAGATCTAATTCTATGAAAACATAAAATTATAAACCAAGAGAGGAAATTTTTAAAAAAAGATTGATGAATATCTAAGTTGTAGTCAGGCTGCTAGGATTTGCTTATTTCTTGGTATGAGGAGTCAGGGTGACTAGGTGCTGGAGGGTGAGGAAGGAGGTGTAGACGATACCAGCTAGGTGCCCATCACCTTTCCAAGAATTCTAGTCACCACTAGTACCCAAGAAACTCTCCAAGAACAACATCATATTGGATCAAACTAAACATGGGAAGATACAAAGCTATTTTCACAAATGCATTTACCTGGAATAACATTTCCACCACAGTCACATGGGTGAGGACACAAATCCTCCTGGAATATTCTTTAACAATTATTCATTTTAGAATACCGTCAATAATCCTAGTTGCAGGGTCATTTGTAACACAGAATATGATTCCTTTATTTTTATAGAGGCCTAATTTGATGTTTCATTTGGGGATGTATAAATGTTTGGGGTGTATTGTGATAACTAGTCAAAACTCTCCCTTCATTTCTCATGTCCTGTTGTCTCTAGAGGCTGCTGGGCACAAACACTCTGAGAGTTGCCTGTATAGACTACCTGAGCCTTTTGTTTAAATTAGCAGAACCCGTAGAAGTGGTTCATCCTGAGTGACCTAAGTGAAAATCAAGAGGAAGAAAGATAATAGTACCGAGTTCTTACAGGATCTTTTGAATCAGAGTGATACAGTGGTGGTTTATTATATGATGAGAATCCCACAGGTAGTCAAATCCAGGACTGGTTGATTCAGTAGCTGAGTGATGTCTTCCAGGAAAACAGGTTCTTTGATCTTTAGCTCTGCCTTTATCAGCATAGGGGAACCCTACATAAATTCAAGATGGCCACCGTAGTGCCACATACCCAGCCAGGTAAGGGGAGAACAGTAGTACTTCCCACCTTACCACCAATTTCTCCTTTCTGTGATGGGGAAGAAACTTTTCATGAGTTCCTCCAGCAGATTTCCCCTCATGTTTATCTCTTTCTTTTTTAATTATTTAAAAATATACAAAACAAAGTACATATCAACAATTTCTACATGTACAACTCAGTGTCCCTCAGGACTCTTTGATCAGATGCCCAAGCCCTGGCTGTCAGGAAAACTAGGAAAGCAAATAGTTGGTAATTTCAGCATCTGTATGGGAAATGGGCTCTACCAATAATGAAGGGGAGGAGAAAAGCTGTTGGGAAGATATATAAGAGTGCATGCCACAACTTTACACAAGTTATTTCCCTGACATTTCCACCAGACCCCTATGGGCCCAATAATAGTAATTATTGCCCTCCTTTGCAGAGTTGGAAACTGAAACTGATGCTCTGAGGGGTTCAGTCATGCACTGGAGACAAGGTTGGAGTCAAGACTTGAACTCAGGTCTGTCTGGCTCTAAGTTCCAGGCTTATACCCACTACACCACATTTGAAGTCTTGGCTTTGAGATTAAAGTAGAAGACAGTATCATAAATTAAACCTACAATAGGCTTAGGCTTAAGGTTAGAATGAACAGGTGTCTTCATGCCTGGAAACAGCTTGGAATGCTGCTGCTAAGAATCAATCCTTTGAGCTAAGCAGTGGTCTCTGAGAGACCACTGCTAAAAATGCAAATATAAGATATATTTGGATGTGTTAACATTTTAGCTGGGATTCAAATATATATCTGATATTCCAGGATATTCCATGATAGGTAAGTTTTGACAGGTGAGGGGTGAGGACATTTGAGGTTAACTTGGCATTAGGGTGGGCACTGATACAGTGAGAACAGCTCAGAGCAGTGGACACCTGGAGCAGTGAGGAAATGTCATGGAAACAGACCCTGAGAGCAGGCGGAGCCCAAAAGCTCTGCCTGATCCACCCTGCCTACTTCTGTAGCCTCATCTTTCATCTCTCCCTTCATTCCCCATCCCTCGTGTATATTGAACTCTACCTGCAGAATACCTGGATCCCTGGAGTTCAAGTTCTTCAAATGATTCCACTGATATTTCCCTTATCCAGAGGATTATGAACACACACTCTATGATTTGAACAGGTAATGCAAAGTTATCACTAAAAATTTTTGAAACCTATGTTTACTTTTGAAAATGAGTGCAATTTTGGATTTTACTGCAAAAAATAGCTCCATTGTTCAATGTAATGTGGCTGGTTGCCCCTAGGTGTCACCAGCCACTGAAAGCTGTGGTCGTATTTGCAGAAATGATCAGATTCCAAGACTCCAAGCCTCCTCTCCCATTTATTATCTTTTCCAGGGCTTTATTGCCCTGTGTTCTTCTGGAAACCCCTGGGGGATTTTACATGTATAACTCTGTTGTTGTTTGCTGATGAGTTGATTCCAACTCATAAAGACCCTATGGAACAGAGTAGAACTGTTCCCATAGGGTTTCCAAGGCCGTTAATCTTCATGGAAGCAGACTGCCACATCTTTCTCCCATGGAGTGGCTGGTAGGTTTGAACCACAGACTTTTTGGTTAGCAGCCAAGCGATTACCATATTTTTATGCCAGTAATGCTCACAGTTGGCAAACAAATGTAGAAGGTACATGTTATTGGCATAAAAATGTTAACTACTGCACCACCAGGGCTCCTTTATGTAACCCTAATGCCCCTTCATTGTTCTTTTGTAGTACTCTGGGCATCCCATAGCATGTCTGCCATTGCAGCTATTGTAATTATTTGCCCCCTTGTCTCCAGCCCCCCTTTTATCATCTGCTCTGTATTACTAATACTTCATTCAATGTCTAGGTTAAGAGCTTGATACAATTTTTAAAAAATAATTGGATGGATACATGGACTCTTACATGGATACATAGACCCCCTACATGGAAAATAGATAAATGGAAAATAATAAATAGCAAATTTCACTTTCAAATTGTCGTGAAGGCTCATATTGGATTCCTAATATGAACTTGCTTTGGGTCAAACTCCTAACTAAAAGAGCTAGTAATCATCAGCTGGTCCAGAACATGCAACTTGCTATTCATGGCTTATTTTCTCTTGTGCATTGAGAAGATGAATCCGTGGGGCAAATCTCTGCTTTGTTTTGTTTCGTTTTGGCAATCAGTAAAACATTGCTTTCTTTTATTAAAGCAATTATAATAAATTATTATAATAAATCTTACAAGAACCCAACATTTCTACCCTTTGTATGATATATAGGGCTTCTACTTACGTAGGATTTATAGAGGCCAGCTGTAACTCAGGTTTCTTGTTAGCCACCCACTCTTACACAGAAGACTCCCTCAGGGCCTCCAGTCCACGTTTCCTCCCTTACCCTTCCTCGCTGTGTCTGGGTATTCAGAGGGAAGCAGCCAGGAGCAGATTGCTTTATCAAGAGCTTAGCCTGGAATGGTGAGGGATCCCTGCCTGTGAATGTGAGCAAGCACCTTACACACCAGGGTGAGAAAACATTCACTTGGCCACCAAGACAAGAACTAGAATCTCTGCTTTTTGAATAATGGTAGTAATGATGGATACTTTACACACTGCTTACTTACTGTGATGGTCAGTTTTACGTATCAACTTGGCTAGGCAATGTTGTTGTTGTTGGGTGTCATCCAGTTGATTCCAACTCACAGTGACCCTATAAGGTAAAGCAGAACTGCCCCATAAGGTTTTCAAGGCTGTAATCTTTACAGAAGCAGATTGCCGCATCTTTTTTCCACAGAGCAGCTAGGTGAGTTTGAACTGTCCACCTTTCAGTTAGCAGCCAAGTGCTCAACCATTGCACTACCAGGGCTCCTTTGGCTAGGCTATAAACCCATTGCCACCAAGTTGATTCCAACTCATAGTCACCCTATACGGTAGCAGACTGGCCCCATAGGGTTTCCAAGGAGTGGCTGGCGGATTTGAATGGCTGACCTTTTGGTTAGCAGTCTAATGCATTCTTGCACTTATTTACTAATCTGTAGTGAACAATTTCACATTTTTTCACCACATCAAAGATTCTGTTTCTAGGTATGGCTGGCATCTGTCTCTCTCCCAATCCCACAACACCTTCCTACAGAATCAAGGTCTCTTCAAATTTATAATCCCTGACAGGGGCAGATGACTCCGTAAGCAAGGTAAGCATGGGCTTACTTGTGCTTAGTTACTAGCCTGTAGCAAACAATCTCACATGGGTTTCACCAGCCACATCAAAGTGAAACCCTTGTGAAATTGTTTGCTACAGATTAGTAAATTGGTACAAGTAAGCCCGTGCCTATCCCGCTTATTGGATAACCCGCCCCTGACTCTGACACACATGCGGCCACCACGAGTAGGCGTCAACTCCACAACAACAGGTTATCTATCAATAAACATGTTTCATGGACTTGGAAAACCATGAGACCCCTCACAACTCAGATTAATTATTTTATCATTTATGAAATGGAATTGTTGCTTCATTCCCTGGTTCGTCTTGGATTTTTTTATTTTCCTGTGAAGAAATTTATTTCTCTTCTTAAAATAGCTTCAGTCACAGGAAACAATTAAAAAAAAAAGCTTTAGAGAAATGAAAATTGCTTTTTTTTTTGGTAACATTATCCATTTTCCTTTCTATTTACCTGCTGCTGACTTTACTGTCCCAATCTTCTTTTTCTCTGGTTCTTGAAAAATCTCAGAACAAATATCTTCAATAGATTTTGTTTGGCTAGACTTGCAGTTACCTGCTGGAAACCAATTTTGGTGTATTTGATTTGTTGCTATTTGTAGGTCAGGAGAAGATGACCAGAAGGGGCTTCAGAGTTACCTGTATGTCCAGCGACTCAAGTTACTTTTTTCTTTTTTTGAGTGATATTGTGGAGTGCTTCATTTTCTGCAACTTATGGAGAGAAAGCCATTAATTGAGGAAAGGCTGATTCAGGTGGTGTAAGTGAGTCGGAATCGACTTGACAGCACTGGCTGGCTGGCTTAAGGATAATTAACTGAAGGTCGGTGGCTTGTAAGAGATTCCATTAGTGTCACGATCCTAAAGTCAATCTCATGTGAGGAGGATTGCCTAACATTAACGATTTTCTCTCAGGATTTTGTTTACAGGGGGCCATAGCTCTTGTAACTTCACAAGGTATTTCATTGCATGTAGAATCTCTTCACAAGGAGCCCTGCTGGAGTAGTGGTTACAGTGCACTGCTGCTTAACTGAAACGTTGGTGGTTCAAATCCACCAGCCACTCTGTGGATTGAAAGATATGGCAGTGCTTCCGTAGAGGTTACAGCCTTGGAAACCCTGTGGGGCGGCAGTTCTACTCTGTCCTACTGAATAGCAAGAGCGACGGGTTTTTTAGAATCTCTTCACACTTCTGGGAAACCCTCCTGGTGTAGTGGTTAAGTGCTACAGCTGCTAACCAAAAGGTCAGCAGTTCATGTCCTCTAGGCGCTCCTTGGAAACTCTATGGGGCAGTTCTACCCTGACCTAGAGGGTCGCGATGAGTCACAATCGACTGGACCGCAATGGGTTTTTTTGTTTGCTTTCACACTTCTGGAGCCAAGAGTGTGGTTAGTTGGGTGGCCAAGAGATGGCGCTGTGAGCTCAACAGAAGGCAAAGGAGGCGGCTTGTAAACTATCCCAGCTGATCCAGAGCCACGAGAATGCACAGCCTGGGAGCTTTCTGATTTACTTTCTCATTCTTTTGGTGGCTTGTTTAAGGCCAAAATAAATGCCCGGGCCAAAGTCTATAAGTACAGAAAAGAATCTTTTTCTCTTCAACCTCAAGATGGGCTCAGCTCCCCGATACACGTGATATAAAACTCGGGAAAGCTGAACAAGTCCTGGGAGCTTCTAGTTTTTCAGAAAAGGGAATCTAGCAGAGATGGGAGGGTGTGACTTAGGAATGTGCTTTGTTGAGCTGTGACGGTCATAAGAGACAGTCTGGCGTAAATGACAGAGTCGTGGGTGGGTGACCAAGAGAAAAACAGATGAACCAAAGCAAAAAGCAAACAAAAGTAATTGGCATTGTAAATCATTTGGGAGCTCTTGGGATGTCAATCTGCTTTCATGCGATGAACACTTTTTTTTCCCACTTCGACCAGCTGTTCCTGGAAAGTGAAATCAGGTCAGGTCGTGGACCGTGGGGGGCTGCTCCTTTCAGAATTCTTCTCCTCAGCAACTCACGTTCCATCTTCCCACCAGCTTCTCGCCATCACATTTTTTTTTCTCACATGTAACCTGCCTTGTTAAGACCAGAGAAGATTCGTTTTTAAAAAAAAGAACTTTTTTTTGAGATAGGTTATAAAGAAAAAAGCTCGTACGGAAGAAAGGCGCTAACTTCAGGTCTGAGACGGTGCCAGCCTTTGAGGAACTGCCTGTGCACCTCACACTTTGTGAATTATCTGTGGAGGATGTTTATTTGCAAGAGAATTTCCCTCTTCCTCAAGTATATTTCAGTGACAATCCTAGGTTCCACTTTCACCCTCCTGTCCAGACTAATTAATGTGCTTGTCAAAATATATATAATTAGAAAGATAAAGTCATAGGGCAAAACACAGTAAATAATGCATTCATGTGACAGAGAACTTGAAGGGCACTTAGCATACCTTTGCCTGAAGGTGACCAAGTGCTTACCAGAAATAGAGATTGCTGAGCCCAGCACCAGACCTACTGAATCAGAATTTCCAGGGTCAAGGCCTGGTAATCTTATTTTTAATACCCCCCTCCCCCAGGTTATTCTTATCATCAAGAAGCTTAGGAAATGGTGCTTAAGAAACTGGCTAGTCCAGGGGCAAAAAAGCTGTTCCTGTAAAGGGGTCAATAGTAAATATTTTAGGCTTTGCAGATCACGTGATCGCCGTCACAGCTACTGAACTCTGCGTAGCATGGGAGCAGTCACAGTACGTAAACGAATGGCCATGGCTGTGTTCCGGTAAGACTTTATTTACAGAAACAGGCAATGGGATGGATTTGGTCTGAAGGGCCATAGATTGCTGACCGCTGAACTACTCTAGTCCCCTCACTTTACAGGTGAAGAAACTGAGGACCAGGGGAGTGAGGTGATGTGGCAAAGCTAGTGACTTGCCAAAGTTTGTCAGGGCCCGTGCCAGAGCCAGGCGCAGGCTCCTGGGTCTCTAGAGCGGTGTTCCCCTTTTTACCCCATTCCACACTCCCATATTGAATAAGTCCCCCCCCCCCACCACCACCACCACATACACGCACATAGGGTCACTATGAGCTGGAATTAACTGGATGGCAACTAATAACAACAGCATGGAGTCTCTAGGGCCCTGGGTGGTACAAACAGTTCTCATCTACTAACTGAAAGGTTAATGGTTTGAATCCACCCAGAGGCATCTCAAATGAAAGGCCTGGGGATCTGCTTCTGAAAAGTCAGCCACTGAAAACACCGTGGAACACATACAGCTCTACTCTGATACACATGGGGTCGCCATGAGTCGGCCTCATCCCCATCGCAACTGGTTTTATGATTTATTCACTGCTTCAGATTAAAATTTCTGTCACGGTGATCAAAAGATTATCATGATGAGGAAATGTTTGTATCTCATGGGGAAGATCACGGTGTCCTATTTCTCTGGTAGGTGGGTGAAACAAAATGAAAATGAATAGAAGAAAGAGGTAGGTATCTATGGGTTAAATTGAACAAAGCCTAGAAATTTTATGGGTCAACTAAAACTTTTACAGCCCAAATTGCTTTAAAAATGTTCTTCTAAACTTATGTGTGATTAAGTCTTGAAGCACCTTGAGAGGATGTTCTCTAGATGTGTCCTTCCGGTGACGTGACGCCCAACCCCCTTTTAACAACCTTTCCCAAAGCAAATTCCTTCATCATGGCAAACCAGTTTCCTCTTTCTGTTGTCTGTCTCCATGGCAGTAGGGAGCATCTGGTTGCCATTCCCTTCAGACATCTGAAGAACCATCATTAAATTGTCACACAGTTGCTCTTCTGGCAAAACAGAGCCGAATCTCTTCAACCTTCTTCAGGCTACTTGTCCTCCAGGCCTTTAATTCTGAAGTTAGTCTCATGGGTTTGGAGCCTTCTCCAGGTTTTCCTCCACCCTCTAACTGCTGGGCTTTGAACTGGGGTTGGTTTGCTGGCAAGTTTTGAGTTCTAAGGAAAGAGCTTTTGGATGGGAAAATTGTGTTTTCCTCTATTTGACTGCTCGCACCTGAATTAATTGATGGGTGATTTCGTTCTTGTACTGGCCATGTTCTGAGTTTACACTGGGGAAACCAGAGAGTCGGGTTCCTGTTTACTTCTTGCTCAGCCAGAAGAAATTCAAGTCCTCCTTGCTCAGAGGGACAGGGGATGTTGTTGATTTTTTTTTTTTTGGTATCCAGGAAAGATCGTTTCAGAATAAACCATTAGGCATTTTTTAGAAAGCCTGTAGAATTATATATTGTGCTGGAATTTAGGAATTTTTAGGAATGGACAAGGAGCAATAACTGCTTTCAAAAATGAGAGGGCAGTTCAGGTTCAAATGACAGTCGTCTCCTGTCCCTATTGACACACTGCATCCCGGGTACTTTTGGCACTTTGCCACAGCTAACGCTCTTTTTTTCACCCAACTTAACATTTGGGAAAATTTCAAATCAAGAGAAGTTGTGTACTCACACCCTTCTTCTAGATTCACTTGTTAGTATTTTTGCTGTATTTTCTGTCTTTTTCTCTTCCGCTCTTCACACACACACACACACCCCACGTTATTTTTGGCCAGAACATTTGAAAATAAGTTGCTGACATAACACTTCACCTCTAAGTACTTCAGCCTATATCTCCTGAGAATAAGGACAGGCTCCTACATAAACATTCTATGAGTATCATTCCTATGAAAATTAATATCAATTCCATAATATACAATCCATATTAAAATTTCCCCAACTCTCCCAAAAATGTCTTTTTATAGCTATTTTATTTTCTGATCCAGGATCCAATCTAGTTTCACACAGCTTTGGTCTCTTTAGTCTCTGGAGTCTTCTAATCAAGAACAGTCCTCTCACTTTTTATTTTCCTTCACGACATTGACTTTTTTAAAGAATCCAGGCCAATTGTCTTGTAGAATGTCCCAAAATCTGGAATTATCTGATTGTTTCCTTATGATCACATTCGATTTAAACATTTTTGCCAAGAATGTCATGCTGATGATATTAGGTACTTCTTGTTATACCACTTCAGGAGGCCTGTGATGTCAATGCTGAGTTTGACTACCTGCTCAAGGTGATGGTCACCAAATCTGCCCAAGAAAAAGATACATTTTCCCTTTGAAAATAGCAAGTAGGCAACTGGCATCGCACTGTATTCTCCTGTCAAACCTTTAACACAATTGCAGGTATCTGTACTCTTAGCTGATAACCTTGATTCCAACATCCTTGAATCAGAAGTAAGCACACGGAAGAGACTTCCACATTTGCCCAGCACTACGTCCCCCACGTACCCACATCTGCACCCACGCGCTTTGCTTCACTTCCTGTTAGCACAGGCAAGCCACCCATGCTCCTACAGAAACCAAATCCCTCCAGGTGTGCGCTAAACCCCATGCCTTCTCAGCTCCTGATATACCTACTCCAGGAAAGCTCTCCTCCCTTTCCTGCATCATCCTACATATATTTTTCAATCTGACTTAGTTATCCAGTGCTGCTATAACAGACATACCACCAGTGGATGGCTTTAGCAAATAGAAATTTATTTTCTCACATTTTAGGAGGCTGGAAGTCCAAACTCGGAGTGCCGGCTCTGGGGGAAGGCTTTCTCTCTATGTCGGCTCTGGAGGAAGTCCTTGTCTCTTCACTTTCTGCTTCTTGGTTCCTTGGAGATCTCCATGTGTCTTGGCATCTATCTTACCCCATCTCTCTCCTCTGCTCACTGGTTTAATCTCCTTTATATCTGAAAAGAGATTGACTCAAGATACATCCTACACTAATCCTGCCTCCTTAACATAACAAAGAAAACCCATTTCCAAGTGGGATTATAACCACAAACATAGAGTTTAGAATTTACAACACGTATTTGGGAGGACACAATTCAATCCATAACAACGTCTATACCCAAACATCACCATCCACAAATAACTATGCTATCTTTCTCCCAGCTAGACAATATTCTTCTCTTGACATTATTCTCCTGGCCATCAACCACCTTAATTATCACTTTGCTCCCCTTTGAGGAAAAATCTCAAAACCATGATCTATATATGTCTCTATGCCTTCTCTTTCCATTTTCTGCTAAATTCACATTACTCTGGCTTTCCCCTTTATCCATCCACTGAGCTAGCTTTTATAAAATCATCAGGGACCTCCCCATTGCTAAATTTTGCAGTCTGGAGCCTCTCACTTGATCTGTCAACAGCATTTGACACAGTTGATTCCTCCCTCTTCCCCAATGCACTCTCTTCACTCAGCTTCCAGAACACATCTCATGCTCTTGCCTAATACAGATACCAAATACAGATCTCAGGCTTTGAATACCCAAACCTGAACTCCGGATCTTCTCCCTACTCTGCTCCATCTGTTCTTTCCCACCTGCTCTATCTTTAAAATATATCCAAATCTAACCCCTTTTCAGGAATTCCATTTCTAGTACCTGATATACCACGACCACCAACTGCCGTAGAGTCAATGCTGACTCACGTGACCCCATGTGTGTCAGAGTAGAAGTGTGCTCCACAGGGTTTTCAATGGCTGATTTTTTAGAAGTAGATTGCCAGGCCTTTCTTTCAAGGTGCCTCAGGGTGTACTCGAACCTCCATCCTTTCAATTAGCAGCCGAACCCCTTAACAATTTGCACCAACCAGGGACAGTACCTGGTGTAGGCCATCTCATCTCTGCAATCCTCCTAACTGGTTTTCCTGATTCCACCCTAGCCCTCGTCTCATCTGTTCTCAACACAGCAGCCAGGATGATCCTTTTAAAACACAAGTCAGCTTATGTCACTCCCCTGCTAACACCCCCTCAGTGTGTCCCCATTTTAACTCCGTGTGAAAGCAAAGTCTTTAAGAGGCCAGTTATGTTTGCAGCACCCTGAATCCAAATGCCCCGGCCTTTCCCATTCCCACCTTCCCCATCCCACCTTCATTCCTCTCTGACCTCATTCGATCACCTTTATGCCCTTGGAGTTTCCTTGAACACACAGCATGCTCTCAGCTTAGGGCCTTTGTACTGTCTGCTTCACCGGCCTGCACTAGTCTCCCTTAAGTTAACTTTCTTACTTCTCATCTTTGCTCAGTTGTCACCTTTTCAACGATATCTGTTCTGACCATTCTACTTCAAGTTGCCACCCTCCATCCCACCGGTACTCCTGTTCGCCTCTACTCAGTTCTACTTCATAAAACACTACATGATGTGTTTACTTTTTTGGTTAACAATTTAGTGTCTGTTTCCCCCACTAGAATGTCAGTAGGGAAATAGAATGTGATACCAGAATATAAACTCTGCAAGGACAGGGCCTTTTTTGTTTGTTTGTTCACTGATATATTCCAGGCGAATAGAAGAGTAATATCTTAAAAAGCATTTGTTGCATACATGAAAGGATGAGCCCCCCCCCCTTTTTTATGTGTCTTATTAAAAAGTTTTTATCAGTTTTGGAGGGAGAAGTACTTAAAGAAAACCTAATACATTGTATAAAAACTAATTTCTTGTAAAGCAAGTTATACTTCAAATAATCCAGGAAAGCACACTTTTAAATATAAATTTTTATTAAACTTATACAGGTACGGTCTTAAAAGTAAAATAATTATACATTGCTTAAAATGAAGGTTAGCATTCTCCTACCCTATCGATTCCCCATTTTAATTTTTCAGTCTTCAAATGAAATCATTTTCAATGATTTCAGCTAATTTTTTCCTAGTATTTATCTCCACATTTGTTATGCATCTGTATGTTCTAATACTAATAATTTATACCTAATATTTCTTATGTGTTCTCTAGTGACTTCTTTATTTGGAAGATGAGGATTTATTGCTCTTAAACTGTTTCCTCTCTCCAACGTTTCTTCTCCCTCCCCCTCCCCTTCTTCCCATTATAAATGTGCCATAAGTTCTAGTTTAATCAATATTCATATGCACAGATGAGCCATGTAATGTACAAGCCATGTACAGCTTTTTATTTTCCTTGGAGACCATAATTGCCTCATTTTTGTCATTTGCTTAGCTTTCTTTGTATCATTAATCCATCCCCAAACTCTTTGCCAGCAGGATGAAACTCCTTTCAGTAACTTCAAACACAACTCTCAATTCATTTTTCCCCCCTTAGAGACATCCCTTCTGGAGTCCTTTGTCCTGCTGTTTCAATCTGGATTGATTGCTCTCAAGGCCTGCTGTACAGTTCTTGTCCTGGGATTTCTCTTTACTATTATTCTAAAAATTTCCTTAGTCTCTTAGTTGGGTTCATCCCATTCCCTGGATCCCACCTCATCTTTTTTCGTGGTTTACTCACTCATTTTGGTGGACTTCATACTCCAGTAGCTTCCTAAGAAATGATGGTGGGAGGTAAATATTTTGAGATCTTGCATGTATGAAAATGTCTTCATTCTTTTTCTTATAACTGATTGATATTTTGCAGGGTATAAAATTCTAAGTTGGAAAACATTCATTTTCAAAACTAAAATTAATGTAAAGGAGTTACTCTATTTTCTGTTATTTCCTAGGGTTGTTGTATGAAACCTGATATAAGTGTGATTCAGTCTTTTATATGAAACCTGTGTATGTGATCACCTCTCCCTGGATGCTCTTGGGATCTTTATTTGTGCCCAGTATTATGAAATTTCACGGTGGTCTGCCTTGGTAGGTTCTTTTAATATTCACTGGTCTAGGTGCTTAAGAGCTCAGCTTCTAACCAAAAAGGTTGGTAGTTCAAATCCACCAACCACTCTTTGGAAACCCTGTCATGGCAGTTCTACTTTGTCCTGTAGGGTGGCTGTGAGTTGGAATCGACTTGACAGCACCTAACAACAATAAGGAAGTCACTCAGTAGGTTCTGTCAATCTGTAAAACATGTGTCCTTCAGTTCTAGGAAATCTTCTTGAATTGTTTCATTTCTTTGATAATTTCCTCCCCTACATTTCCCTATTTGCTCTTTTTAGATCTCCTATTATTCAGATGTTGAACCTCCTGGACAGACCTAAACCTTTTATCTTCTCTCTCTTTAGCTTTACATTCTTTTTTTTCCCCCCTGGGAGATTCCTTCAATATTCCTTCCAACTCCTCTATTGAATTTTTTACGTTTGCTACAATAGTTTTAATTTATAAAAGCAGTTTATTTGTTGTTATTTCAAATGTTCTTTTTCTATAGTTTCCTGTTTTTTTTTTTTTAATAAATGTAATACCTTCCCTTTTGTCTTTGAGAATTTTAATGATTTTTTAAATTTCTTTTCCTGCATTGCTTTTCTTTTGAGTCCCTTTATTTGTTTGTTTTGCCCTGTCCTTTATATTAGATATTTTCCTCAAATATCTAGCAACCCTCATCTGTTTTTCCATAATCAGTGAGGCACTGAATACCAAAAACCCACTGCCACCATGTTGATTCCAACTGGTAGCGACCCTGCAGGACAGAGTAGAGCTGCCCCCACGGGGTTTCCAAGGCTGTAATTTTTACAGAAGCAGACTACCACATCTTTCTCCAACAGAGTGGCTGGTGAGTTTGAACCACGACCTTTTGGTTAGCAGCTGAGTGCTTAACCAGTGCACCACCAGAGGCACTGAATAGATGACTAGAAACTCTGATGGAAGGAAGGGGCTTGTGAACTCACAATGAATCTTTTTTATCCTACAAATGATAGACACCTGCTATATCTGTTTGGGGAAACCCTGGTGGTGTAGTAGTTAAGAGCTATGGCTGCTAACCAAAAGGTCAGCAGATTAAGTCCACTAGGCACTCTTTGGAAACTCTGTGGGGCAGTTCTACTCTCTCCTATAAGATTGGTATAAGTCAGAATCAACTCAGTGGCAATGGGTTTGGGGATTTTTTAAATCTGTTTGGAGTTTTAGGAACAGAGAAGGAGAGACAATAAATAATATCCCTGTAATCTACTTCTGAGTTTGAAACCAATTGAGGCATACAAGCAGATGGAAATAAGAGCTTTATTTTTGATGATGCTAACTGGAAAATATTGCTTTAGCTCTTTCCCTTAATTGAACCAATTTATATCTCTAATCACTAATCCAGATGGAAAATTTCAGGCCTTCTCTGCACAAGACAGCATGCCTGTAAATCTCACCACACAATAGAGAGTAAACCTTAATGTAGTTTCTTTGTGGAAAGTCAGACCTTGGAGATAGAGGCCAAACAGGAATGACACCTAGAATGCTCACTTCCTTGTCCCCATCAAAGAAGTCACTTCTGTCTTAGGGAAGAATATGTGAGGGGGATGAAGACGAATGAAAATGTGTCTTCCATACTTTTGCTGACTGAGAAACGGAGTAGAAATACCCTCACTTCCGTGGAAACATGGAGAGTAAAGAATGAATGTTTCCCCATTAATTCTCAAGGCTTTGGACTTACCCTTGAGCCAATGGTGAACCAGGGTTGTGTCTGCACCTCTGATGGGAGGAAAGCAGCCACTTAACAAGATGTCCTGTTCCCACCCTCACCCAACCACATCTCCTCTGTGTACGCTTCTGAGATACAGTCAAAAGTTAGATTTCACTCTTAGAAGGCTAAAAATTCATCTCCAACTCTGTTTCCCATCACAGATTACTCCCAGGCACTTTATCCAATATGGCTCACCAGGTTACTCAATGAAATAAAGACATAGAATAAAGACACTCCCTGAACAAAATGTCACCACAAAGAGACGCTTCAAATTTGATATAAACTTGCTTCCATTTTGAAGTTACCAGGGAGAAATTAAAGGTCAAAGAAAAAGTCCCCTTGCCTTTTGATGTTAAGTTCCAAATAAACAAAAGTCCAAAATTTTTAGGCTAAAATCCAAAGGGAGGACGGAGGAACCTTCTCCAAATTAGCTAGATCTGTCCAACCAGATGCAGAACAGAATGACAACCACAGGCTCCACGTGTGAGGAGCAAACCAGGATATACATTCTGTAAAGCCAGAAAAGGCAGAACTGACCCAACTTTAGCAATCAGACCAGTCACTCTTCCCACTTATAGAAGTTGAGGGAGCAGAGAGAAGCCAGAAATATTCCTCCTATACTTTTTCCATCTGGAGCATGGTGTGGAAATACTCTTAGCTGTGGGAAACATGCGTAGTCGGGAATAAGTGTTTGTCCCTAACATAGCTTTTGGATTGTCTTAAATTGAAATCATATATGGAAGTCATATACTTTATTGTCTAAACTCTCCAAACTTTCAGAGAGCGATTGGGAGCCATATTAATAAATACCCCATGACTACAAGCATAAACTAGAGCCATCTGAGGCAACCAGGATAAAAAGCCACCTTACTTAAAGTGAACATTGGGACTCTCAATGGATTTCTGCTACCTGGATTGTGACATTCTTCCATTTTCTCCAGTAGTCACTAATGGGCATTCATGCTTCTACGGCCTTCTCCCTGCGTATCCCTTAGACATCTCATAAGGAGGACAGAAGGAGAGAAAAAGAAAAAAATGTGTTTCAGTCGTCTGAGATGTAATAGGCATTTAAAAGTAAATGTTTAGTGAACAGATGCATAGACAAATAAAAGAAAATATGATTTGTAAAATTCTGTGGAGTTACAGATATTCTCTGTATTAATTTAAGGAAAATGAAAGAAAGGGAAGGAGGGAGGGAGGGAAACAAAGAAACACAGAATGAAAGGAAAACTAACCTAGAGTTACTGAGAAAATGTGTCTTATTTTTAACTTTGTTCTAAGTTTGTGTGGATTTCGGTCATGTATCACATAAAAAGTAACACTCAACTAGCCAGGAAGTCACCAAGAGCTTATTCCCGGATGTTTAAAAAGAAACAATGTCCAGAGGGTTAGTGACCATTAAGTCACTTTACAATTGGGATAGATTTTTATTTTCTTTTTTCATTTCCTGTTTCTTATCTTACATTCTCAAATTGAGGCCAGAATACCAAATTTCAGCACAATCTGCCTTCTGCCATTTATCAAAACTTTGTCTCTACCCTTTTCAGTTAATCAAAACCAGGAGGTAAAATTTCACAAAAGGACAGGGATGTATTTTTACACCAGGCAAAGTTACTGTGCGTGTGTGTGCATGTGTGTGTATGTATGTGTGTATGGGGGGGGGATTGGAGATGGTATTGGTGTTAAGACACAAAAAAAAGCAGATACTTTGCTTAGTGGTGTGAGAAATGAAGGACTTTTAAAAAAATACCAATTTAGGTATCAGCTTAGACAATTGAAAAAGTAATTATTATCTGCAGTACAATTATGCCAGGATCCTTGATAAAAATAAAGAAGTTGATCAACTTCAACCCCAAACAATTGTTTGATTAGGGAACTTGTTTTGTTTTTCACCAGACATGAAGATGTGAATTTAAGGTTTCCATTTGCAGTTTCCAAAAAAGAAAGCAAGTTGGCAGTGATCGTTTCCCACTAAGTGCAAGTAAATCACGCTGGGACTCGAACGTGCTTTCACTCTTGTCAATAGTGATTATTACATGTCAGCTATGTCAGCCTGATTGCTCTGCATGAGCAATTTCGTGACCAGCGGCTGTGACCACGGTAACCTCTGAAACACACAGTTACATTCTTTTTAGGTAGGACTATTTGAAGAACAGAAAACCCGGTGGCATACTGGTTAATAGCTATGGTTGTTAACCAAAAAGTTGGCACTTTGAATCTACCAGGTGCCCCTTGGAAACTCTGTGGGGCAGTTCTACTCTCTCTTATAGGGTCACTATGAATCGGAATCGACTCGACAGCAACAGGTTTTGTTTTGTTTTAAGAACAGATGGTCACTTGGCTGTGGGAAAATGGAGCACCATTTTCCTTCTGTAGATTATTAGATAGGTAAGAGGAGCAGAGAGAAAATGATAACTACCTGTCATTGAATATGTTTGTTTGCTTTTGGGGCACAATTATAAGCACTTTACATGAATTATCTCATTTATTTCCTACACCTTTGCTATTTTATAGAAGAAGAAACTGGACTTGGAGAGATGAAACAGCCTTCCCAAAGCCATACAACTAGTAAGTAGTAGATGTGGAATCGAAACTTTGATTTGTCTGAATTTCAGGACTGAGTTCCTGTTAACTGACATTGCCTCCCCTCCCTATCTAGGAATTGCCATTGCTATATTATTTTCTTTCTCTGGTCCCATATGAGGTTAGTCACCAAATCCCCTATTCTGTTTTAAATCCACCTTTCCTTCATTCCTATTGCCAATACACTAGACACACCTTCTTAACCCACACTGAGATGACCATACCTCATTAACTCATTCCTACAAGGCCTGCCTACCTTTGCAATCTCCCCTTTCAATCCATCGTGGACATCGCAATCAGACCAATCCCCCTTCATCACCATTTTTGAAATCCATTTTACCAATATAAATTTAGCACCCATTCGATGCTTAGCTTGGTTCTGTATAGACCTATCTCTAAGGACCTTATGGTCAAAGTTCATGCGGTCAGCCTTGTGCATTTACACAACCATAGATCCCACTGCCTCTCCTTGTTATGCTGAGCTGATCAGTGCAGCTTTCAAGGCAATCTATAACACAGTCCCATCTAACTCTGTTATTTTCCATATGCAACTCCAATCCTACTAATCTCCTAACCGGGTCAAATTGTTGTTACTTGCCATTGAGTAGATTCTGACTCATGGCGACCACATGTATACAGTACAGAATTGCTCAGTAAGGTTTTCAAGGCTGTGACCTTTTGGAAGCAGATCGCCAGGCCTGACATCTGAGGTACCTCTGGTTGTGTTCGAACTGCCAAATTTTGGCTAATAGTGGAGCACTTAACTGTTTGCACCACCCAGGGACTCCTAAATGGGTCAAATTAGTGAGTTTTAAATTTGGCAAAATTTAGCAGTTACTGAAGATGTAATTTTTTTTATTTACTCAACAAATATTTATCAAGTATCTAATATATATTAGGTACTATATGGTCCTAATAATTTACAAAACTTTATGAAATCAAAAGAAAGTATTTATTTTAATAAAATTAATTTTATATTTTAATAAAATTAAGTCATCTTTGTTGTCTGCCACTTGGGTCTTGTCCTTCACTTTCTTTGGTACCTCCCTCCCCCATGGCAGGCAACAGGTCTTTCTAACTCAACTTGAGCCCTTTCCTTTTGACTGGTTACTCCCATATTCTCCTTTTCCCTTTGTGTTCCTTATTGCTTCTAGAATTTGAACCTTAAAGGAATGCTTTATATAAAATGAAAAACAAACTAAGTATATCAAGAGTAGGGCCACGAAAGTATCAAGGGATTCAAATGACAGCCTAGGTCCCATCCCCATCTTGCACCTCCTTTCTCCTGCAGCTTCAAGGGGACTACCTTAAACGGAGTTATACACTTCAAGTTCAGCAGATCAGACTGCTGCGCCAACTTGACAGCGAACACATTTCCCTCCTTTAGAACAACATGCTGAGAGGCAAGGCCTTACAACTAGCAAAAGTTTATCCAATTCGCAATCAAATGAGCACGCTATGGGTTCAGAGCCAGCGAAAAGTTTGAACTGACTTTCATCAGTGCCCCTCATTTAACCAGCTGGAATGTTTTATAAGTACCATCCCTTTAGTCCTTTGAAATGAAGGATTTTGTCTCTTGTAAAATATGCATCTCGTCATAAAAATGGAACACAACGTCCTTGGTTTAGTTATTCTCTGGAGAAGTGATCTTTACTGCACTATGTGCCAGGAATCTAGTAAAGGGGACAAAGCTGATTGCAGGGAATTTATTTCAGGCATGAGAGACTGGGAGATATTTATACACAGATAGATAGATTAGGAATATAGAACCCGAAGACTCTACTCCCGGGGTACCAATATTCACGGAATAAACTCTCAGGAGAAAGTCAATCACTATTTCTTTTTTTTTCAAATCTAGGAATCCATGAAGACAGAACGAGCCAAGAACAAAAGACCAGCATCAGAAAAAGTATGATAGATTCAAGGTTTCAAGAAACTAAAAGCTCAGTTGTAAAGGAATTGGAAACTAATCTGGATACAAAACAAGGTTCCCAGGGCTTTTTCTCAAACTTGTGCTTTTTTTCCTTAGCCCTTGGGAAAAAGTAAAGGTTGACCCATCTCTAGAACAACATACTTTATACTAAAATAAATTTCAGACTGATTTGAGATTTTAATGTAAAATATAAAACTGTGTAAGAACCAAAAGAAAATAAAGAAAACCAAAAGTAAATAAAATGACAAAAAAAAAATTACAAATGAATATATAGTCTTGGGGTGCAGCAAAAATGATAAAAGAAATGAGATCTAGATTTGACTTCATTAAAGTTAAAAAAATTGTTTTCATTCAGAATAAAAGCGGCATAAAGTTAAAAAGTAAATCAACTTGGAAAGAATGTGTATAAAACTGTCTTCATCAAGGTTCCTTTTGGTTGCACAGATCCCACTCAAGCTGGCTTAGGAGAAAAGACAAAGGACAGAAGATGAGGATATAGGGATACCTATAGACTCCAAGCACAAAAGCAGAGCTGGACCACAGAAGAAATGGTAGCAGGGAGCCATTGGGAATGAAGAAATGACAAAGGGTGGTTCCAGGGCCACAGAGTCACCCATCACTTATTTCCAAGTCTACGCCAATACTTATCTCTTTTCTCTCCCATGCTGACCTTCCTACCTTCTCCACCCATCTGACTGCTCTGCACTTTGTAGCTCTTCATTTCCAGCCACATACAGAAGCTGCCTCTTAATTCTAATTCCACGTCCCTGTGACAGAGAATCTTAGTTGCCCAATTTTTCCAGTTGCAAACCCCTAACCCAGATAGCGGTGGCTGGGGACACAAGAACACATGGAACAAACACAGCTGAAGGATCTTTGGGGTTCTTATCAGAGAAAAAGGGTCACATGGGTGAAGCTGATACCAGCAAGGGTGACTACTACTACCACATAGGTATGCTGTTGACTCTAAACTTTTTATTAATAATTTTTTAAAAATCAGTAGAGAAATAAAAAGATAAAAGCAAAAGACCAATAATCCCCTCCCCCCCCCCCACCACACACACACTTTGGTTGCTGTTGAGAACATATACAGCAAGATATACACCAGTCCAACCATTTCTACACGTACTGTTCAGTGACATTGATTATATTCTTTGAGTTGTATAACCATTCTTACCCTCCTTTTCTGAGTGTTCTTCCCCATTAGCATAGATTCACTGCTCCCTAAGGTTCCTGTCTAATCTTTTTAGTTGCTGTTGTTAATTTGAGTCCATGTAGATAGTTATTAAAAGAGCATAATGCTCAAGGCAGGCATTTGTTACTAGTTAAGCTAAACTGTTACTTGATTTAATGAAGACTTCAGAAGATATTTTTGGTTTAAGGTTTAAAGATTATCTCAGGGGTTCATCTAATCATGGCTTCAGGAAGTCTGGAGTCCATGAGAACCTGAAATTCTGTTCTGCATTTTCCCCCTTTTGATCAGGATTCTTTTATGGAATCTTTGATCAAAATATTTAGTAATGATAGCTGGGCACCATCCAGTTCTTCTGGTCTCATGGCAAAGGAGGTAATTGTTCATGGAGGCAGTTAGCCACACATTCCATATCCTCCTCCTATTCCTGGGTTTCCTTCTTCCTCTGTTGTTCCAGGTGAATAGAGACCAATTGTTGTGCCTTGGATAGCTGCTTGCAAGCTTTTAAGACCTAAGGCACTACACATTGAACTGGGAGGTAGAACAGAGGCACTAAATGCATTATTAGACCAGTTAACTGAGATGTCCCATGAAACCATGACCCTAAACCTCTAAACCAATAAGTCTAATCCCATGAAGTTCTTGGTTGTACATAGCAGCTTCAGCAGCTATCCTTCCTTTGTCATTGTTGTTGATATATCACACCACTTTTGCCAATTCAACTTTTTTACAGGTGTACAACTTATTGACAGTAATGACAATAATCAGCTGTGTAACTGTACCCTTAATTAATGTGACTTTTCCATCACCATTAACCCTCCCTTTCCCCCTTTATCCCATCCCTGGCAACCACTAATAAACTTTGGTGTTTATACATGTGCCTTTTCTTGTCTTTTTCAAGACCAATAATCTTATAGAAATGTTAGGCCTTACTTGCAAGCAAAACAATGACAATTAGATTTTTAAAATTATTTTTATATAAGATTGGCAACTATATAAAATAACGTAATTATATATAATCATATAAAATGATTATCATGATGATAAGTTGTAATTATAATTACAATAAAATATTATAGTAGCCGGGGTTGGCAGCGGGTTTGGGGAAGCAGACACTCCATTTCCACTGGAGGAGTGTAAACCAGCCCCAGCTCTCTGGACATCAATGTGGTCTAGGCATCAAAAAACCTCAAAAATCTGCATGCCTCTTGGCATAGCGTTTCCCATATTAAGAAGTTATTCTAAGCAAATAATTCAGAATGTTATAAAATGTATTTATCTTATCAATGGCCATGGAAGCAATCAAGAAATCAAAGGACGCATTGCATCAAGGAAATCTGCTGCAGAAGACTTCTTTAAAGTGTTAAAAAGCAAAGATGTCCTTTAAGGACCAAAGTGTGCCTGACCCAAGCCATGGTGTTTTCAATCACCTCATATGCATATGAACGCTGGGCAATGAATAAAGAAGACCGAAGAAGAATTGATGCCTTTGAGTTATGGTGTTGGTGAAGAATACTGAATATACCATGGACTGCCAGAAGGACAAACAAATCTGTCTTCTTCATCAGAATGCTCCTTAGATGAGAGGATGACAAGACTTCATCTCGCATACTTTGGACATGTTATCAGGAGGGAGGAGTCCCTGGAGAAGGACATCAAGCTTGGTAAAGTAGAGGGTCAGTGAAAAAGAGGAAGACATTCAATGAGATGGATTGATACTGTCTCTACAACAATTGGCTCAAGCAAAACAACGATTGTGAGGATGGCACACGACCGGGCAATGTTTCATTCTGACTTGATGGCACCTAACAACAAAACTTACCTTGCTGTAGCAAACAACATGTGAGAAGGGCTAAATTATATTTAATACACCTTAGTTTGTTTCTAGAAATGTTTGAGACTTAATTAAGGATAGGTACAGAACTAATACACGTATATATCTACATAAAACAGAAATGTAGATTAATTCCTGTCAAAATTTAATTCCTAACAAGGGATGGCAGAAGATGCCTTCTGCTATATTATCTGTGTGGTAATAAACTTGAAAATTCTTCAGAATCAACAGCGTGCATACTGTGTGGTAACTTTCACCCATACCCTAGGCTGTTTAGTTAGTATTTAAAGAACCCTAATCAGAAAGCCAAGAAGCCCTGGTGGTGTAGCAGTGGTTAACCTAGTAGCTGCTAACCAAAAGGTTGGCAGTTCTAACCCACCAGCCCCTCATAGGGCAGTTCTATAGGTCACTGGGAGTTGGATTTGATGCCAACGGGTTTGGTTTTCTGGTTTTAACCAGAAAGCCACACCTGAGAGGTATTTGTATGCATTGTAAGTTCTTTAGATACAGAATCTTCACTGAGTGGTTTTTAAAAAGAAGATTTTAGGAATATTTTAAAATTTCTGAAATGGGCAATAATAAAGATAAGTTGTGGCTAGAATGTTTTTGTGAGCTCCAGAATCCCTGGGTAGTGCAAGTGGTTAACCCATTCAGTGGCTCACCAAAAGGTTAGAGGTTTGTGTTCACCCAGAGGTACCTTGGGAGAAAGGCCTAGTGATGTACTTCCAAAAATCGGCCATAGAAAACCCCATGGAGCACAGGTCTACTCTGACACACATGAGAACCCCATGGATTGCATTCAAGTCGACAGCAACTGCTAACCGCTCCCCCTGCACTGTTTCTAAGTAAAGAGATGTGAGCATTTGGCAAGCCCAGCAGGCATCATCAGGGTCTAGAACCCTGTATGGTCCCAGCTGTACCCAGACTTAATCAAGGACTCAGTTGCCCCACTCACCTAGAAGGCCGGCTGATCCTACTGTCAGACTATTATAGGGTCTGCCTCAGAGTGAACCCTCTGTCGTGACTTTACCAAGCTCATAGCAGTGAGGTCTATGACAGTTTTGTGCCTGCTAGCAAATGAATGTTTGTACTTGTGGCAAAGTTCAGTCCACTTTCATTGTAACATACCACCTGATAGATACCTGTGCACCTATTGTGGTTGACTGAATAATGGCCCCAAATATGCCCCTTCCTAATCCCCAGAACCTGTGAATGTGTTACATTATATGGTGTCCTGTTATCTAGTGCCGCTATAACAGAAATATCACGAGTGAACGGCTTTAACAAAGAGAAATTTACTCTCTCACAGTCTAGGAGGCTGTAAGTCCAAATTCAGGCTGTCAGCTCCAGGAGAAGGCTTCCTCTGTCAGCTCTGGAGGAAGGTCCTTGTCATCAATCTGTCCTCGGACTAGGAGTTTCTCTGCATAGGAACTTTGGGTCCAAAGGATGCACTCTGCTCCCAGCACTGCTTTCTTGGTGGTATTGAGGTCCCCACACTCTGCTCACTTCCCTTTCCTTTTATCTCTTGTAAAATAAAAGGTACAGCCGGCCACACCCCAGGGAAAATCCCTTTACGTTGGATCAGGGATGTGACCTTAGTAAGGGTGTTACAATCCCACCCTAATCCTCTTTAATGTATCTAAGCTTGCCTCATTACCCACAGGCAGAGTTTAGAATTTACAACACATAGGAAAATACATCAGATGACAAAATGGTGGACAATCACAATACTGGAATCATGGCCTAACCAAGTTGACACATATTTTGGGGGGACACAATTCAATCCATGACATACGGCAAAAGGATTTTTGCAGATGTGTTTAAGCAGCTAGAGATGGGAAGAGTATCCTGAATTATCCAGGTGGGCCCAAAGTAATCACAGCGTCCTTATGAGATGGAGGCAGGAGGGTCAGAGTCAGAAAGAGAAATGTGACCATGGAAGCAGAGGTTGGAGTAATGTGGGATCATGAGACAAGGAAGGCAGGCAGCTCCTAGAAGCTGGAAGAGGCAAGGATTCTCCTTTAGAGCCTCTAGAAGGAACACAGACTTGCCAAACCATTTTGGACTTTTGACCTCCAGAACTGTAAGATAATAACCCTGTGTTGTCCTGAGCCACTAAGTTTGTGGTAATTTGTTTCAGGAGCAATAGGAAACGGATACATTGATAGATCTATATATCTATATGCGTGGCTCCTATTCACATTTAAGCTCTGATGGTTACTGTATTTACCAAAAGAAAACATTAGGAAATTTAACAGGATCTAGGTCAATTTCCCCCTTGGCATATGAGAATGCCTCTGTGGCTCAGCATTAAAGAGGTAGGAGGATGTCAGTTGCGCTGATTCTGAGTCCTATGCCACTGAGAAGGAACCCAGTCACAGCACGGTCACGACTGAACCAGATGGCATTGCTGCTGAGTACAGGTGGGAGCAACTGCTTTATCAACTACTAATTAACTCATTGGACAGCCGCACTGATTGCTACTTGCATGGTTCTGTGATAGGCTTGGTTATCGTTGTCAGCTACCATCCAGTCATGGCTGACCCCATGCACGATGCAATGAAACGCTGCCTCATCCTCTGCCATCTCCATGATCAGTTACAAAGTGGACTATTGTGATCCATTGGGTTTTCACTGGCTAATTTTTGGGAGTAGAGTGCCAGGCCTTTCTTCCTAGTCTTAGTCTGGAAGCTGCACTGAAACCTGTTCAGTATCATAGCAACACAAAACCTCCACTGACAGATAGGTGGTGGCTGCACTTGAGGTGCGTTGGCTGGATATCGAACCCAGGTCTCCTGCATGGAAGGTGAGAATTCTGTCAAGGAACCATCACTGCCCCATTAATAGGCTTGGTAGGGGGTTCAAAGATGGAAGTTTCTTTTAGCTCCAGCAGCAGATAAGCTACTAGTCCCGTGAGAGAGTGCAGACACAAGCCACAGGAGGCACACACAGTCAAGGGAAGAAATGCTCAAAATAAAAGTTAGGAGGGAGTCGTTCCTTCTGGCTGGAACATAAGAGAAGGCTTCATAAAGGGAGGGATTGTTGATCTGAGTTTGAAAGGATAAGCAAAATTTAGGGGGTGGGGTGGTGGTGGGAGTGGTAATTCAATTATTTTCCTTATCAAATGAATGCATGATTTTTTCAGAGTAAAACTAACTAAAAAAAGGAGAAAAAATCATCCACAATCCCAACAATTGGGTGAGATTTAAAAAAAAAAAAAAAAAACTGATTATCATGGAAAACATTTAAAACATACAAAAGTAAACAGAATAGTAAAGTGTCCCCTCACCTACCCATAAACCAGCTTCAAAACTTACCTACTCAAATCCAGTCTTGTTGGATCAGTACACCCACAAAACTTTCCTTTCTTTTGATATTATTTCAAAGCACCTCCTAGACATTATTTCATTTTTATTTGTAAATATTTTCCTTAAGTATCTCTAAAAGATAAGGACCCTTTTAGAAAATGTAACCGCAATGCCATTATCACACCTAGAAATTTAGTGATATTTCTCCAGTTAGTGTTCAAATATCCAGAGATCTCATAAATATCATATATCATCATTTTACTTGAAATTTATTTGTTAAAAAACAAAAAACAAGTTATTTGTTCCCTAGTGTTTCCCGTAGTCTGACTTTTGCTAATGTCTTCCCTGTGGTGCTGTCTAATGTGTGCCTCTGTCCACTGTATTTTCTGCAAATTGGTAGCTGGATCTAGAGGTTTAATCAGATTCAGTTTTATGGGGGTTTTTTGTTTATTTTAAGATAACCTCATGAATGATGGTGTGTTCTTCCATCAGATGGCATATAGACTGTGTTTGGTAGTTGGATCTAGAGTTTTAACCAGATTCGGGTTCAGTTTTATGTTTGTTTTGATAAGACAACTTCATGGATGATGGTGTGTTCTTCCATCAGATGGCATACAGACTGTTCCTGTCATGTTAGCGGCTATTGTTGTTCAAAACTCAGATTCAAAATGGTGATATTCTCATTTTATCATTCCCTATTTATTTTTTTATCTGTAACACTTCTAAGAAGAAAAACTTCCCCACATTTAGTATCTGGTTACTCAATGGTACAGTTCTTATAGGAAATACAAGATAAATGCTTGATTTTTTCCCTTTAATTATGGATGTTTAAAATAATGAGTTTGTTTGGATAGGATTTTGATAGGCTGAACTGACCATCCCAAGCAAAAATTTGGGGGGTAGGAAAGGCCAATACAGAGACAGCAGTAAGGAAATGAGGTCTGGCAAAGCCCTCAGGGCTTGTGGGAAATTAATCTGGGGGAATGGGAGTCAGAAGTGTGGGGGAAATGCTAGTCACTTCTGTGTACATAAGGAAACAAAAATTCTTCACATTGATAATCTACAGTTGTTCAAAGTTTGCTGATTATTAAATTTTGGGTCTCAGTTTCCATATCTGTAAAATGGGGATAATAATAATGTCTCCTTCATAGGATTGCTATGAGAATTCAATGAGATAATATAACTGTCTGAGACATGGTAAGTACAAGAAACTTAACTGTTTACTAAATAAAATAAATAGATGCAAGCATCATGTGATCTATTAAAAAAAAAAAAACAAACACAGATGAGGCAATGGAGAAGATACTGTTATCTTCAATTTACAGATACGGAAAGTAAGGCCCAGCAAGGTAGTGACTTGTTCAAGGTCCTAGGAAGAGGGAATGGTCATGGCCATTAGTCCAAGGCTGTTTCCATTTAGTACTTGGTGAAGATTAAAGTTGATGATCCAAAATGTTGTGTTATATGTCTTTTTACAACAATAAAAAAAAAAATGATGATCCATGTGTATGTTTGAGCTGTTTGTAGAAATGAAATTTACCAGGGCTGTCTGCAGTCTGTTTGGTCTTTGGTGCCACATGCGTGAACATACAGTAGTGCTTATAGTGCCCTTTGTCCCTTTTTAATTTTTTTTGGTTGAATTCACAACAATACATTTAGACTCAGCCTAAGCCAGCACAAACATTTCCCATCAAATCCAGAAGGAAAGAAATCATCAAGATAACATAGGCCATCATGTTTTTTCACTTGTCCCCTGATACTATCTGAGCGATTTTCACTTTAGCATGAAGAGACCAGTACTGAGATGGGCTCTGGTCAGGGGTGGGCTTCTCCCCTGATGAACTCAGCACACAAGCGGCAACAGATGTTTCTTCTTAAGGTTTATGGGAACCTTGCTGACCCTCCTTCACCCAACCTCTCTCTCGTAGGAACAAATGCCAGCAAGGCTGACCAAGGCTCCATTGCTTATTGTCAGACTCAAGTAACAAACGCTAACCCCTAGAGCCAGATTTACTCTTTCACATACACAAAAGTTGCTATGCTACGCTGTGGAGCAACCTGGAATAATTTGGAAGCTAAAGGACGAAGAAGAGTTAAAATCTAGACATGATAGACATCTCCGACAGGTTCTTCAAGGTGGACCCAGTTGAAAATTAGCTTAAGCAAGACTTCCATGGGACATGTGACTGTCTTGGCTAGACAATAAACAGAACATTGCATTTTAAGTTGGTTTTGCAGGAAGGACACAACTTTGCTGCAAACTCTTCATTAAGGGCAACTTATAGGAGCAGTAGTTATTTCTTTGAAGGACCTGTATTTATTTGATCTCCAAGATAATTACTAACAATAAAAACCATATAGGGGGTTCAGGACATTTTTTTTTTTTTTCAGATTCTCTTAACAGGAGCCTCCTAAGTAGTGAAGCTCCAGCAGTGGAAGGACCTATAATTAAGTCCAGAAAATACAGGTGTGGTTCTTAAAAAACAAGTAAATAGGTAAAAAAAAAAAAAAAAAAAAAGATTTTAGAATTTGAAAAGGGAGAGTTCAGAGAGAAAGGCCAGTAATAATAAACTCATAAAAAAAAGATGATGGCATCTCACCCCAATAAGGCTAGCATTAATCTAAAAAATAATAATAATAAATAATAAATGTTGGAGAGGTTGTGGAGAGACAGGAAACACTTACACACTGCTGGTGGGAATATAAAATGGTACAATCACTTTGGAAATTGATTTGGTACTTCCTTAAAAAGCTAGAAATAGAACTACTGTATGATCCAGCAATCTCACTCCTTGGAATATAGCCTAGAGAAATAAAAGCCCTCACATAAATAGATATATGCACACCCATGTTCATTGCAGCACTGTTCACAATAGCAAAATGATGGAAACTACCTAGATGTCCATCAGTGGACTAACGGGTAAACAAATTATGGTATATTCACACAATGGAATACCATACAATGATAAAGAACAACGATGAATCCGTGAAACACAACATGGATGAATCTGGAAGGCATTATGCTGAGTGAAATTAGTCAGTTGCAAAAGGATGAATATTGTGTGAGACCACTATCACAAGAGCTCAAGAAAAGGTTAAAATGCAGAAGAAAACATTCCTTGATGGTTATGAGAGTGGGAAGGGAGGGGGAGGGATATACTAACTAAACGGTAGACAAGAATTATTTTAGGTAAAGGGAAGGACAACACACAATACAGGGGAAGTCAGCATGACTGGACTAAACCAAAAGCTAAGAAGTTTCCTGAATACAACCAAACATTTCAAGAGACAGAGTAGCAGGGGCAGGGGTCTGGGGATCATGGTTTCAGGGGACATCTAGGTCAATTGGCACAACAAAGTTTATTAAGGAAATGTTCTGCATCCCACTTTGGTGAGTGGCATCCGGAGTCTTAAAAGCTAGCAAGCAGCCATCTAAGATGAATCAATTGGTCTCAACCCACCTGGAGCAAAGGAGAATGAAGAACACCAAAGACACAAGGAAAATATAAGCCCAAGAGACAGAAAGGGCCACATAAACCAGAGACTTCATCGGCCTGAGACCGGAGGAACTAGATGGTGTCTGGCTACCACCAATGACCACCCTGACAGGGAACACAACAGAGAGCCCTGATGGAGCAGGAGAAAAGTGGGGTGCAGAACTCAAATTCTAGTAAGAAGACCAGACTTAATGGTCTGACTGAGACTGGAGGGAGCCCAGAGGTCACGGCCCCCGGACACTCTGTTAGCCTAGAACTAAAACCACTCCCAAAGCCAACTCATCAGACAAAGATTAGGCTAGACTATAAGACATAAAATGATATTAGTGAGGATTGTGCTTCTCAGCTCAAGTAGATACATGAGACTAAGTGGGCAGTTCCTCTCTGGAAGCGAGATGAGAAGGCAGAGGGGAACAGGAGCTGGTTAAATGGACACAGCAGAGGAGGAGTGTGCTGTCACATTATAGGGAGACCAACTAGGGTCACATAACAATGTATGTATAAGTTTTGTATGAGAAACTGACTTGAACTGTAAACTTTCACTTAAACACAATTAAAAAAAAAATGGTGACTATGAAATTGCTGTAAATAAATTTAGGTTGAAGAAATTTTCTAATATCACTATCAAAACCATCAGAGATTGAATAACTATTTTTAATTAATGGAAGAACTTACATTTTGGTATACATACACACACACAGATTATATATATATATATATATATATATATATATATATATATATATATATATCATACGTGATAAGATTGTGTGCTAATTTGAGTGCTTCAGAGTTGGTGAAAATCTATCAGTTTGGCTCACCTAGTTCCCATCCTGGGTATCTCCTTTTCCTGCGTTCTGCTGATTCACAGAAGGATGAAGCCATGACGTGTATGAAGAAATGCATTGTATAAGAAATGAGGTAAAATTGAAGAAAAATGAGAACCAGGCAGTGCCCCACAGGTTGTCAAATATTTCCAGTTGACTGAAGGATATGCCATGCCATCACCATAGCAATGAAAACTAGAAGAGAGATGGTCAGCCTACAAAACTGGGTGAGGGGCTCCCAAGAAAGCAGAGACCTGGTGAACTGAGGGGGTGAGGGCTGTTTGTTGGACAGCCCATCCTTTCTGAAAGCTCCCTCTCTCGTCATATTATGTGATGATACGTGTTCTACCTACTAGACCCCCAGAATCTGTAGGACAGTAAGACATCTTAAACTTCCCGAAGAACTGTCATGCCATCGCAAATACAACAGCATAGTTCCATTTTAAAGGGCCATTTAGGAGAGGAACCAATTATTTTTCATCTTTGCTGAGGTCAGAATAAGAGGCAATGGGTGAAGGTTGAAACACGAGAGGTTTCAATTAGATAGATGATAGCCTACTGCAGGAGGAAAAAAGAGTTCCCAGTTTGATGAAGTTCTTTCTCTTTAATTGATACCTCTCAAGTTTCAGCTTCAGCCCATTCGGTCCTATGCTAGCCTCAGCCACGATGAAGAACAATGGCGCCTTCATTCTTCGTTGTTGATTCAAGCACTTACAGGAAAAGCTGCCTCCCACACTTCTTCCCCTCATTTCTTCATAAGAAGATTTTTTTTCTGCTTATAAAAATAACACATGGTTTTAGTAGAAACTTGGAAAATGCAAAATGCAGAAATATGTAAAACAAAACACGCGTTGATATACATACACAGGTAGCCCCCGAATTACATGGGGTTCCTTACCAATGGCTTTGTCCTAAATCGATTCTGATGTAAGTTGAATACCTCATTTTCTTTTTCTTTTTTTAGTTTTTATTATTACCTTTTACTATCAGTATCTTGATAAATCATAACCTGGACCATCTGCAAGTGAACGTCTGAGAATGATAACATTTGCAAATTACACACTGCAACATTGTCTGTAGTACTTATTACTAACGATAAGATGTACAACAACAACAACAACAAAACAGCCGGTCATAACTGCAGTTCGCCATAACTCAAGTATGTCATAAGTCGGGGACTACCTGTACGCACATACATATGTATATGTATATATGTATGTACATACACATATCCAAACACCTATTATATACACCCGAATATAACTTTGTTTCGTGTAAAGAGCTCTCACCCACATTTTCTATCACTATGAATATTATTTACTCTGCACGGTTACGTAGTATTCCATTATATGAGTGTAACAACACAATTTATTTAATCAGTCCTCCTCTTAGTTTCCTATATTTCCCTATTTAAAAAATGCTGTAATGAACATAAAAAACCCAAAACCAAACCCACTGCCATCGAGTTGATTCCATCTCATAGCAACCCTATAGGGTTTCCAAGGCTATAAATCTTTACGGAAGCAGACTGCCACATCTTTCTCCCGCAGAGCAGCTGTTGGGTTCAAACCATAAACCTTTCGGTTAGCAGCCAACCGCTTTAACCACTGCATTACCAGGGCTCATTATGTTATGTTGAACATAATTGCAACTAAATCCTAGTATCAAAACTTCTCGGATCACTTACTAAAACTTCAACTGGAGTTGTCAAGGATTTTATTCTTCTTGAATCAACAATCTTATGGCAGCACTAGGTAAGACGAAAGGAAGACAAAGTCTCAGCCCTCAAAAAATTTATAATCCCACGAGTAGTCAAACATATAATTGAGTATGAGAGTGTCAAAGGTACTTAGTAGTGGTCTATATGAGCAAGGGTGGCACTCAACAGGAGATGGCCAACTCCAACCAAGAGGTGGGTGTGTGAAGAGGCAGAAAGGAAGATGGAGGGGAGGAGTCAAGAAAATATCTGGAGAGAAAATGTCCGAGAAGTCCTTGTTCCTAGATTGACCAGAGAGGAAGAGGGCCTTGTGGGTAGTGTCAGTAATGATTTTAAACTTCCTGGGGCACTTGGGAAAATGCCAGTTGAGGCTCAGCGAGGTAGTTTTTCCATCCTCCAATTAGCGCATAGAAGATAAGCACAGCTGAGGAAAGACAGCACTAAACAAATAGGCTGGAGAATGAGCCTGTCCAGCCAGGCTGTGGTGGGATGGCCACGGAGATGAGTCACTGAGTGTGCATGGCCAGTGTGGCCCAGAACCGCATGTTGCCTTAAGCCGCATACCGTGCACGAGAAGATTTTTGACTTCCAGTACGAGAGCAATAAACACGAATTCATGAATGATCTCACATGTCTCGCCTCCCATGGGCTCAGCTGCCTTTGATCACAATTGGGAACATCTGAGGACTGTTTACTTTGAGAGAGGTCTTCTCATATGCCGATGGAGGCACTTACACTCTTTGTTGTGCCCTGGAGTGTCTGCTTTGCCCAGCACTCTGGATTCTTTGACCTTGTATGGGGTGTCCCAGGGACACTTGTGTTCCAGGGATCCTGAGTTGTGTAGCGTTCCTTGAAACAGACGTGTTGATGGTGGTACGAGGAAGTTGAAGCGTATCCATCAGGGTTATACTTTAGGTAGATTGCGGAAACTATTGGAATCTACCCCTGATAATATTCTTCTCGAAACAAATTAGGTTGTGGTTTCCGATAGTCAACTTGAAAACTGAATCTTTGGAACCCATTTTTCTTCAGGATCTGGTTTTATTCAAGCTTGAGGGAGAATTGGGGTGGAGAGGGCAGGCACTAGAGCTTGGCAGCGGATTTGTTTACCACTGTATCCTGGGCACCTACCACACGAAGCCTGGTACAAAAGGGGTACTCGGGAAAATTTTGTGGGATGAAGAAATTGAAATAATTAGGGATGGGAGGAAAAAAAAAATTCAAATTGTAAATACTTGTGTCTAATCCTTTATATTTTGCTACGTATCTTTCAAAATATCGTTTCCAATACTTCCTAAGGTTATTTTGAACACAGTGTTATTGCATCAAACTTTTATTTTGGAAAAAAACAAGTACACAATTAAATGGCCAAATGAGTTGAGCTTTCTGAGATAAACATGCTGACGGGTTGCTTGTTTGTTTTAGTAAAAGGATAGAGGAGGCAGCAACAGGCAATATGTGGCCTCATGCACTAATTGCACACAAAGTACTTAGAAAAAAAAAAACCAAACCTGTTGCCATCGAGTCAATTCCAACTCTTAGCAACCCTATAGGACAGAGTAGAACTGCCCCATAGGGTTTCCAAGGTGCAGCTGGTGGATTCCAACTGCCAGTCTTTTTGGTTAGCAGTCATAGCTTGCTGTAGCTCCTAACCACTGCACCACCAGAGCTCCAAAGTACTTAGAAGACAACAGAAATGTTCTGGAGTCCAATCAGCTAGTGGACAGAGCAAGCAATGGACTCTCTGGACTTAAAAATAAGTTAATAAGCTATGACAGGGTGAATCAAAAAAGCGAATACTAATTGTATGTAGTCCGACAGTGCCACTGCCAGGTGTTAAAGGGTAAGTATCTACGCCAGCAAGAATCACATCCATTTTGCTTCTAAGGCAAAGGGCCTGAGCGGTCTTTCACACACCTCAGTGTGGCTGGTGAGTCTCGGGGATGAAGCTTTTCCTGCAGTGTGCTTTTTGCTTCACTATGAGGAGTCTTAAAATACAAGATGCTAAATAACCAGCTGGATCTTGCACAGCACACAAATAACAGCCTTCACCTTTAGGAAAGTAAATGGAATCAAAATGTGTTCAAAGCTTGTTCTAAACCTAGGATGGTGCAGTTAGTGTCTGGCCCTCAGTAAGTTCTATGTCCATAATTACGGGAGGGAGCGAAGGAAGGAAGGGAGCAAGAGGGAAGGGGAGGGAGATGAGAATGTAGAGTAGGTGATGTGAGACACCAACCCCAGAGCTCAGGGCTCTCACGTGGATCCCTGATGTCACTGACATTGCATTCCACCTTGACTTTTCATCCCCAGAAAAATTCTTAAGTTCCCACATTCCTTCTCTACCATCAAAAATTACTTGTTCTATCTGTATTTCCTCTAGGTCCCGGAGTTTTCCCTATTCCTTCTCTATCATCAACACTGACTTGTTTTGTCCCTTATTTACTAAGAGTCCCTGATACCAAAAAAAAAAAAAAAAAACCTGTTGGTGAAGCTATAGGACAGAGTTGAACTGTCCCATAGGGTTTTCAAACAGCAGCTGGTGGATTCAAACTGCTGACCTTTTTTTTTCTGTTTAGCAGCCAAGCTCTTAACCATTGCGCCTTGATAACTGCAGGAGATTGAGGTGTTAATGACTGACAATAATGGCATGTGTAGTTCCTATCAGGTCACATTTTTTTTTAACTGAGGCCTTGAATGCCTTAATCCAAAGGTGAGCATCTCAGAAAGGCAGCAGGGAAGCTGTTTGGGACTTAAGTAATGGAGCTTCCATTGCCATTTTGATGCCACATCATCGAAGGATGGTATCTAAGTCTTCTGAAGTGGATCCTTGCATATTCTGTTGAAGGCCCTCTGGGGATATAGAGTCTACAAAAACCCATGGTAGCTCATTTACTCGTTTGATTTTGCAAGGTCAATAAACTCAAATGTTTAATTAAAATGTCTATTTTTAAATTTTAAAATAGTTTTCCTCTGTTTATTTCTCAGCAGAGCTGGAGAGAAAATGAGCTTCTCATTGAGTGTTCTTTCGTGTGCTTGAAGGCCAAAATTAAGTATTGTCCTCCCTAGGCAATATATAAGGTTCGATTCTCAATCAACGCACTTCATATGCAACCACCACCTGTCCGTCAGTGAATGTTGCTATGACACTGAACAGGTTTCAGTAGAGCTTCCAGGCTAAAACAAACTACGATGAAAATGCTGGTGAGTTTCTCTCCAAAATCAGCCAGTGAAAACCCTATAAATCACAATGGTCCAATCTGCAACTGACCATGGAGATGGCACAGCACCAGGTAGCATTTTGTTTTGTTATGCATGGGGTCACCATGAATCGGGCCTGAGTTGACAGCAGCTAACAACAGGCAATATGACCTCAATTTCTCTGTTGTTGTTAGGTGCCATGGAGTCAGTTCCGACTCATAGCAGCCCTATATACAACAGAATGAAACACTGCTGGGTCCTGTGCCATCCTCACAACCGTTGTTATACTTGAGCCCACTGTTTCAGCCACGGTGTCAATCCATCTCATTGAGGGTCTTCCTCTTTTTTGCTGACCCTCTACTTTACCAAATGTGATGTCCTTCTCCAGGGACTGGCCCCTCCGGATAGCATGTTTAAAGTATGGAAGATAGAAATCTTGCCATCCTTGATTCTAAGGAGCATTCTGGCTGCACTTTTTCCAAGACAGATTTATTTGTTCTTCTGGCAGTCCATGGTATATTCATGGGGCAATTTCCCATGGAGCAAGATCTACATTTACAACTTCTTCACTCTTGTTCTGGGTTCACTCTACCTCAGGCCCTTTACACTTGCTGCTACCACCCCTGGTATTCTTTTCTTCCAGAATCTTTGCTTGTCTTGTTCCCTCACTTCATTCAGGTATATATAGCTACACACTGAATTCCAATTAGATTCCAATCCACAGCACTCTTTCCTTGTTTCAAGCCCTCCCTTCCTTCCAGATTTCTGAAAATCTGCTCTCCCTGTCCCCTACCCTCATAGTATACATGTGTATGTGACACTGCTCTCTGGAGCTAACCTGGTGTCCCTTTTGTGTACAGTTTATGACGGAGTTTGTATTAAAAACAGGGGTTCAAAACAGTTCATTCTGGTTCAACTGCCTGCTGAGAATTTGCATTTCCACCCAGATATACTGAATCAGAATCTACATTTTAACAAGAATCCCAGGTGACTCTTATGTATACATAAAAGTCACCTGGAGGTCTTATTAATAGAATCTTATGTGTATGTACACATAAGAATCACCTGGGGATCTATAAGAAATCTAGTATGTCTGGGGTGGAAATGCAAATTCTTAGCAGGGGGTCGAACCAGAATGAACCGGTTCAAAGCCCTGATTTAAAACGCTAACTTTACTGCTAATTTAGGTGACAGTGACATCTAGTGGACCAATAAGGGCTCTTGATTAACTCTAACAATCCAAGTGGGGAACAAAACAAAACAGAAAACAAAGCACAACAACAGCAAAAAACTCCGGCCTCAGCAGGCCATTGGAAGTGTTCAGTATAGAAGTTGTTTGGTACAGAGGCTGCCATTTAAAATGGGAATAGTACTTAGCACTTAGCTCATCTTTCAAGTGTCTTTTCATAATTGAAATTTTACTGTGCCCCCATTGTCCCCAAACACACACACTGGCTCTTTCCCTCTAACATACAAACATGCTATTAATCCTCCCATCTTAAAATCTCCCTCTTTAGACCTCACCTTCCCCTCATGTTCCTGCAGATTTCTCTCCTTTTATTTTTTTAAATCAAAAACCCCTTTGAGATAATGTTCATATGCCCTGTTTTCAATTTCTCTCCTTTCACCCTCTCCTGAGCCTACTGGTAGTCAAGGTCACAAGTTACTAGAGTTCTGGTCTGATCAGATGTCCTGGCTTTTACCTGTTGTCCTGGCGTAGTTACTAATCATATCCCCTTTCACTCTTATAAGCGTCCTGGTTTGACCAAACAGTCAACAATTACTTTAAAACAAAGATAAGAATATAGTCAGGGAAGCTAGACTAATGGAAATAGAACAACAAGAATGGAAGTAATGAGAATGTTCATGCCTTGCAAAGAACGTAACTAATGTCACTGAACAACTTGCGCAGAGATTGTTGAATGGGCAACTAAACTGCTGTGTAAGCCTTCACTGGAAATGCAAGAAAATATATTAAAGAAAGAATGAAAAGAATATATAATGTCATGTGTATTTTTAAAAAGTCCTGGTTTGAATAATAAACTATATGGTCACCCTACAATAATAACTAATACACTATGCCAAGATATACCGCTGTTAACATTTTACCCCATTTCTTTATCATTTGTACTCTTTCCCCTCCCAATCTATATATATGTCCAATATTTTGAGGGTAAGTTATACGTATCATGGCCCTTTATTCCTAAATGCTTCAATACGTATTTTCTGAGAGGGGGGATAGTCTCTTACACATCTACAGTTCAGTTAGCAATTTCATAAATTTACATTGAAGCAATACTTTTTATCTAATCCACCATCTCTATTACAATTGTGTCAGTTGACACCTCTTGCTGAGTATTTTCTGTTTTGATTCTGACCTACTGCTGACTCTCCATTCTACTTAGCCAGCCTGGAACTCTGGAGTCCCGACCAGCCTGCCCACTTCTTTCTTGGCTAATTTACAAAAGGATTGAGACAGCTAAGCCACTTCAACCTGGCAGGGAGGGTCTGCTGCCCTGCCACTGCCCTGCTCACTGGAGCCCTGACTTAGCAGAGGGTCTCACCATGGGGGATCTTGGACAGACTGAAAGAAGAGGCTGAGGTTTTGGGGGGCAGAAACCTTTAGTGCTATTCACTATCCTCCCTTCCTCACAATTCTGAGTAGGGCTGGCTCTGCTACGATTAGGAAATCCTTGTCTTATGCACTTCAGTGAAGCAGACATACACCAATTCAACAATTTCTACATGTACAATTCAGTGACGTTGATTGCGTTCTTCAAATTGCAACCATTTTTACCCTCCTTTTCCAAGTTATGCTTCCACCATTAACATGAGCTCACTGCCCCCAAAGTTTCTTTGCTAACCTTTTGAGTCTCCTACATCAGTTTGATCCTATAGAGATAGTTCTTTAGAAGAGCGCGATGCTCAAGGCAAACATTCTTTTCTACTTAAGCTGAACTATTGTTCTGTTTAAAGAAGACTTCAGGGGTATTTTTAAGATTAAAAGTTTAAAGATGATCTCAGGGCAGTAGTTTCAGGGGTTCATCCAGCCTTGATGGCTCCAGAAAATCTGGATTCCATAAGAATTTGAAATTCTATTCCACATAAGGAAAACATTATTTTTAAATGTTGACAAAGTCTTTCAATCATGAGCAAATGATTTGCAGCTCACCATACGAAAAAAAAAATGAACTTTTTCTTGTGAATGTTTGGAAAAATCAAAGAAACAGTGAAAATAATGGATGAAAGAGAGCTTGGACAACAAATTAAACAAAGGCACTCACCCTCCAAAAGCATCTTTGAATATTTTACCTAGAAAATCTTCCTCAACGTTTACAAACAGTGCCTCACACTCAGTGCTAGCATCAACCTTAGGGAAGCTCTTCCAGGCTTGAGGATTGAGTTCATGTGACTGTGGCCAAATGGGTTTGGAATGGAAAGTTTTTTGCTTTGTCATCTGGCTTATTTTTTGTTCCCTCTGTGGCCACAGTATTTGTTTGGGTCATGGGATTACTCAATCAATCAAATGTTTATTGAGTAACTAGACAACCAATGGAAAAATTAGATTTGGACCATATTGGATTCCATACCTTTGGGCTGGGTAGATCTGCCTTAAAGTCTTGAGGCCATTGAGGTCAGTAATGCTCATCTTTTGATTTGCAGCCTAAAAAAGAATCCACTTGGTTAGAAAAGGAGAATGAAATTAATGTTTTAAAAATACACACGTAGAAGCAAAGGCCTCCTTAATGACATTTGGCAAATAAATATTCACACATTCAGGAACACCATTCCCATACCTATTTATGAACACTTTCTCTCTCTTTTAGCTGCTTCCTTTTTAATATGTGAACAATGCCAATTCTCATCTGAAACTGGAAGCCCTGGGAATTAAACCTTAGTCTCTTTAACAGACTCTAGAAACAGGTCCCTAGAGACTGTACATCTACCATAAACAGTGTGGATGTTGAAGGGAGGGTGTATGCACACTTGTATTTTTACTAAATGGGTGTTGTGGGAGTCGCTGGTGCTATCTACCAATATTTCTGCCTCTCCTCCCTTCTGGGAACATGAAAAGATTACACTTCTCTGCCCTCTTGAATTTAGTCTTGGCCATGTGACTTGCTTCCGCCAATGAAATGTGAGCGGAAATGATAGCTGTCACTTTGAGGCAGATGCCCAAGTTCCCGTGTTTCCTTTCTTCTGTCACAGCAACGGTTAACATTCCAGTCGGCGGGGGTGACCTTTGCTTGGTCCCCTGAGTGAGGACAACATGGAAAAGTGTGCTCCGGTGACTTGAGGTGGACATGTACCAGGAGAGGAAAACAAACACTTGTTTTATGCCACTGAGATGTTGGAGCTGTTTATTTCTGCAGCACAACCTTGCATAGGCTGAATAACACAGATATTGGCACATAAAAGTGGGCAGTTGCTGTAACAAAAGACCTAAACTGTACATGGTATTAGTTTAAGGGCCAGAAGGAGAACGACAAAGAAATTGTGGCCCGTAATAATTTGGGGCATAGATTATATTCCTGGTGAGCTTGGGCCTCTAGGAGAAAAGACCGGGAAAAACATTTATTGTTAGTGTCATGTGTTGTTTGTTGATAGCTGTGTTTTGGCAAGACGTTATAAGAAAGAGTTAAGCTCAAAAAGGAACTGGCTGTTTTGCAAGTAGAGATGTAAAAACGTAGAATCAAGAAATTCAGGAACTTAGATGACTCAAAGAAGACTCAATTCTAGATGGCAAGTGATAAAATTGAGGAAAACAAAGTGACAGAAGCCAATGAAAGCTCACCCTCCATCCAGGGAAACTAAAGGTATGATTATCATGCCCATTGTTAAAACCTATGAATGGATTAGGATGTCTCAGAATAAAGACTCAGCGAACTGTACGGTGTTGGAAAAACCCTTTCAGTTGTACAACATGGCTCAGGGAAATGAGGCTAAGTATGTGGCTCTTTCACTGAAGTCCGATCGACTCAAGGAATCTAAATTAAATGGATGAAGAGAGCTATGGGGGTAGGAAAACAAAGAAATATAGAAAATATGGTAATTGCTTGTCCAAAGGAGCTGTGGCTATTGGCACATGGAGCTGACTGGAATAAAATGCATGAGAAGCTGACTACATTTTTAAGAGAGTTGCGTCAACAAAACAAGTATCAGCCTGGGTAAAAAGGAGATGGTGATGGTTTGAAACAAAATGATTCTGAGACTCCAAGCATCTCAGAGCAGGAAGTGGGCTGAGCAAGCTGCTCAGCCTCAAGGAGAGCACAGTGTCATTGCCCACTTCACATCTGGTCCCAGAAAATAATGAAAAAGGAAGACTCTTTCACAAGTTGGAGCCAGGCATCAGGAGGAGAATTGGATGATAAGAGAGCTTTTCCCAGGGAGCAGAGTCAGGGCCTGTCAAGGAACCTTCCCTAAACAAATCAAAGCCAAAACCAAACTTTTCCTACTTCCAGGTAAACCAGTTACCATGGAGGTGAAACTGACTCATGGCAAGGTGAACCCATGCAGAGTGGAACTGTGCTCCCTGGGGTTTTTAATGTCTGGTTTTTCAGAAGGAGATCTCAAGGTCTTTCTTCTAAGGTGTCCCTGAGTAGACGTGAACTTCCAGCCTTTTTGGTTAGCAGCTGAGCATATTTTATTTGAGTTAAGGGCCCTCAAAATGTCTGTCTGGTGGGATTTAGAATTGCTAAGGGACCCGGGTCTGCTGTGTGTCTCTCATTCTCCCCTTTTCTCAATAGGAATAATTAGCGTACTATATTTTTACTTAAATAACGTGTGCCTTCTATGTTTGTTTGCCAACTGCACCCTCCCCCAGCAAGATATTTTGTAAGCCCACTATGCTAATTTTTTTACAGCAACATGTAAAAAGAAGCTGGCATAGTGGGACTTATGAAAATACCCCTCGGGGAGGGAGAAGTTGGCAAACCAACGTAGAAGGCACATGTTATTTGTGTAAAAGTATGGTAGTTATTCTGTCCCTGTTCCACCATTGAAGGCTGTGTGAAGTGTAGATAATTCGACTCTCTTGTTCATAGATCCTTAAATGAATAAATTCCTTTATTAGCTTTCTAGGGCTGCCATACAAAGTACCACAACTTTGGTGGCTTCTAGGAACAGAAATTTGTTATCTCACAGCTCTGGAGGCTAAGAATCTGAAATAGCATGTTGGCCATGTTAATTTCTTCTGAGTGCCCTAAGGGAGAATTTTTTCCTTGCCTTTCTCCTAGCTTCTGGTAGTTGCTGGCAATCCTTAGCATTCCTTGGCTTGTGGCATCATCCCTTCAGTTTCGGCCCCCATGTTAACATGGCCATCTTTTCTCTGTGTCTGTGTCTCTTCTCCCCTTTTATAAGGACAGCAATCATCTAGGATTAGGACACACTTTACTCCAGTATGACCTCATGTTAACTGGTTACATCTTCAAAGACCCTTTTTCCAAACAAGTTCACATTCACAGGTACTGAGGATTGTACTTCATTATATCTTTTTGGGGTACACAATTCAATTCATAACAGTGCCATGTCCAGATCTGATGTAAAAACTGCTGTGACTCTCCCTAAAACCTTAAATTTAGAGCTAAAAGCTATGTCAGGACGAGACTTTCTGATTGTGTCCTGTAGGGAAAGGATGAGTGTGTTTTACATGAGGAAAGGTAACCAAAAGAGCAAACTCTAGTAGTGGTTCATCAATATTTCTTGTTCTCCAAGCATAAGAGAAGAGTGCACTCTCATGCCACCTTCATGTTCAGCAGGCCACATGATTTGCTTTGGCAGAAGACTTTTAGACCCAGGATTTGATTTGTCATGTTCCCTTCCCCTGTCATGGTCATGGCAACCAGTGATGTTTCAGAAGATGGAGGTTCTGGCAGCCTAGGTCTCCAAGTGAGGACAATGCAAAGAAGAGAGCCCTGCCCATCCAAGATGAATATGCAGCATCAATGGATATGCATCTTTGTTGTGTTAAACCTCTAAAATGTTGGGGTTTTTCGTTCTTACGATATAACCTAAACTGTGCTGACGAGCATCAGTGAAAAAGTTTAAAGTGGAAATTAAAATATAAAAGGGTTTTCCTCACGGACAGAAGCTAATGTTCTACAACAGGTAGACCTGTTCTTTTTGAGCACTCTACTCGTTTCTCAGATATTTCTGTTGAAAATTTAGCGTTAACAAATGAGCTATTGTTTTCAATGACCTCATCATAAGGATACCACAGATTCAGTTACATATTGATGTCCCATGCTATGCTCTTACTATCACTTAAAATTTTTTTTTTTACTTCCTGATACTTGTGTTGTGCCAGGATTAACAATATATTTGGTTTTATTTATTTGTTTAAAACTCTCATGTTCCAAGATAGCATGCAACATTTCTAAACATATGCAATAAGAAAATTAAAAAACCAGACCAGTTGCCCTGGAGTTGACTCTGATTCATGGTGACCCCATGTGTTTCAGAATGGAACTGTGCTCCATAGGGTTTTCAATGACTGTGATCTTTTGAAAGTAGATTGCCAGGCCTTTCTTCCTAGGCTCCTCTGGGTTCAAACAGCCAACCTTTTATTTAGTAGTTAAGTGCTTTACCGTTTGTGCCACCCAGGGACTCCAGGCAATGAAATAAACACACTTATTTTTATATGTTTAGAGGAAATAGAGAACTGCCCTTTAGCATTTGGTATGAATTAGGTTACTGCTCTCAAGCACTAAATCACCTGTTGGCATTGGGTTATGAAATTGTCATTGCTTGATAACAGAAAGAATACAAATTTATCCGGGGGGGGGGAACCCTTTTGCAGACTCTTGAAGAATGACTAACATGCTACACTGTCTACAAGAGTGTTTTGGAAAAGATATGAAAATATTTTTCAAATGAATGCTGCTTGTATCACTCTTCTCCAAAACCCAAGGACATAACATTAATCTTAATTCTATGAAAGTTAATCCATGGGGACTTAAGATAATGGAGTTCAGGTTCGTTGCTTTCTGATGATCTAATTTACTTCAGGGAAAGTGCTTACAGGATAGAGGAAAATGGAGAATTAACAAATTTCATTCAAATTCCAGGCGTTTTAAGGGAATTTTTGGCAAGTGCTGAACTGCAGTCAGTGTGTGGTTGGATTCTTTGACAAAAGACGGAAGTGACCATCTCTGTTGTCTTCTTGTTGTTGTTGTTACTGTTGTCCCTTCAACTTAGAATATGTCGCCTTTTTCTTCTCCAACCACCAAATTCTTTCTTATGCTTCCAGGTTCAACTAAAATGCTATCCCTCAAGGAACATTTATAGAGGCACTAATGATGATAATAATAATAATGATGATAATACTAGAATATATTTTTAATTAGAAATAAGGCAGTAAATATGCTTCAGGTGATTATCTCCTTTAATTCTCACTGTTAGGAAACTTACCTCTATTAGGCACTCTTTAGCCCAGAATTCCGTAATTATAAAAATACATTATTATGGCTTTTGCATTGAACATACTTGGGTTTGATTCCTAGCTCTCTGATCTTGAACAAATTAACTTCTCCATAGCCTAAATGAGGGAGCCATGTTGGCGCAATGGTCAAGCGCTTGGCTTCTAACCAAAAGGTCTGTGGTCAAACCCACCAGTCACTCCACGGAAAAAAGATGTGGCAGTCTGCTTCTGTGAAGATTACAGCCTAGGAAACTCTGTAGGGCAGTTCTATTCTGTATTATAGGGTTGCTATGAGTTTTTTCTTTTTTTTTTTTTTAGTTGGAAAGGACTCACTGGCATGCAAGAATTAAATGAACTAACTTAAGTCACAAGCATAGCTGTGGTCCTGGGATAGTCTTTTGTCAACAATATAGAATACCGTGTGCCTCCCTCTTGTGTTAAATCCCGCGTCATCTTGGGATTGGCTTTTTTATTTTGGTGGCACACTTTCTCCAGATGCTTTCTGAGAAAGTAAACATGAGACACAGGGCTATGTTGTTGAGACTTCACATGTCTGAACATTTATTTATTTGACTGTCACTTTAAGAGGTACCTGGCGCCTCCACTTCTTGAGCTTTTCCTGCCTTCATAATTGTTAATCAGCTTTTTACCGGGTTTTTCCCACTGCCAGCTCAGGCTCCCATTTTCTCCTGGTTGCCAAGTCAGTTAGTCTTTAGCCATGTGCTTTTCACCTCCTGAAATTTTGTAGCTGTCCTGTCTTCACAGTCTCTTTGTCCTTGTGGGTTCATGCTTCTTTTTAAATTCTTCTATTGTAATGCAATTTTGTTGAGGTTTTAGAAGGAACACAGATACCCACAAGTATTCAATCCACTGTATTTAACTAGAAGTGCAGACTGTTGTTATTTTGTCATGAAACTTTAGAAGAATGACTTGAGTTTTCACCCATAGAGGAGGTCATACCTGTTTTACATAAAGGTTAGAATACAAAAGGAGGAGTTGGGATCTGGAGTTAATGATTTCCATTTGGGTTAAGTTGATGTTGAAGTTCCTAAAGGGTATTCACATAGAGATTACTTGGATGCCTTTGGACAGAAAAGCGTGGAGTTTGGGAAATAATCCTGGGTTACATAAAGAGACACGCACGTCAGCAGTTGGGAGGAGACAGTGAAGGCACTGCAGAGGAGAGCAAGGACAAGGACAGATTATCAGCCGGGGTCAGATAAAAGAATGCATTTCGTAAAGGAGACCAGATTATCTCCCAGGGTTTGGTTTGGTTTTGCTACGCCCCAATTTCTGGGATTAAAAAAAAAAAACAACTTTTTTTTAAAGCAAAGCTCCACACTTTTCTCTTTTTAGGAAGTTACACTAAGTATTCTGATCTCCGATAGTGCTTTCTGAATCTTAACATACATGAAATGGAACAGTGCACTAATGGGGATAGGAAAGCTAAGAGAGGCAGAGGGTTGCTGCAAAACTGTGCATTACTTTAAAAGGTCTAAGTGATTTATAGCCCTTCACTAAAAACCTCCTTCCTCTCTAAACACCCGTAGACTACAGACAGGCCAGAACGAGCCTCACTGCCATAGAGGCTGGGTTATCCCAGCTTGTGATTCAATACATGCTGACAGGAATCCAAACACCCTGGCCACGTTAGCCAGGCAGCCCCTCACAGTTACCAGACAGAGTCACACACGCATGTACTACTTTCAAATAGAGTATAAATAACATTCTTTGAGAGGAAAAAAAAAGTTCATCACTTAAAATGGGAGGCTTTGTTTCTGTCAGGGCTAATAATAAAGTTAGAGGTGGAATCTTTGTCCATGGCATGACTTTATGGGCGAAACTATAGGATACAACTCTCTATTAATGATGAGAATTTCTTTGGCAGGGCCAAAGAAAGAGCTTTCAATCTGCACATATATGTGGACAGGTATTTGCTTAAGAGGTCACCATTCTGTGGCATAAAGCAAGATAGAGACACGTTTGATCTGAAAACATTTAAGGGCGAGCGTTACCATTAGTCACTAAACAATAAAGATCATCATGGGGCCTTGTAGACTGAGTGAAATCACTCAAAACACATCCCATGGAGGACAGTGGTTCTCCATCTTGGCTGTTCATTAGAATCACCTAGGAGAACATCTAAAAAACAATGCTACCCAAGAACCCACGGGTAGAGTTCTGACTTAATTGGACTGGGGTGGGTTCTGGGTATCTGCCAATCTTAAAAGCTTCTCCCAGTGAGTCTACGTGCAGCCAGGGTTGAGAACTACCATATAAATCAGCTTTACATATGCTCCCAATAGCAGAATGGAGGCATCCTGTATCAATGAGTTTGGAGATCCATTTAAACTTTGAAAATGTCTTGCCAAATGTTAGCATCCACTGACAAAAATGACCCAGTACCACAGCCACAGAAACATAATGCTTGTTGAATGAATGTTAAGCAAATTAACCTCTTTACATTACAGAAAAAGAACGGAGGCTGAGGGAGGTGAGAGCCCTTAAAATCAAATAACAAGCTTAGAGGCAGAAGCAAGACTTAGGCCAGATCTAGAACTAAGTACTCCACTAGAGACTAGATTTAGTCCTCTTTCTTCTTTGTCACATTGCCTTTTATTCTAAATCCATAGACCAGCTTATCTGATGGGCCTTAAAGACCCCAGCATACTAACACTACCTGAAACATGAGAGGGGCCTCTTGATCAAGTGGTTCCTCGAGTGTGTCTTAGAGCATTGTTTCATGAAGAACAGGTGGGAGAGGGAGGGTAGGAGATGGAGGAAAGAATAAAAATGAACCAAGCCTTGGGTACCCCATCCCTGTTTCAATCAGAGCAACTCCAATTTTACCTCTTTTATATTTTGAGATTCCACAAAAAAATTTTTTTAAGTGTCCAATGCTAACAAACAAATACAACATTAAAACAATTAGCTTAGTCCAGTTAATCCTCTAGTGTTATAAAAAATAAAAAGAAAGAAAACAAGGCCAAGAAGTTAAAAGACATATCCAAGGCCTAAGCAGATGATGTGACAGCCAAGTTGAAAGTAGCCTCTGACTCTGCCTCCTCCTTTTCAGTTAAAATCGCTGACCATATATTGATGAAAACTTCCAGAATAATGTTAATAGCAACAATATAGAGCATCCTTGTTTTATTCCTGATTTTATTTTTAAAAAGTTCCTACAATGTTTAAGTATTAAGCTTCTTCATTGTTGAGATGCATATTTCTGGTAATATTAAGAAAAATCTACTATAGGAAGGTATATTGGAATTCACGAGAACATGTTAAGCATCTGAAAAGTTTGTTTGTCTTACTTCATCTACGGATGTGAAACATTAATAGATTTCCAAATATCAGTTCCCCATGTATTCCCAGGTAAACCCTTTGGTCAGATGGCTTATTCTTTTAATGTGCCTTTGATTTCAATTTACAACTTGGCATACGTGCTCCTCTCTGCATAGTTTTCTCATTTTGGTGCTTTGCCAGATGTTATTAGAGGGCATATAGTTTCATAAATTGAACTTGGTAGCTTTCCACTCTTTTCTATTTTCTGGAACAATATATATGTTAGAGTTGGCTATTGTTTGAAAATGTAAAGGAAACGTGATGGTAATATCATCTGGCATAAACACTTTTAAAAATATTCTTTAAAGACTTACTGGGGATGATCCATACCTTAGTTAACTTACTCTTGGCTTTCTTGATGAGAGAAGTTGGGCAGAATTGTACACTAGAAGAAAAAAAAAAAAAATAGAAGTATTAAAGTATTAGGGCTGGAAGGGACTTCAGAAATTACCAAGCCTGATCTCCTTATTTACAGACAAGGATTCTGAGCCCCAGAGAGGACGAGGAGTTTTTTCCAATGCTGAGCCAAGACAAACATCCAAAGCTCTTGACTCCTCTCCAATAGAAGGATGTGCCATTTGAACTCCCATTTTTCTTGGAGGTAAATCAATATAATCAGACCGATACTAGAGGAAGATAGTGGTAGAGGTCTTCCCAAAATGTTGTTAAGGATTCTAGTTATGTTTCCTTCTAAGAACTCTGCTCTAAAGCCTCAAGACTGTCTGAGTTCCCTTTCCCTGTGTGAGGAGGTGGGTGGAGGCTGGCCTGGGTCAGAGCTGGCATACGGAGTGTCTCTGACCCAGAACTAGGGCGGATGCTGAGGTTTTGTGGGGAGCAGGGTCAGTAGGTAGGAGAAGGAGGCACATGCTATGTAGGTCACGTGATCAAGAGAGGTCAGAGGCTGCTGTGGAAGGCTGGGGTATGGAGCCAGGGACTGCAGGGCTAGGGAAATGCTAACAGGAATAAAGAAATGGTGAGAGAGACACAGAGGAATTAGACACAGAGGAATTAGAGAAACAGGACAGACCATCTGCTGATGGCTTTTAGGTGCCATTACATTGTGATCCATGGGAGCAACGAGGTGCAGATTATCCAATGGAAAGGTAAGCATGGTGTTTACCTTGCTTACCAAATAATCTGTAGTGTACAATTTCTTAGATATGGTGAAACCTATGTGAAATTGTACACTACAGATTAGTAAGTAAGCACAAGTAAGCCCATGCTTACCTGTGCTTACTCGGTCATCCGTCTCTGTCAGGGATCGTAAACGTGAGAAGAGGCTTTGTTTGATTTTGTAAGAAGGTGCTGTGGGGTTGGGAGAGAGAAAGATGCCTAGAAGCAGAATTTTTTGATGTGATAAAAAAAAAAAAGTGAAAATGTTCACTACAGATGATCTGTTAAGCAAGGTAAGCAAGGTACCGTGCTTACCTTTCCCGTTAGATAATCCACCCCTGGGAGCAACTGTTGCACAGCAAGCGCCTCATTGTTTTCTAGAATGAAAACTGGGGCAGAGTCACATGAGGGTTCCCCTCTCAGCATGACTTTCTTTCCTTCCTTCGCAGTAGTTGGTGTGCATTGGGTGGAAGCTCAGTTTGTGACCTTGAGTTTATGACCTTGAGTTTGTGTTTCCTTCTGTAGCATATTCCCACTATCTTAGGGGCTGAACTCTCCATTCTCCTGAGAAAATGTTAGTCTTGTGTTGCCTGTGTGGTCAGGGAGTTACGATTTTAGGTGTGGAACCATAAGTCATCACTAAGCATCAGGCTTTGAATCAGTGACATTATCCAGGTATCAAGTGGGAGCTCCGTGTGGGGGTGGTAATTGTCTCTGCGGATTTTACCTTGGAGAATCATCAAATTTATTCTAGACATATGCTATTCGCTGGAGTGTGTTTTGGCTGATTTGTTTCTTACCGCTTTGAAGAAATGAAGACTCTTACATCTACATCACTTTAAAACCTGTTGCCGTTGAGTCAATTCCAACTCATAGCGACCCTATAGGATAGAAGGGAATTGTCTCATAGAGTTCTTAAGGAGTGCCTGGGGGATTTGAACTGCTGACCTTTTGATTAGCAGCCATAGCTCTTAACCACTACGCCACCAGGGTTTCCATTAAACTTTAGGCTTTGTTAATTTATTTTCACATCCATTCTCCCTACCACAGTCCTGTGAGTTATACAGGATTTATTTTCCAGCATTTTTATGATCATGAAGGAAAACAGCAAGTTATAACATGTGACCAGCATTTTCCAAAATGTGTTCCAATAGATGTCAGGGCAAAAAAGGAAAATTTCTGTGGCCAAACACATTTGGGAAACATTGGATTAAACAAATTTAAACAAGTTTCTTGACTATAGGACTTATTAGATACTCTAATATGCTGTCTCTATTATGAATTTCCAAGCTGGTATATTGTATTCAGGATTTCTAACACCATGATAGACAGAAAGTATTGAAGTTGTCAGGGATTTCATTTTACTTGGATCCAAAATCAACACCCATGGAAGCATCAATCGAGAAATCAAATAACATATTACATTGGTCAAATATGCTGCAGCAGACCTCTTTAAAGTGTTAAAAAGCAAAGACGTCATTTTAAAGACTAAGGTGCACCTTATCCAAGCCATGGTATTTTCAGCTGCCTCATATGCGTGTGAAAGCTGGACAATGAATAAGGAAGCCTGAAGAAGAATTGATGCATTTGAATTATGGTGCTGGCTAAGAATATTGAATATGCCATGGGTTCCCAGAAGAAAGAACAAATCTGTCTTGGAAGAAGTACAGCCAGAATGCTCCTTAGAAGGGAGGACAGCCAGACGTCATCTCATGTACTTTGGGCATGTTATCAGGAGGGACCATGCTTGGTAAAGGATATCATGCTTGGTAAAGTAGAGGGTCAGGGAAAAAGAGGAAGGCCCTCAATGAGATGGATTGACACAGTGGCTGCAACAATGGGCTCAAGCATAGCAATGGTTGTGAGGATGGCATACGATAGGGCAGTGTTTTGTTGTTGTACATAGGGTTGCTATGAATTGGACCCAACTCAATGACATCTAATAATAACAAACAATAAGAATTTTTCCGTAGAATTCCTTTTTCATGGGTCAGCTTATGGAACGAGGAGGCTAGGTGCCAACAAAACACACCTGGAGAAAATAAAAATTAGACTAAGAGGAAAAGAAGCAACAAAGGCATATTATTTTAATTTGTTGAACATTAATGGGCTTAAGCAAGTTGACAGACTTTAGCTGTAACATTTAAATCTGGCATATTAAAAATACGTTGATTTTCTAAATACAGTAGAAACAGGACATACTGCAAATAGAGCATTATCATTTGGTTAGTAATGAGGTAGATGAATCAGTGTTTGCATTGGCTTCAGAAGTCAAACTATTTTGAGTCTTCCTGGGAAAGATTACTACTTTAAACTTATGAACAAATTTAAGGCAAAAGAAATTGTCCTGACCTCAAAAAAGAAACTTGAGGAGCAACATCACCAATTGAATTAAAAATTGCTGTGGTCCCATCTCACTCCAACAAGGCTGGCATTAATCCAAAAAACACAAAATAATAAATGTTGGAGAGGTTGTGGAGGAACTGGAACACTTATACACTGCTGGTGGGAATGTCAAATGGTACAACCACTTTGGAAATTGATTTGGCGCTTTCTTAAAAAGTTAGAAATAGAACTACCATACGATCCAGCAATCCCACTCCTTGGAATATATCCTAGAGAAATAAGAGCCTTTACACGAACAGATATATACACACCCATGTTCATTGCAGCACTGTTTACAATAGCAAAAAGATGGAAGCAACCAAGGTGCCCGTCAATGGATGAATGGATAAATAAATTATGGTATATTCACACAATGGAATACGATGCATTGATAATGAACAATGATGAATCCGTAAAACATAACATGGAGGAACCTGGAAGGCATTATGCTGAGTGAAATTAGTTGCAGAAGGACAAATATTGTGTGAGACCACTATTACAAGAACTTGAGAAATAGTTTAAACAGAGAAGAAAATATTCTTTGATGGTTATGAGAGTGGGGAGGGAAAAAGGGAGGGGGCATTCACCAATTAGACAACAGACAAGAACTATTTTAGGTGAAGGGAAAGACAACACAAAATACAGGAGAAGTCAGCACAACTGGACTAAACCAAAAGCAAAGAAGTTTCCTGAATAAGCTGAATGCTTTGAAGGCCAGTGTAGCAGGAACAGGGGTTTGAGGATCATAATTTCAGGGGACATCTAGGTCAACAGGCATAATAAAGTATATTAAGAAAAAAAAAATTGCTGTGGTAAGAGAATAATTGTGCTGTCCTCCAAAAACTGTCCTTAAAGTTCACAAAAGGTAGATTAATGCAAGGAGCCCTGGTGGAACAATGGTTAAGGCTTGGCTGCTAACCTGAAGGTAGGTGGTTTCCAACCCACCAGCCACTCTGCAGAAGAAAGATATGGCAATCCCCTTCCATAAAGAAACAGCCTTGGAAACCCTGTGGGGCAGTTGTACTCTGTTCTATAGGGTCGCTATGAGTAAGAATCAACACAATGGGAACAGAAATGTAAATTGCCCAAATCATGTAAGCTTAAAATGATCTGTATCACCTTCATATTGAGAACCTAAAATATCTTAAAAATTAGTAATAAATGAGTCAGTGAATGTATTCTGTGAATCAGCCAACTGTTCTATTGGAATCATTTAGACTAGGTGTTGACAAAGTACGGCCTGTGGGCCAACTCCAGCCTGTTTTTGCATGGCCTGTGAGCTAGGAATGTATTTTACATTTTTGAATGGTTGGGAAAAAAATTAAAAATAGGATAATATTTCATGACCCTTGAAAATTATATTCAAATTTTAGTGACCATAAATAAAGTTTTATTGGACCTCAGACAGCTACACTCATTCACATATAAATTGTCTATGGCTGTTTTTAAGCTATACTGGCAGAGTTGAGTAGTTCCAACAAAGACCATATGGTCCCCAAAGCTTAAAATATTTACCATCTGGACCTTTACAAAGTTTGCTGATCCTTGATTTAAATAAAAGAGATGATAGGATGAATTTTAAATATGTTACTGGATTGCATTGGTATCCTAATAACATAGCCTGAAGGTGATATGTGTGTAAAATGAGATTATGTACAATAGGTTATTTGCAATAGCAAGAGACCTACCGTCTGCAGCATGACAAAGCCCCCAAACACTACTTCAATGAACTCTGTGTTTTTCCTTTGGGTAGAGCAGGGAAGACAATTTCTCCCAAATAATTCATTGATCACCAGTCTAAAAACAGAAATATAACCGTCACATTCGATCTGAATCATGTCCTCAGATATGTTCAAGAATATTTAAAAACTTTGAAGATTATGCTTTCATTCATTTATTATTTACTGAGTAGCTACAATTTGAAAAGGGTGTACTAGAATGTGCTAGAACTTGGCCGACAGAGTCCCTCCTTCAAGCCAGAAAGGGACTGGGCTGAGAGAACCAAGTTCCCTCTCCTGGATTACTTCACAATGGGCCTTCCAGAAGAACCCTCAAATTTCCTAAAAGATAGAGTATTTTCCCCCAACCACAAGTGTTAAAGGCTTATGGGAGAATGGGGAACTTTCTGGGCTATTCTAAGGCTTAGAACATTTTCTCAAACTGGAATGTACAAGCTATAAAGATAAGATTTCTCGTTTGCAATGATAATCAGCATTGAAAAACATCACTATAAAACATTAATTCCTTGTCTCAGTGCTTTTCAGGCCAGAGTCCAGATAACTCTAAGGAACAGGACGTATTCTTCGTGTGCGTGTGTGTGTGCGTGTGTGTGTGTGTGTGTGTGTGTGCGTGTGTGTGTGTGTGTGTGTGTGCTTTAGAAGAAAGTTTGCAGAGCAAATTTGTTTCTCATTAAACAATTAATACACAAATTGTTTTGTGACATTGGTTGCCAATCCCATGATGTGTCAACTCTCTCCCCTTCTCCACCCTGGGTTCCCTGTTACCCTTTGTCCAGTTTTCCTCTCCCTTCCTGCCTTCTCGTCTTTGCTTTTGGGCTGGTGTGCCTATTTAGTGTCGTATACATGCTTGAACTATGATGCACATTCCTTAAGTGTGCTATTGCTTGCCCTATAGACCTGTCGGTGAGGCCCTGGTGGTGCAGTGGTTAAGTGTTCGGCTTCTAACCAAAAGGTCAGCAGTTCGAATCCACCAGCCACTCCTTGGAACTCCTGTCCTATAGGGTTGCTATGAGTTGAAATTGACTCGATGGCAATGGATGGGGTTTTAAAGACCTGTCTAATGTTTGGCTGACAGGTGAACCTCAGGAGTGACTTCAGTACTGATTTCAAAAGGTGTCCAGGGGCCATACTCTTGGGGTTTCTTCAGTCTCTGTCAGAGCAGCAAGTCTGGTTTTATTTATTTATTTTTTTTGAATTTTGATTTCATTCTACATTTTTCTCCTCTTCTGCCCAGGACCCTGTATTGTGATCCTTGTCAGAGCAGTTGGTGGTGGTAGCTGGGAACCATCTAGTTGTTCTGGGTTCAGTCTGGTGGAAGTTGTGGTAGTTCTGGTGCGTTAGTCCTTTGGACTAATCTTTCTCTTGTGTCTTTGGTTTTCTTCACTCTCCTTTGCTCCAGCCAGGATGGGACCAGTGGATATATCTTAGATGGCCACTGGAAGGCCTTTAAAAGCCCAGATGCTACTCAGCACAGTTGGATGTAGAACATTTTCTTTATAAACTATCTTATGCCAGTTGAGCTAGATGTCCCCCAAGACCGTGGTTCCCAACCCTCAGCCCAGTAACTCAGTTGCTCAGGGAGTTTGAATGTGTCTCTGAAAATTCTATGACTTTGCCTTGGTTAAGTTGTGCCGACTTCCCCAGAGTTGTGTGCTGTCTTACCCTTTACCCAAGATACTGCTTAAGGAATAGGACTTATTCTTAGCAGTTAATAAGAATTTTTTGTTAGCCATGAAAAGGAATCTGTGTACTACTTTTGTTTAGCCCAGATGGTTCCATGTCTGGAAAAGGACGAACTAGATAAATTTAAACTGCCTAAGATAAAGGAACTCATCCCACTAAAGTATCTCTGAGAACAGTGCTTCTCTCTGAACCAGGAAATTATTTTAAAAGTTTGTCAAATTGAAATACCCAGAACTCTCTAGAGGCTGGATAAACAATGTTTAACACACATATAAATATAACCCAGCAACCAACCCAGTGCCGTCGAGTCGATTCCGACTCGTAGCGACCCTATAGGACAGAGGAGAACTGCCCCACAGAGTTTCCAAGGAGCGCCTGGCGGGTTCAAACTGCCGACCTCTTGGTTAGCAGCCGTAGTACTTAACCACTACGCCGCCAGGGTTTCCATATAAATATACCTACCACTATTTTTCAAGTACACATTGATTTTCATTATTAAATATGTCACAATTCTCACTATTACTATTTAACGAGCATTTCGTAGGACCAAGGCCCTGTGCCCAGCACTCTGCGTGCATTGTATCTTCAAGGGTAAAGAACAAGGACAACCACTAATTTCACCCTCTAAGGTAAGGACATAGAGAGAGAGAAAAAGGCCCTCAGAACTAGACACACAGGCTGTCCTCGTTTACTGTCATCACTACTTTGTTGTTAGTTGCCATCGTGCAGGTTCCAACTCATGGTGACCCATGTAAGACAGAAGGAAATGTCGTCCAGTCCAGGGCCATCTTCATGACCATCGGTGTGCTCAAGTCCACTCTTGCAGCCCCTGTGTATCTTTAGTGCCTTCCAACCTAGATGGGGCCCTGGTGGCTCGGTGGTTAAGAGCTCGGCTGCTAACCAAAAAGTCAGCAGTTCAAATCCACTAGCTGCTCCTTGGAAACCCTATGGGGCAGTTCTACTCTGTCCTATAGGGTCACTAGGAGTCAGAATTGACTGGACAGCAATGGGTTTGGTTTTTTTTGGTTCCAGCCTAGAGGGCTCATCTTCTAGCACTATATTGGATCATATTCTGTTGTGATTAATAGGGTTTTCATTGGCTAGTTTTTGGAAGTAGATCACCAGGTCTTTCTAGTCTGCTTTAGTCTGGAAGCTCCACTGAAACCTGTCTACCATGGGTGACCCTGCTGGTATTTGAAATATTGGTGTCATAGCTTCCAGCATCATAGCAATGTACAAGTCACCACAGTAGGACAAACTGACAGATGGGTGGTGAGCCCATTTCTTAGTAATGCAGAGATAGCAACATCCCAACTGAAGTACTCACTGAAATAACCGCCACAGCAGATGCAGTAATTGAGGCAGCACAGGGAACTGAGGAACCACTGAGCTGGGAGCTGGGAGACAAGACTTCCGGTCCCGGGTCTCCTTCTACTAACTGTGTAGAAGTCACTTTCCGTCACAGGGTCTTAGTATTCTCATCAATAAAATAAAGGGTTCACACCAGATGACCTCTATGATTTATTCTAGCCCTGAAATTCTAATATAAACCAAAACCAAACCAAAACTGCCATCAAGTCGATTCCAACTCATAGCAACCCTATAGGACAGAGTAGAACTGCCCCATAGAGTTTCCAAGGAGCGCCTGGCAGATTCGAACTGCCGACCTTTTGGTTAGCAGCTGTAGCACTTAACCACTATGCCACCAGGGTTTCCAACACTAATATATGGAGAAGTAATTACAAGGGCAGAGGGTAGTGACATTCCCAGGCTTATTCAGACTGAATTAATATTAATTCATGTTAATAAAGCATGTTGGACCATTGGATACTGCCATGCCTGGCACACAGTAAAAATGATAAGAAGAGCTAACGATTGAGTGCTCCCTAGGGACCAGATCATTATGCTAAGCATTTTACATACGTTAACTCGTATAAAGCTTACAACTACCTAGAAGGAAATAGTATTATCCTGGTTTTGTAGATGAGGAAACTGAGGCATAGTAACTTGGATAAGTAACTCGTTTATACAGCACATAAGCAGTAGAGGAAAAGATGTTCAAAATGAATGATGTGGATGTTTAATGAATGAATCAGTGAATAAATGAACAGCACAGGAGAACTTAATTAGTTAAGCAAAGCCCAGAATGTTACTGACCTAGGTCCTTTCTTCCAATCCAGCTGAGCAATGTGAACAAGCGGGGTGAGTTTGCCTCAGTCTTCCTGACCACCTGAGTTAGCGGTTTCCTTCCAAGTCAAGAAAACACACCCTCAGTCAGGGTCTCTGGGTCTCCTAGACTCTGAGTCACAAGTCCATCAGATTCCCAGACATCATTAAAAAAAAAAAAACAACTGTTGCTGTCGAGTCTATCCCAACTCATAGTAATCCTACAGGACAGAGTAGAACTGCCCCATAGGGTTTCCAAGGAGTGGCTGGTGGATTCACACTGCTGACCTTTTTGGTTAGCAGCTGAGCTTTATTACTCTGACTCAAATCCTTCGAAAACGGTGACACAAAGGTTGTTTGATTTCCTGGGTCCCTTAAAAGTGCCAGGCAGCATACATTTCCTTTTTATTTTCTAAATAATATTTTATTGTGTTTTAGGTGAAAGTTTACATAGCAAATTAATTGTGTTTTAGGTGAAAGTTTACATAGCAAATTTAGGTTCCCTTTTAACCATTTTATACAAATTATTCTGAGACATTGGTTACAATTTTCACATTCTGTTTGTTCTGTTTCCATTGATCTAGCTTCCCTCCCACTCCTTGCCTTGTCATCTTTGCTTTTGGATAAGTGTTCATTGTTTGGTCTCATATAGTTGATTATTTAAGAGAACATATTACTCATGGGTGATATTGTTTATTTTATAAGTCAGTCTATTATTTGGCTGAAAGATGGCCTCCAGAAATAGCTTCAGTTCTAAGTTCAAAGAGTATCTTGGGGTGATAGTCTTGAGGGTTCCTTTAGTCTCTATCAGTGCAGTAGTTCTGCCCTTTTTTTAGGAATTTGGATTTTGTTCTACTTTTTTCTCCCATTTTATCTGGGACCTATTGTGTCCTTGGTCAGATTGGTCGGTAATGGTAGCTGGGCACCGTCTAGTTTTTCTGGTCTCAGGTTAGAAGAGGCCGTGGCTCACGTGGGCTATTAGTCCTGTGGACTAGTTTCTTCTCTGAGCCTTTGATGCTCTCATTTTCTTTTGCTCTATACGAATAGAAACAAACAGTTTCCTAGATGGAACTGTTAGTTGTATCCTAGGTGGCCGCTCGCAAACTTTTAAGACGACACCAAACTAGGATGCAGGAACATTATCTTAATGCACTATGTTATGCCAGTCGACTAAGTTGACCTCCAAGATACACATTTATTTCTTAAAATGAATTAACGTTTATTTTGCTTTGAGCCGTTTGTGGCCTTTGAGATAATTCGGAGTTCTAAAGTTTAGAATCCCTTTCTACATACTTTATGTATTCAGAAACCCCAGGAAGAACAATTTTCTTGTTATATCACTTGTAGCTAAAATGGAAAGTTTGAATCAGCTATCCTTGATATTCAATTAAATAAGAGCATTTTTCCAATTCCAGATCCATTATTGGTGTCCTGTGGTAACAACACTCATTCAGTGTGGCCGCGTTGGAGGGTGCTGAATCACAGGCCAGCTGACTCCCAGAACAGATGACTAACGGACACAATATCTACCAATGCCCACAAAAAGGAAAGAGGTGGAGACAGGGAAGGGGGAACTCTGTAAGTACGGTAGGGCACCTTGAGGGCTTTGTTCAAGTGGATGTGCTCAATGATCAGAGGGTCTACATCTAAACCCTTAGTCCAGCATTACTCTCTGCATTCTTAAGCATGCTCACCAAAAATCCAGCACTCCTTTTGGGCCATCAACCCTGTGTCCAGCCCCACTGTTTGATATATCAACAACAGAATAGCATACATTGCTTCTGTAAAGCAACATCTTTTAGATATTTGATGGCTGGCTTTTTGGGTATACATACCCTTCATGTCCTGCTAAGTTTCATGGGTGTTCTTAAAATGAACCTGAAGATTTGAACATCTTGATTTGCATGATTTTATGCGATTTTCTGGATCAAGTGAGTAGTGAACCATTTTCAGAGGTCACTTTAGGCCAGTTATGAGAAGAGTGAGTCCTTTTTTTTTTTTTTTTTCTTATTTAAAATTTCAAACTGTCTCTCATCGATGGCCTGCTGGCTAACTCTACTTGTTTGGTTTCCTTAGATGGGTATCTCTTTCCTGGCAAGGGGAACAGAGTTGGTGGTCTCCATTAAAGCTTCAACAGGTTTTTATTTTGCTGATGATTAAGAGTGTGACCCAATATCCTGTCTGACCACTTGAGTATGAGGCCACACTGTTAAAATTCCTGAGAGCTCTTGAGGGCAACAACTTTAAAAAATAGATTACAGAGGAAAAGAACCCCAGAGACACATAAAAAACACTGTTCTTCTCAGGAAATGATAATCACTAATGCAGAAATTCAAGAAAAACCCTCAGGAAGGTATTAGAGATGACTGAAAAGAGTTGATAACTAAGGCCAGGGGTTAAAGCGGCCTTCATCCATAATTTCCAAATGAGGAAATAAGTGGTCAAGAAGAGGTTCAAAGGACTAAAGCCCATTAAATGGGGGGAAAGACAGTCTTTTTAACAAATGGTGCTAACAAAACTAGAAGTCCATCTGTAAAAAATGAAACAGGACCCATGCCTCACACCATACACAAACACTAACTCAAAATGGATTAAAGACCTAAATATAAAACTTAAAACAATAAAAATCATGGAAGAAAAAATAGGGAGAATGCTAGGGGCCCTAATACATGGCATAAATTCAACATAAACCATAACTAATAATGCACGAACACCAGAAGATAAACTAGGTAACTGGGAGATCCTAAAAATTAAACATTTATGCTCATTAAAAGGCTTCACCAAAAGGGTAAAAAGAGAACCTACAGGCCGGGAGAAAATTTTGGCTGTGACATATCCAACAAGGGTCTAATCTTTAAAATCTACAAAATACTTCAACACCTCAACAACAAAAAATCCAATTAAATAATGAATAAAGGGTATGAACAGACACTTCACCACAGAAGACATTCAGGTAGCTAACAGACACATGAGGAAATGCTTGCGATCATTAGCCATTAGAGAAATGCAAATTATGGGAAAAAAATTTTGGCTATGACATATCTAACGAAGGTCTAATCTTTAAAATCTGTAGGAAAGTCCAACACCTCTACAACAAAAAGACAAATAATCCAGTTAAAAAATGGCCAAAGGATATGAACAGACACTTCACCAAAGAAGATATTCAGGTGGCTAACAGACACATGAGAAATCAAACAGACACATGACAAATCAAAACTACAATGAGATATCATCTCACCCTGACATTACTGGTACTAATCAAAAAAAGAAAAAAAAAAAAAACAGGAAATAACAAATGTTGAAGAGGTTGCAGGAAGATTAGAACGCTTATGTACTGCTGGTGGAAATGTAAAATGGTGCAACCAGTATGGAAAATGATATGGTACCTACTTAAGAAGCTGGAAATAGAAATACCATATGATCCACTAATTCCACTCCTAGGAATATAACATGGAGAAATAAGAGCTGTCACATGAATATACATATGCACACACATGTTCACTGAAGCATTATTGGCAAAGGCAAAAAGATGGGAACAACCTCAGTGCCCATCAACAGATAAACAAATTATGGTACTTACACACAATGGAATACCACACAATGATAGAAAATGATGAATCGGAGAAAAATCTCACAGCATGGATGAATATGGAGAGCGATATGCTGAGTGAAATAAGTTAATCACAAAAGGATAAACATTGTATGAGACCACTATTATAAAAACCGAAGAAAAGGTTTACGCAAAGAAAAAAAGTCTTTGATAGTTATGAGGGAGGGGAGGGGTGGGAAGGGGAAATCACTAAATAGTAGTCAAGTTAACTTTGGTGAAGGGAAAGACAACATACAATATAGGGGAAGGCAGCACTTGACCAAGGCAACAGAATCTTCAAAGACACATCCAAACACCTTGAGCAACCAAGTTATTGGGGCTGAGGGCTGAGGACCATGGTCTCAGGGGATATCTAGGTCAATTGGCATAACATAGTTCATAAAGAAAATGTGGAACATCCTACTTTGGTGAATAGCATCTTAAAAGCTTGCGAGCGGCCATCTAAGATCATTTATTGGTCCCGTCATATTTGGAGCAAAGGAGAATGAAGAAAACCAAAAACACAAGGAAAATATTAGTCCAAAGGACTAGAAGACCACACGAACCACAGCCTCCACCAGCCTGAGCCCAGAAAAACTAGATGGTGCCCGGCTAACACTGCTGACCACTCTGACAGGGATCACAATAGAGGGCCCAGGACAGAGCGGGAGAAAAATTGCAGAACGAAATTCAAACTCACACACACACAAAAAGACCATATGTACTGGTCTGACAGAGACTGGAGGAATCTCCGATATTATGACCCTGGGACACCCTGCTAACTCAGAACCGAAGCCACCCTTGAAGCCCACCTTTCAGCCAAAGATCAAACAGGCCTATGGAAAAAACAACACACGTGAGGAATGTGCTTCTTAGTTTAATCGAGTATATGAGACCAAATGGGCAACACCTGCTCAAAAGCAAAGATAGGAAGGTAGGAAGGGACAGGAAAACTGGACACACAGAAGCCAGGGTAAAAAGGGAAAGGGGGAGAGTGCTGCTGACACATTACAGGAATTGCAACCGATATCACAAAACAATTTGCAAAAAAAAAAAGAAAAGAAGCGGTTCAAGGCTGTTCAAGAAACCCATATCTATGAAAAACTAGAATGAGGTAATAGGGAATGTTCTTCCATAATAAATTAAGGCCACGATATCCAGGCACCATCCAATTCTTCTGGTCTCATGGCAAAGGAGGCAGTTGTTCATGGAGGCAATTAGCCACACATTCCATTTCTTCAACCTATTTCTGACTCTCTTCCTTCCTCTGTTGCTCCAGACAAATAGATAAAAATTGTTGTACCTTGGATGGACATTTGCAATCTTTTGAGGCACTATACAAAGGATGTGGAGATAGAACAGAAGCACTAAACACAATATTAGACCAATTAATTGAAATGTCCCATGAAACTACAACCCTATACCTCCAAACCAAGAAACCAAGTCCCATGAGGTGTTCAGTTGTACATAAGCAGCCTCAGCAGCTTCTCTGTTTGTTGTTGTTGTTGTAAATATATCTATCACTGAACTTTTGCCACTTCAGCTTTACTGAATGTTTTAATGGAAGATTCTACAGAAGAATCCTTATCAAAAGGGAGAAAATGTAGCACAGAATTTCATATTTTCATGGACTGGAGACTTCCTGGAGCTATGGAAGCTGGATGAACCCCTGAAACCACTGCTCTGAGATAATCTTTAAACCTTAAACCAAAAACATTCCCTGAAGCCTTCTTAAAGCCAAATAATTGTTTAGTTTAAGTAGAAAAGAATGTCTGCCTTGAGCATTTTGCACTTTTAAGAACTATCTGTATGGGATCAATCTGATAACAGTAACTCGAAAGATTAGACAGGAACTTTAGGAGCAGTGAGTTTATGTTAATGGAGGAGGAACAATTCAGACAAGGAGGGTGAGAATAGTTGTACAACTCGAAGAATGTAATCAATGTCACTGAAATGTACATGTAGAAACTATTGAACTGGTGTATGTTCTGCTGTGTATACTTTCAACAACAGCAACAAAAAAATAAAAAGTATTTAAAAAAAAATAAAGCCATGAAGAGGGATGAGGGTCTGTTGTTGTTGCTAGGTGCCATCAAGCCACTTCCGACACATAGCAACCCCGTGTACAACAGAACAAAACACTGCCCAGTCCTGCGCCATGCTCCATCCTCACAATCGTTATGTTTGAACCCATTGTTGCAGCCACTGTGTCAATTCATCTTGTTGAAGATCTTCCTCTTTTTTGCTGTCCCTCTACTCTACCAAGCATGATGTCCTTCTTCAGGGACTTCTTCATGATCCCTCCTGACAACATGCCCAAAGTACGTGAGAGGTAGTCTCGCCATTCTTGCTTCTAAGGAGCATTCTCTCTGCATTTCTTCAAAGACAGATTTGTTCATTCTTTTGGCAGTCCGTGGTATATTCAATATTCTTCACCAACACCATAATTCAAAGGTGTCAATTCTTCTTCAGTCTTCCTTATTCATTGTCCAGCTTTCGCATGGACAATGTAAACATTTATATCACAGACTAACAGCATTTTGCAACATTAATCCATATGTTCAGAAATTCTAACCCTCCTATGGGATAACTTGGAGTCCTCCTGCGCAAGAATGGACATAAATACTATATTATCTAGGTGGCAAATGAGGAAAGAAAAATTATTGTGAGCCTTTCTCAGTGGCATAGAGAAATGCTTTATCTTCTTATGGGAGAGTGAAGGATAAAGTCAAGTGTGAGGGTATTGATTTTACGTCATCCCTGAAGCAGTCTGCATGTGACACAGGACGGCCTTGGCAGAGGTGAGAGGCAGGAGGAATATCAGCAAATGACAAGCTTTTAGCTCTCATTTGGTTGCCCAGTGGAAAATGGCTCCCATGGTAACCTAAGGAGGGAATCTCCAAGACGCCTGCTTTCATCTGCAAGCCAACACTCTAGCTCCCTCAGAGTAGTAGCTAATCTTTTAGCTTGTTCCCCTTGCTCTTCCCCCAAAGGAAAAGAAATACAAGCTATGCAAGCTGAAGTTAAGATTCAAGAATGAACGGAATCCCATGAAATCTCATAGACTCTCTCTCTCAAGGCTCTTCTCCTCCCATGAGCTAGCAAGGCAATTCTATGGTATGACTACAAAATCACAACATTTGATACTCTAAAAGGGAAACAATGGGGGAGGTGGAGAACCAAAGTCAAGAGTTCAGCCAAAACACCCAAAAGTGAGAAAGACTTCCTGGCTGCCCTGAACTGAATTGAGGAGCCAGGGGCTATCAACACCTTGGGAAACCCTAGCAGCTTTCATACCAGAGGTCCCAGCAACAATCCCATTAGTAAATCCAGGACCGGTCAATAGTCACTTACAGAGCACTTGTTCCAAGTCACTGAGCTAGGCCATCTCACTGCTTAGGAGCTTGTATAATGCACAATTATGAAAAATTAACATCTCAAGATGGTAAGTGTTAAGTAATAAAGGAGTAATACAAAGATCTGTGGATTTTCAGAGCAGGAGATGGCCAATGACAGAACTCTTCAGGTTTTGTCCTTCAGTTTTAGTCTAAGTTGGTGCTCCAGTGACTTCTAGCTTTGGCCTTGTCCTAAGGATTAAAGTAGAGATACAAGCCTAGTTACATTATATAAAGCACTGTTCTGTGGTCATTACAAAACCAGTCATGCCTAGTCTACAGTTTTAGGATGTAGGTAGTACTCTGACAATGGCAGTGATTAACGGAAGGCGAAAGGGAGTAAGCTAAGTGAGTGCATTCTATTTCTGATTCTTAAATAGGTCACCTACCTTTTCTTTCTATGAATCTATTAAGGTTTTGAGGATCATAGAAACAATTTAGCAATGGACAGGACTCTTACAATTTATCTAGCACCCAACTCTATGCCTAAATTCTGTGTCTAAGATGAGTCAAAAGAAAATACAGGTCTCTGAGGAACTTTATCATCTAATTTGGAATTTATGACCCAGTTTGGCACATCAAATGAACATATAAAATAGCTTGATACCTGGGAGATATGATGTAGTCTTAAGGGCTGAGGAAGTGAGATGGGTTAGGAAGCCAATAATCCACATCGAGAAGAGGGGCTTGGGTTGGACATTTAAGGTTTGTTCCCATTTGGGCTCTGGCCGTCTGGAAAAGGCAAAGGCAGGGAATTTTTGTGTGTGGAGCAGAGACATCCACCTAACAAGAATAAAAGTTTTGGTATTGAGGAGTAATAGAAAAAAAAGAGATAGAGAGATGACAAGTATAGTGGTTAGGAACACGGGCTTAAAGTCAGATTTGAAACTCAGCTCTGTTTGTTTGTAGCTGTGTGACCTTGGGTATGTTACTTAACCTTGGGGTCTCAATTTTCTCATCTGTAAAATGGAGCTATACACCTCCTCAGGTTGTGAGGAGTAGACGAGACAACTCCTGTTAAGTGCCTAGCATAGTGCCTGTACTTGAAAACTTGCAACAAATGTTATTGCTGTTGTTTTTAGATAGCACTATTTTTTTTTTTTTTTGGCTGCGACACATGGTGACCTTACGTATAACAGAACAAAACATTGCCTGGTGCCATATTTTTAGTCTCCATTGAGGGTACAGACTTGACTGCCATTACTGCCTAACACCTGGCACATAGTAAATTATAAACACACGTCTTTGAATAAGTGAATGAACAGAGGACAGAAAACAGCAAAGAAACACAAGTGAGTATACTCGTAATAATGTTGTCACCAAGAGCAACAAGTTCCTAAGCTAATTGCCACATTTATTTAGATATAATTTCCTCCTTGGAACTATTTCCTCCTTGTGTCATGGGAAAAGCAAACAAACAAAACCCGAAGAACCCGATCTCTCACTGATGGTATTACAATGAAAAACAGGATTATCCAAAGGAATTATGTATGGTAACATTATCATGTTAAAATAAATCCATCATTTATTGGTAAAAGCTCGGTGAGTGTTCAGATTTCTCTTCAGAAGAACAAACAAACATCTCTGCCCATCATATAAAACCCTAGCTGATTTGTTCAGGCGCACGACAGAGCTATGGCACAATTTCAAGAACAGTATTGTTTTACTGGTAATGATGCCCCATACAATTGCATTTAGTTACAATAACAAAATAAATAAATAAATAAAATCAATGTGATATTCAATTCAGCAGGTTAGTTTATTGTCATATAAGTTAATTAGAAATTTGTGATTCAACTCTGACTCTAGGCACGCACCTGGAATAATTTATTCAGTGTCTCACTGGAAGAGAGAAAATGTATTTGGGTAGTAGCCCAAGAGAACAGTGTTGGGAATGATGCTCATACTCATGGAGGCTTCCTATGTGTCAGGCACTTGTAAGAACTTTAGTTGTATTTACTCGGTTAACCCTTACAACAGCCCTGAAAGGCAGGTAATCTTATCATCCCCATTTTACAGATGGAAAAATCGAGGCACAGAGTGAGTAACTTGCCCAAGATTCAAAGCCAGACGTTCTGACTCTAGAGTCCATACTCAACGACTCACTCATCTGGACCCCAGTACTGTGCTGTAGTTCTATGCACCATAACCATGCCTCTTCCCTCTGTGGGAGGAGTGTGGAGGGAAGGAGGGAGGGAAAGGCTAGAGAGAGTTTTCAAATGCATGTGGATGCCTACCCACCCCGATACTGAAGAACAAGAGACTGCTTTGGGGGAAGGCAGGATTGCTGGAGAGCAAGGCTCCTACATCAGTTACTGAATGCCAGTGCTTAAGACTCCTGGGGATTTTTTTAATGATGCAGACTCCTGGGCCCCCCGCACCCCATGGAGTTTGATACAATAGGTCTGTTGTGTGACATAAACCTGCATTCTAGTAAGTTCCCTGGGTGATGCTAATGCAGATAGTCCCCTAGCCACAATTTAAGATGCTCTTTTTGATTTGCATTAAAGTACTCTCTCAAGCAAACACAAAAATAAATAATGGATAATAAATGTGTGGTTTGAATTTATATATAGATAGATTTTACATAACAAAGACCCGTGTTTTGGGTAATATATAATAAACCAAACCAAACCCAGTGCCGTTGAGTCGATTCCGACTCATAGCAACCCTGTGGGACAGAGTAGAACTGCCCCATAGAGTTTCCAAGGAGCACCTAGCAGATTCAAACTGCCAACCTTTTGGTTACCAGCTGTACACATGGAAAAATTTTAAGTCTTGCACCCAAAATTTGACAAATCCCTGTGCAAGTTTTCTATTGCTTTGTAACAAATCACAACAAATTTACTGGCTAAAGACAACACCCTTTTATTACCATACAGTTTTGTAGGTCAGAAATCTGAGTGGCCTCAACTGCGTTCTCTGCTTAGGCCCCAGGTCAAAATCAAGGTGTACATCAGACCAGGCTCTACCCTGGAGGCTCTGAGGAAGCATCTGTTTTCAAGCTCTTGCAGATGTTGGCATTCAGTTCCTCATAGTAGAACTAAACCCCACCCCCCATCTCCATTCTGTTGACCAAGGTCTCCTCTCTGTGTACGTGGTCTCCACCTTCCAGCAGCTGCATGTCTAATCTTTCCACTGTTTTGAATCTCTCTGAATTTCCTCTCTGCCATCTGCTTTTAAAGAACTCACGTGATTTGATTGGGCAAATCCAGATAATCTCTCTTTTGATTAACTCAAAGTTAACTGATTAGTAACCTTAATTACATCTGCAAAATTTCTTTTTGCCATATAACGTAACATAATCACAGGCATGATATCTCATCATATTCACAGTCCTGAGATTTAGGGTAGAAAATTGGGGGGAGGGAGCATTTTGGAATTCTGTCCACCATAAGCCCTAGTTGTTACCCACAACTCTTGATCATCCACATCTCCCAATATGCCTAGTCCACTATCACTCACAGAGAAACTTGTCATCCCCTTATAAGGGTAAAGTCTCCTTGCTTGCATCATTCAGGGAAACCTTGGTGGCGTAGTGGTTAAGTGCTATGGCTGCTAACCAAGAGGTTGGCAATTCAAATCTACCAGGCGCTACTTAGAAACTCTATGGGGCAGTTCTACTCTGTCCTATAGGGTCACTATGAGTCGGAATCGACTCAACAGCAGTGGGTTTGGGTTTTTTGGTGCATCATTCAGTCAGTCGCTTAGCTCAGTTCCTTCTCTTTTTTTGTCTGGACAGAAATAGCTAAAGTCTGTTTAAATCAAGTGGATCTTTACAGTATGCCCGAGACCCAGTGTGAAGAGAATTGAAATCACTATTTAATTTCAAATTCTTGCTATTTCACCTGATCTCATCGTTAATGATAGAATTATTTAGAATGAGTCTTTGAACTTACAACGATGTAAGCTTACTTCACAGCTAATGCTGTTCGTAGGCCCAAAACCTTTCAGTAGATACAAATTGGAATTAGAATTGGAAAAAAAAATTGGCCGGTTTGTAGCAGGTTTTCCAGAGACGTATTTTACACTCGACGTTGTGGAAACCTAAATAGGCTTCTCCCTCGGGATCATCCTAAGTCTGGAAATATCAGTCGGTCCTTGAATACAGTCCAAGCTTTCGTGTTTTCTGGTTTTTACAAGCTGTCAGTTTTGATTTTTATTGAGCAATAAGAAGTTTTTGTTGTTTATTGGAACAAACAGGGCTAGTAACCATTCTTTCCAAATGCTGGATCTTTCCATTCACTTTAAACTAAATAAAATATTTCTGGAATGCCCAAAAGAGACAGGAATGTAGACTGGCAGAACATGCATACAAAGGGTTCATAGTGCCTCCCGCAGGTCGTTTCTCTGTGATCAGCCCATTTGTATTGCATTTTCTTTTTAAATCGTTGCAAACACAAATTGGACACAAAATTTAATTCTCTTGTGGTAGATTTGGAAGATACTTAAAAACAAATATATTGGGAATTGAAATTCCATGACAACGTCTTCATTCTAAAGCAAACAAAGCTAGCACTATGTAGCCTGAGCAGAGTTCACAAATCTCTTGAAATAGTGAGCTTGGATACCCCTACCCTGAAGAAATGAGATGTGGGGGAGAAGGCCTTTTGTGGTGTGGATGGACAGTAGTGGACGGTGCTAAGGAATCAGCCTTGACACTCAGGGTGGGGTGTGAGCACAGCAGGGGCTATGAACTGAGGCTTTTTCCTCAACCGATTGAAAGGCTCTTTTCATTCTTTTTTCTCAAGAGAATAGAGTATTAAAGTCTGCCTTTGAGGCAGCCTTGCTCCTAGCTGGTTCACAACCACAGGGAATTTTTTCTCTCTCTTTGCCCCTTGGGTGGCACAAACAAGCGCCCGACTACTAACTGAAAGTTTTGCAGTTTTAACCCACCCAGACATGCCTCAGAAGAAAGTCCCAGTGATCCGCTTCAGAAAGATCACAGCCTTGAAAGCCCTATGGAGCAGTTCTACTCTGCAACACGTGGGGTTGCCATAAGTTGGAACCAGCTCAAAGACAATTGGTTTGGTTTTGGCCCCTCAGGAGGCTCCTCACCTCCCAGCGTATACAAGCACCAATAAGAAATAACTCTGAGGAGAAACGTATTTTTTTCACCTTTTTCCCACAAATGTTTTGGAAATTATTTCTTTAACCTGATTACATATTTATACATCAATACATTCGATTGACTGGTAGGTTGATGGTTTTAGAAATTAGACCTGAGCAACCATCATAATGACCTGGTGTTTCTTGTTTTATTTAGTGACTGAGTGATATTAATACATGTGCAATCCTCCTCTGCTCAATCTTAAAGGAACCAGCCTTTTTGGAATAATTTTCTTAAATCTCTTGCCTTTCCAATGACAAATCAATTAGTCCTCTTCTCTCTACTCACTTATTGAGAATGGAAGGCTTCATTCTATTGAGTTTGAGCATGTTTTGCTGCTTTGTGTAAAAACCTTCCTGGGCAAATTGCTTGAATTCTAAGTCAAATCTTGTTATAAGAAACTCTGAGATGCTGTCAGATTTCTTGGTTATACAGACAAACGCACTGGTAAATGAACTAGATAGCTCAAAGAATATTTTCTCTGAAAGGGACCACTGATCCTCTTTAGTCCAGCCTTCTCGTCCTACAGATGAGAAAACTGAGATTCAGACCATTTTAATGAGTAAGCCCAAAGTCAAATTGCATTGAGAGCCTGAAAATCTCATACCAGAGGTCTCAACGTTAAGGTGTAGTTTAAATGCATCTAAGTTCTACTGAAAATTATATAATCATGAATTCACACTTTTTTTCTATTAAAAATTTTTTATTGTTTTAAAAATTTAGATAACACATATGCCAATACAGCATTTTTCGTGTATGCAGTTTAGCAAGATCAGTTACATCAGTCACGTTGTACAATCGTCACTGACATCCTTTGCCAAATTCTTCATCCCCATGAACGAAAACTCAATGCTTCCTAAACAAAATTCCTCCCATTTCCCCTCCCTCCTACTCCTGGTAACCACTGTTAAACTCCGATCTCTATATATTTGCCCATTCTAGGTACTTCATATTAGTAAGATCGTACAGTATTTGTCCTTTTGTGATTGATTTATTTTGCTGAGCGTATGTTTTCATCTGTCCGTTTTTCGTACTGTGGTGGCTTGCATGTTGCTGTGATGCCAGAAGCTATGCCACCAGTATTTCGAATACCAGCAGGGTCACCCATGGTGATCTGATGATCTACTTATAAAAAATTGGCCAGTGAAAACCTTATGAATAGCAGTGGAACATTGTCTGATCTATAACCTTCAGTATAGATTACACCTCAACATAAAGAAAACAAAAATCCTCACAACTGGACCAATAAGCAACATCATGATAAACGGACAAAAGGTTGAAGTTGTCAAGGACTTAATTTTATTTGGATCCATAATCAACGCCCACGGAAGCAATAGTCAAGGGATCAAACAATGTATTGCATTTGGCAAATCTGCTGCGAAAGACCTCTTGAAAGTGTTCAAAAGCGAAGACGTCACTTTGAAGACTAAGGTGCGCCTGACCCAAGCCAAGGTATTTTCAATCAACTCCTATGATAATGTGAAAGCTGGACAATGATTAAGGAAGACCAAAGAAGAATTGACGCCTTTGAATTATGGCGTTGGCAAAGAATATTGAACATATCGTGGACTGCCAGAAGAATGAACAAATCTGTCTTGGAAGAAGTATAGCTGGAATGCTCCTTAGAAGCAAGGATAGCGAGACTTCACCCCATGTACTCTGGAAATGTAACCAGGAGGGACCAGTCCCTGGAGAAGGACATGAGGCTTGGTAAAGTAGAGGGTCAGCGAAAAAGAGGAAGATGCTCATTGAGAAGAATTGACACAATGGCTGCAACAATGGGCTCAAACATAGCAATGGCTGTGAAGATGGCACAGGACCCAGTAGTGTTTCATTCTGTTGTAAGTAGGGTTGCTATGGGTTGGAACTGACTCGATGGCACCTAACAACAACAATGTTTTCAGGGTTCATCCATGTTGTGGCATGTATCAGGACTTTTTGTTTGTTTCTTTGATGTTTATTTTAACCACATGTCCTGTAGTCAGGGTTAGCTTAGCTTGCCTATATTCCTGCCGAAGGATATAAATGGAATCTTTGAGTGAGGTGGTATTTGAATTTCCTCATTTATAGTTCCGATTTGACTACTCCCTACTCATTTTTATGAGGTCATGATGCCCTGTCCTAAGTAATGCCCAGGAAATCTCTTGTCCCATCTAGCTCCCTGTGAGTGTATGCAATGGGAAGTGGTAGCCTGACTTCAGAGTAGGGGTTTGTAGGTTCAGAAAATCTACCCATCAGGTCGTTAATACCTTTTTGGTTTTTCCCATATTCATCAGTAATAATATACTTACAATGACCATAAGCATCTGAAGTTCTAGGGCTTTAGGTTATATTTAAGATCTTGCTCTATGTTTACTAGTGTGAATTACTGTAAGCCGAGACTTTGAAAATGACCAGATGGTGTCTACCGTTATAAATTTGACTTAATAAAATTGAATCTCAATTTCCTCTATAACAGTGGTTCACTACTGAAGGCGATTTGCCCCTCTAGGGGAGCCCTTGTGGTGCAGTGGTTAAAGGCTCAGCTGCTAACCAAAAGGCCAGTGGTTCAAACACACCAGCCACTCCATGGGAGAAAGATGCGACAGTCAGCTTCTGTAAGTATTTACAGCCTTGGAAACCCTATGGGACAATTCTACCCTATCCTACAGTGTTGCTATGAGTCAGAATCTACCCAATGGCACTGTGTTTGGTTTTTTGTTTGTTTTGAAGAGACTTTTGGAAATGTCCAGAGATATTTTTCATTGTCACAAGTTGGGTGGGGTGCACTAAGGGCATTTAGTGTGTAGAGGCCAGGGATTCTGTTAAACATCTTCTAATGTATAGGACAACCCCCACCCTCAACAGGAATTATCTGGCTTAAAATGCCAATTGTGCCAAGGTCGAGAAACTTCTCTAAAAAGAGGGATAAGGCCAGTCTGCACACTAAATATTAGTGCATTATGGTTAATATTCTCAGAATTCATAGAATAAGTTGCTAAATAAACATTGAGGATTATAGCTCCAAGTACAACTTTTAAATGAGCATCAGATTATGCCAAAGCAAAAAATGTGTATTTAATGGATTTAACTGAAAATCAGAAGAGACAATCAAACATGTACAGAGCAGTATATAGAGGTAGTCATTAAAAAAAAAAAGTTCCCATCAAATTGATTCCAACTCACAGCAACCCTATGGGACGGAGTAGAACTGCCCCTAGGGGACCCTATGGGGCATTAATCAATTGTTTCAGGTTGAGAAATTCCAAGTATGTTCTTCCTTTTTGGTTTTTTTAGCTCCAGGTCTTTGCACATTTCGTTATAATACTTTGTCTTTTTCAGGTGCCCATTGAAATCTCCTGTTCAGCTCTTTTACTTCATCATTTCTTCCATTCGCTTTAGTTGCTCTGAGTTTAAAAGCAAGTTTCAGAGTCTCTTCTTATATCCATTTTGGTCTTTTTAATGACTTTATGCTTTCTTCACATATGATGTCCTTGATGTCATTCCGCAATTTGTGAGGTCTTTGGTCATTGGTGTTGAATGCACCAAATCTATTCTTGAGGTGGTTTGTAAATTCAGGTGGGATATACTCAAGGTGGTACTTTGGCTCTTGTGGACTTATTTTAATTTTCTCCAGCCTCACCTTGAACTTGCATATAGCAGCTGATGGTCTGTTCTACAGTCAGCCCCAGACGTTGTTCTGACTGATGATGTTGAGCTTTTCCATTATCTCTTTCCACAGATGTAGTCGATTTGATTCCTGTGTATTCCATCTGGTGAGGTCCACGTGTATAGTTGCCATTTATGTTGCTTAAGAAAAGTATTTCCAATGAACAATTGTTCATCTTGAAGAATTCTATCATGAGATCTCCTTGTTGTTTCTATCACCAAGGCCATACTTTTCAACTACTGATCGCTCTTCTTTGTTTCCACCTTTCACATTCTAAACTAATTATCAATGCAGAAGTTGGTAAAAACCTTCAATTTCTTTGTCCTCGGTATTAGTGTTTGGTGTGTAAATTTGAGAAATAGTTGTATTAACTGGTCTTCCTTGTAAGTATATGGATATTTTCCTATACAACACTGACAGTGTTATATTTCAGGATCCAAAAAAAAGAAAAACCAAACCCATTGCTGTGGACTCGATTCCAACTTGTAGAAACCCTATAGGACAAGGTAGAACTGTCCCATAGGGTTTCCATCGAGTGGCTGGTGGACTCAAACTGCTGACCTTCTAGTTAGCAGCCAAATGCTTGACCATTGCACACCAGGGTCTCATTTCAGGATAGATCTTGAAATATTCTTTTTGACAATGAATGCAATGCTGTTACTCTTCAATTTGTCATTCCTGTCATAGTAGGTCATATGATTTTCCAATTCAAAATGGCCAATACCAGCCCATTTCAGCTCACTAATGCCTAGGATATCAATCTCCAAGTGTTCAGTTTCATTTTTGACAACTTCCAGTTTTCCTAGATTCGTGCTTCTTATATTCCATGTTTTGATTATTGATAGACGTTTGCAGTTATTCCTTCTCATTTTGAGTCATGCCCCATCAGCCAAGGAAGGTCCTGAAAGTTTTACGCCATCCATGTCATTAAGGTTGACTCTACTTTGAGGAGACATTCTTCCCCAGTTGTATTTTGAATGCCTTCCAACCTGAGGGGCTCATCTTCCACACTGTGTCAGACAGTATTCCACTGCTACCCATAAGGTTTTCACTGGTCAATTTTTTTAGAAGTAGATCACCAGCTCCTTCTTCCTAGTCTGTCTTAGACTGGAAGCTTCACTGAAACCTGTCCACCATGGGTGACCCTGCTGGTGTTTGAAATACTGGTGGCATAGCTTCCAGCATGACAGCAACACACAAGCCACCACAGTATGAGAAACTGACAGTATGATAAACATTCCATTTGGTAAGTGTGTAGTTAGACAAAGAGACATACTAAGGCTTTAAATCACAGAATTCTGGCAGTTTACAATGTCAATTGCTTTCTACATGTACTTTCAGGGCCCCATGTAGAGTTATAAAGAGTCACGGGTATCACTTTAGTTAACCACCTCGGATGTGGCAATCCTTGTGTACTGATGAGGTTGAAGACTTAGCAGATACCAATGGTTTAAGGATTAAATTCTGAGTGTTTAATCTAACTATCCCTTTATAAAAAGAAGCTATGGAGAATCATGGCCCAGCTAAGTTGACAGATATTTTGGGGGGACACAATTCAATCCATGATAATTTTTCTGAGCAGACAATTTTTCTGAGGGGTCCCCTATACATAAGTAACCTCCTTAGAGCTCCACCTTGATGCTGCTTTACCACTCCGTGAAGAAACTTCATGATCTAAATACATCACTCAAGTAAAATAAATTGGCATGAAGAGCATTTACAAAAAAAAAAAGAAGCAGCAGCAGCAGCAGCAGTGGTGACACAATAGTAAAGCATTCAGCTGCTAACCAAAAGGTCGGCAGTTAGGACCCACCAGCGGCTCTGCAGGAGAAAAGACCTGGCAATCTGCTGCCATAAAAATTTCAGCTTAAGAAACCCTATGCGACAGATCTACTGCGTCATATAGGGTTGCAGTGAGTTGGAATCAACTCAATGGCAGACAACAACATCTCTTTATAGTCTACAAATTGACTGAGAATGGAGTTAAAAGAAATGTGCAAACCAGGAAATAGAAAGTTAAAACCGTAAGTGATTGAAACACCCGTTTTGTGTATTTGTTCCTATTGTTTAGCTGGAAACAGTGAATAAATACTAAGAAAATGTTCTGCTTTGTGGGATGGCTTTAATTAACAGAATAATGGAAGAAAAGCTCCCCTTTGGTTGCTTACCAACACATACTCTGTTTAAATTCCAAACTTCAAGGGTGTCACGTTAGCATTCAGAGACCATGGAATCTCTTTGTATAATGTCACAACATTAGTATTGGAACCTCCTGAGTTCCCAACTTTCTCTGAATTTCAACCTGAGGGATATGACTGTGTAGTATAGAGATATGGTTGGAAATGACACATTTTTCTAACTCCTCATATGATCCATGAGTTGGTTAATTGAGTCCAACTCAGCTGCAAATGAGCCAGAGGAGAAGATGTTTGCCAGAATGAGGCTTGATGAGGAAAGTCTGCCCCAGTGTATTTCAGCTTGCAGGCTAACCGGCGAACCTGAATCACCAAAGAGAGCTTTGCAATTGAGGGTTTCTTCATTACCACTCTCTTCACCATTCTTGATTAGTAATTATTGGCCACCAGGATCTTTCAGCGAGCCCTGGTGGTGCAGTGGGTCTGCAGTTCGAATCCAACCAGCTGCTCCTTGGAAACCCTATGGGGCAGTTCTACTCTGTCCTATAGGGTCTCTATGAGTTGGAATCAACTTGACAGCAGTGGGTTTGGTTTTGGTTTCGGATCTTTCAGGAAGCATTTATATAAACCTTACAACTCCTTAATTGATTGCCATGTGATAAATTACAGACAAACAGGGTCTGTAGCTGAATTTTGCATGCTTTGTTCAATTAACAATGCTTACAAAATACTCCTGGTGGTATGAAGAATTTGTAGTATGTAAAATAAACTCACTGATAGAGTGGATTTATAAAATACTTCTAAAACATGTTCAACAATGACACTTACAAAGGTGAAGGTTCCTCTTAAGATAATTTTTCTTTAGTTAGGACTGAGGAAAGATAGTACGTGGCTTTTTGTATTGATAATATATGCCTTTCAGCAAAATTTAACCCAAATGTTATTTGGTTCTTTGTCCCTGTCTTTGAGGTGGGTGCATCATTTTATAGGAGGGGAATCTGAGACAGATAATTCAGTGACGTTCTTATGATCCCAAAGTGTTGGATAAAATTAAGATGCTTATATATGAGTTCTATAGCCACTAAGTACACACTCGCAGAAGCATTTCTACAACACATTTATTGAACGCATCTTATATGCCCTGAGCTCTGTCCTGTGGAGAACCTTCATACATTATCTAACCTATCAGCAGCCTTAGGTAGCAGGAATTAATATTTCCCTTTTAAAAATGAGCTAACAAAGTAGCAAAAGGGGGGAAGTGGTGGTTCGGTGGTAGAATTCTCACCTTCTATGCAGGAGACCTGGGTTCAATTCCTGCTCAATGCACCTCATGAACAGCTACCACCTATTTGTCAGTGGAAGCTTGAGTGTTGCTATGATGCTAAACAGGTTTCAGCTGAGTTTCCAGACAAAGACTACAAGGAAGGTCTAATGGTCTACTTCCAAAAATCGGCCAATGAAAACCCTATGGATCACAAGGGTCTGATCCACAACCAGACATGGGGATGATGCAGGACTAGGCAGCATTTTGTTCTGTTGTGCCTGAGGTCACCATCAGTCGGGGGCGCTGACTCGACGGTAGCTAACAATAAAAACAACAGTAAGTAGCAAAACATGGATATGAACCCACAGAGTGATTCTAGAACTTGTGCTCTTCCTAGGTCTGGGTTATGCCCATTCCTCTAAATAGTATCCCTAAATGGTCCCTTCTGTCCCTTTGGAAGACATTCTGCAGCTGTATTTTTAGCCAATGCTCTTTCTAGATTCAGGGGTGAGCTTCACTGTGTGAGTAGTAATGACCAAGGACCCCACAAGCGATACCACATTCAATCAGAACCCTCCATCCTCGTCACCATATTGGTGAGAGATCGCCCGTGGTGTCACCGCTGAAGGTCAGGTACAGACCGAGTGGGTGGCAGCTCCTGAAATACGGGCCCAGAGTAGCCTGTAACAGGGCCATCATTTCTTAAGCCTGTCTTCAAAAGGCCAAGACTTTTAAATTGGATGCAGGTGGGAGGTATCAGGCCTGCACAGCAAGAACCTCAGTGTTCCTCCCAGCTCACATGAGCTGCTATTTTTCCTATCCAAAGCAACCACTGGATGTGCTCAGTATGAGAATGAGGATTACATGGGATTATACATAACATCTCCCCCATGAGTATATTCCAGGAAAACAATTTGGAGGAAGATGAGTAAGTAGAAGCAACCTTGGCCAGAAGTGACTATGTGCCAAAACATGCCTTCCTGAGGTTAGACTGCTGCCTATATAACTCTGCAACTGTGAGCTGCCCTGATGACCATCACTTCCTTCTGACATGTCTCTAAAAAATATCATGTATGGACGGTAACACTCCCCTCCAAAGCAAAACTAAACAAAACAAAATAACCAAACTGCTGACTCACGTGATTGAATTATATGAGGTGTTAGAAAACTGTTTGGATAGCATTCCTTGATGGGGAATGCAAGAGATGGGAGAAATCTCTTACTAACTCCATCACCATTAAATTGTTTCACAAGGCGTTCTCCCAGTGTTTCGTGGGGGACAAAAAAGCTGTTTTGATTCAGTCTCAATGATTTGTTGGCCATGGAGAGTGGAGGAAGGTGCTGTTCCTTTCAGACACTCATAACATGTTTGTGTTACTTTGATCCTTAAAGGTGAGGCCACAGCCTCCCAAAGAGGCTGTGCTGCCTGTGAGGAGCGTATTCTGAGGAGAGTCTTCACAGAAGCATAATTAAGGTATGACAGGTAGGGTGTATGCCCTGGGCGCAGCTTGAGGAGGGGTGCTAATGAGCAGTTTCTATTGGCCACTGCCGTTTCCATCGTCAGCTGTAAGAGATCATTCAGCAATTTAAATTACTTTCCGTAGGCGCTATTTCCTGTGGATAGGCCCCTGCTTAGAGATATCTCCATTCCACCCCATCCTTGAGTCTCAGGCTCACCCTCACCTCTGGCAGACCTCAGCAGGATTACAGTAACTTCCCAGCAGGGACCAGGCCACCTCCAACAATCACAACACCTCATTAAACCAGAACTTCCAAACCGCCTCTCCCACCCAGCCTTTTAGCAGAACTGTGCCAATAGGGAAAGCCTGTGATGGACTTTTAATTTCATTTCCTTTCCCTTCCCAGACAGTAATAGTCTGGAGAGGTGACTAAGCAGTAAAGAACTTCTGGGAGAGCTGGAATCTAGAGGGTCTAGAAACCACAACCTCTCTGTTAATAACATGATTATAAGTAATCGACTAAGCCTTGAGCATGAACTCAGATGCACTGAGAGAGGAATAGAATCCCAGCTCAGTGGCTCATCCGGAATGGAGGCTATAGACTGAAACTTGGGCTTTCCTCTCCAGATGCCTGTGCTCCAATCCTTCGCCTTTGGAACCCTGGTACCATGAGTCATGCAACATGGCCAACTAATTGTGAATGGCAAGAAATCACCACAGGACACTCTGTAGAATGAGCTAATGATTCATTTCCTCTTTCCTTAAAGGAACCCCAGAACTTGTCTGCCCAGCCTGGTGAATCAAGCCACTAAAAAGCTCCAAGGGCCTGATGGGGACCAGGCCTCTCAGTAAAATGATGGTGATAGGCCCAATGGTTTCTGTAAGGAAGGTGGCTTAGACAGTGACTGTATGTTAAATATCTTATTATTATTTTGCTTTAGGTAAAAGTTTACAGCTCAAGTTAATTTCTCATTCAAAAATTTGTACACACACTGTTTTGTGACCTTGGTTGTAATCCCCACAATGTGACAGCACACTCCCCTTTTCCACCCCAGGTTTTCTGTGTCCATTCAACCAGTTCTTGTCCCTTCCTTCCTTCCCATCCTGCTTTTGGACAGGAGCTGCCCATTTGGTCTCCTATAACTGATTGAACGAAGAAGCATGTTCCTCACATGTATTATTTTTTGTTTTATAGTCGTGTCTAATCTTTGTCTGAGGAGTGGGCTTTGGGAATGGTTTCTGGGTTAACAGGGCATCCAGGAGCCATAGTTTCAGGGGTTCCTCCAACTTCTGTCAGACCATTAAGTCTGGTCTTTTCACGTGAATTCGAATTCTGCTCTACATTTTTCTCCTGCTCTGTCTGGGACTCTCTGTTGTGCTCCCTGTCAGGTCAGTCATTGGTGGTAGCCAGGCACCATCTATTTCTTCTGGTCTCAGGCTGGTGGAATCTCTGGCTTACTTGGTCCTTCAGTCCTTCTGGATAGTACTTTCCTTGTATCTTCATTCTCCTTTGCTCTGAGTTGGATGGGACCAGTAGATGTGTCTTAGATGGCCGCTTGCAAGCTTTTAAGACCCCAGACACTACTCACCAAAGTGGGATGTAGAACATTTCCTTTATAAACTATGTTATGCCAGGTGACTTAGACGTCCCCCAAAACTATGGTCCCCAGGCCCTAGCCCCAGCTACTCTGTCCCTCAAAATGTGCCGAGGAAACTTCTTTGCTTTTGCTTTGGTCCAGTTGTGCTGATTTCCTCTATATTGTGTGTTGTACTTCCCTTTACCAAAGTTGACCCTTGTCTACTATCTAGTTAGTGATTTCTCCTTCCCTTCCCTCCCTACCCTCGTAACCATCAAAGAATGCTTTTTTCTGTGTTTAAACATTTCTTGAGTTCTTATAATTGTGGTCTGATACAATATTTGTTATTTTATGACTGACTTATTTCACTCAGCATAATGCCCTCCAGATTCATCTGTGTTGTGAGATGTTTCTCGGATTCATCACTGTTCTTTATCATTGCATAGTCTTCTATTGTGTGTATGTACCACAATTTGTTTATCCATTCACCTGTTCGTGGGCATTTAGATTGTTTTCATCTTTTTGTTATTGTGGATCGTATGGTATTTCTATTTCCAGCTTTTTAAGGAAAAGCCATGTCATTTTCCAAAGTGGTTATACCATTTTACATTCCAATCAGCAGTGCATAAGAGTTCTAATCTCCCCAAAACCTCTCAAACATTTGTTATTTTGTTTTTTGGATTAGTGCCAGCATAGTCAAGGTGAGATGGTATCTCACTGTAGTTTCAATTTGCATTTCTCTGATGGCTAATGATCGTTAACATTTCCTCATGTGTCTGTTAGCCTCCTGAATGTATTCTTGGGTGAAGGGTCTGTTCACATCCTTTGCCTATCTAAATATCTTTTTAGATAAAAAAAGAGACAGGCTAACTGGAAGACCAGTTAATACAACTATTATTCAAATTTACACACCAACCACTAAGGCCAAAGTTGAAGAAATTGAAGATTTTTACCAACTTCTACAGTCTGAAATTGATCAAACATGCAATCAAGATGCATTGATAATTACTGTGATTGGAATGCCACAAAGGCATTCACCTGTGTGGATCATAACAAATTATGGATAACATTGTGAAGAATGGGAATCCCAGAACACTTAATTGTGCTCATGCAGAAGCTGTACATAGACCAAGAGGCAGTCATTCGAGTAGAACAAGGTGATAAAGCGTGGTTTTAAGTCAGGAAATGTGTGTGTAAGGGTTGTATCCTTTCACCATACTTATTCAATCCATATGCTGAGCAAAATAATCCAAGAAGCTGGGCTATAAGAAGAATATGGCATCATGACTAGAGGAAGACTCATTAACAATCTGTGATATGCAGATGACACAACCTTGCTTGCTGAAAATGAAGAGGACTTGAAGCACTTACTGATGGAGATCAGACTACAGTTTTCAGCATGAACTGCACCTCAACATAAAGAAAACAAAAATCCTTACATGTGGACCAATAAGCACCACCATGATAACTGGAGAAAATATTGAAGTTGTCAAGGACTTCATTTTACTTGGATCCACAATCAATGCCCATGGGAGCAACAGTCAAGAAATCAAACAACATATTGCATTCAGCAAATCTGCTGCAAAAGACCTCTTTAAAGTGTGAAAACACAAAGATGTCACTTTGAGGACTAACGTGCTCCTGACCCAAGCCATGGTATTTTCAATCTCCTCGTGTGCCTGTAAAAGCTGGGCAATGAATAAGGAAGACCAAAGAAGAATTGACAGTTGATGCCTTTGAATTATGATGTTGGCAAAGAATATTGAATATACCATGGACTGTCAGAAGAACAAACAAATCTTTCTTGGAAGAAGTACAGCTGGAGTGCTCCTTGGAAGCAAGGATGGTGAAACTTCATCTCATGTACTTTGGACATGTTATCGGGAGGGACCAGTCCCTGGAAAAGGACAAAATGCTTGGTAAAGTAGAGGGTCGGTGAAAAAGAGGAAGACCCTCAACGAGATGGATTGACACAGTGGCTGCAAGAACGGATTCAAGCATAACACAGGACCTGGCAGGATTTCTTTCTATTATACATACGGTTACTATGAGTTGGAACTGACTTGACAGCACCTAAAAACAACAACAAAGAAACAGGGCCAGCCAGATAGGGTGATGGCTAAACATGTACAGCCTCTTTGGAGCCTGTTTGGTTCCAGGTTCCATCACTTGCCAGTCATGTGACCTTAGACAAGTGATTGACCTTCCCATGCCTTAGCTTCCTCATCTATAAAATGAGTATAATACTACTTACCTCACAGGATTGTTATGAGGACTGCAAGACATAAGTAAATCACTCAGAAGAGTGCTTGGTATGTATTGTATATTCGAGAAACAATTACTAGAATTGTTATTTTGAGGGATAATAGGGCACAAGTTCAACCATGATAGTGACACCACAAGTCCTGTATTCTTACCAGGAGCACATCAATTTACAGAGCTGTGAAGAATGTACGTATAATCCCCAGTCTGGCACCAGCACCACAGCCCTGGCAATAGATAGTGGTATCACAAACAGGATTAAGGCCCTTTCAGGGACACCCACACAGCCATCAGAAAAGGCCCTTTTCGTGGGAAAACATAAGGTGATAAATGCTTGGGGAAAGGGCTTTCAAGTGAGTTTTGGTCTCAGTTTAATCTCAGGAAAAAAATCTCTTCCTTAACAGAGCTTTCTGTACCAAAGTTCCCCTCACAAGAACGACAGTATTTTGAAGGCTTATGCTAAATCTTGCTGTTTTCCTTAAATCCCCTCAACTGCTGCTCTACATTTTCTTGACCTTGACCTCCTATTTCAGGGCACTCAGGCCAGAAGAAAAATAGAGGCTGCCTCAAAATTATTACTGTTGGCTACAAGTTTCATAATGTTGTAAAGGTGATGATGTGATCATCAAGGAGAGAGAGGAACTTTCACACTTTCAAAAATGCATTGATTTCCCGAGATGAGGCCTAGTGCCTCCCACCGGGTAAAGTTTCATATTGGCAACAACACAACTCGGCTCACTCTGATTAATTCCTCATAGTATTGAGAACAATAATTTGTTCTTAACAGGAAGAAGAAATCGTTTTTTGTAGGAAGGCACTGTTTAGTTTAGGTAGTTTAAATCACTGCCTTCTGACCCCTTTCTTTGAGACTTGATTGAATGTTGATAGTGTTTTTGCAAGAAGTGAGAAATAAATAAATACGGAGCACTGAGCTGTCATAGGACCTCAAAGAGTCGTTGGTATTTTGTGCTCTGGGGTCACAGGCAGTAATCTCCAATTACATGGTCTTTTCCAGAATGCTGATCCTTGGTGTTGGGGTGGGAAACTAAGGCGATAGGTCTGGATTTTTGTGGTGATTCCACTAAGCTACGTTTGTGTCCAACTGGAAGGCTTCACTTCACAGTTCATTCATCTGTAAGAGAAGGGTCTTAGGTATAAGGATGGGCTGCAAGAAAATGGATGACTGGTGGCCTCAGGTTCTTCCATCTTCCTTGCTGTGTCATCTCAATGGAAGGCCTGCCCACCATTCATTCACTCACTTATTCATTCAATATGCATTGCCTGCCAACACTGAATCAACAAGCCATAGCCTGGAGACTTTAAAGAAAATGAATGAACTCTCTGGTTCTTTCCTTTGCTCACCCTGCCAAAAACCTGGCCACACATTTCTTTCAGAGTAAGTTGAAGATGACAGTTAACGGCTTAAAAAGAAACCTGTTTTGTGATCACTTGCTTTGATTGAAAATGGCCACCTGACTGTGGATTTCCAGTGAAAAGACACCAGATGGGAGGGATGTTGAAGCTCCCTTGGCCTTTCCATAGATTTTCTTAACACCTAAGAAGGCGCCACTGTCACATCTTCTCCCTGATGCTATCTGGGGTCATGTCAGGCTTTTGACCTCCAGAACTGTAAGATAATAAATTTGTGTTATTTTAAGCCACAAAGTGTGTGGTAATTTGTTACAGCAGCAATGGGACACTAATACAAGCTGCTATTACCTTTCTGTTCCTATAGCCCTTTATTCTTGCATGCAGTACCCTATTATAGCAAGCAGCACGGAATATTTGTATGGTTAGTTTTCTTGCTTGTCTCCCCACTAAACCTGGAGCTCCCTGGAGACAGTTTTTCTCTTATTTGCTTTAGTTGCTCCTACACCCAGCATTGCCTAGCATATAGTACACACTCATTAAAAAAATTTTTTTTTTTAAAGAATGAAGGTAGGCGAAGATTTTTTTTCCTTCTCTTATAGTTGGAAGAAGAGCTGCTACAACTATACCATGTCAATGCAAACAACACACAAGATACAACATAATGGAGAAAGGACAGGAGCTTTTCTCCAGGTGGGCAGTAGGTGAGCTGAAGGAGGTGTGGCAGGAAGGAGCAAACACGGTCAGAGCGGAGCACTGGCATGGCAACATGTGTCAGGCACACGTGACACACACATGGAGCTTACAGGCTACACAGGGTTGTCATAAAAAAATACCACAAAATGGGTGGCTTATAAAACACAAATTTATTGTCTCACAGTTCTGGAGGCTAGAGGTCCAATTCAGGGTATCGGCAGTATTGATTCCTTCTAGAGGCTCTCAGAGAGAAACAGTTCCATTCTTTCTGCGGTGGCTCCTGGTGATCCTTAGTGTTCCTTGCTTTGCAGTTGTAGCTGCCTTTGTTGATATATGGCTGCCCTTCCTCTGTCTCCCTGTCTGTCTCTGTGTATCTTCTCTTCTTTCATAATGGCACTAGTCATACAGGATCAGGACTCACCCTACTCCAGTATGGCCTCATGGTAACCTAAGTGATAACATCTTCAAAGACCTTATCTCCAAACAAGATCACATGCACAGGTACTGGAGTTAGGACTTCAACATATCTTTTGTGGGGGACACAATTTAATCCATAAGAGTGGGGCTTGTGAAAACTTGGCAAATAAACAGAATGCTAGGAAAAATATTCTCGTAGATCCTGCAGTCACTCCAGGACACTGAGGGATAAGGTAGCCTCTGACCTAAGATGCAAAGGCAAAGGCAGAGGACAGCAGTGTCAGAGGTGAGATCAGACCAAGTTGAAAAGTGGAAAGGTGGCTGAGTTCAGGAGCAGACTACCGTGACAAGGAGGAAGCAATGGTAAGAAGATGAGACATGAACTGGAGGGCAAGCACATGGAGGGAAAGGATTAAGCCACTGGGATTTGGAAACAGGAGATAAAAAAAAAAAAAAAAAATGAAGCTAGACTCAACAGGTATTTAGAGCAAGATTTCTCCACTTCAGCACTACTGACGTCATAAGCCAATAACTCCTATTGTGCAGGGGTGGTGGGAGAAAGGAGCCTCTCCTGTGCACTGCAGGACGTTCAGCAGCATCCCTGGCCTCTACCCACTAGGGCCCATTCATCCCTCCCCCACAGTGTGACAACCTTAAATGTCTCAGAAATGAAGACAAACCTGTTGCTGTTGAGTTGATTCCAACTCATAGCAACCCTTATAGGACAGTGTAGAACTGCTCTATAGGGTTTCCAAGGCTGTAATCTTTAAGGAAGCAGACAGCCACATCTTTCTCCCGCAAATAGGCTGCTGGGTTCAAGCCGCCAACCTTTCACTCAGCAGCCAAGCGCTTAACCACTGCACCACCAGGGCTCCTAAAATGTCTCCAGACACTGCAAAATGTCCCCTGGGCGACAAAATTGCCCCCAGGTGCGAACCACTGGTTTAGAGGAAGAAATAGGATTGGGGAAGGGGTAGGGATATACTCACAGGAAGAGAAGAGTATCAGGAGGAAAATAACAAAAAGACAGTAAGTGAAAATTGGTGAACGGAGGGACACAGTCTGACCAAAGGGAGAAGTACAGCAAAAAATGACTGACAAAGAGAGCACGCAGGAAGGTGAGTAAAAAGCAGAAAAAGCGGAGAAAAAGACCCAAAAGGAAAATGGGAAGGCTGGACAAGAAGGAGGAATACAAGGGAACCGACTTCAAAGCAGATCACTTGGAGGGTTTAGTGACGGGTTACTGACACGAGGGGTCAGGGCCCATTAGCCTGTTATCAGGATGTGAAGATGCCGGAGCCAAATACATGTCAAACTGCATACACAAAACTTTCAGGCTCATTATAATTATACCATAGATAAATGCTGGAACTGAAAGAAGATTCGAAAGGTCCCAACTCCTTTTCTGATGCTTTATTATGGACCTCATCAGGGATTTCAAACCAAATAAACATCACTAAAAGATATGCTCAGGTCTAAACACGACTGATCAAGCAGAAAGAAGGTAAACAATCACCCGGATCTACCCCAAACAAAAAGGGATACGTGCCAATTAAGTGAAATGAAACCCAGCCAGCTTATTTTATCTGGCATTCCTTTGGGACTCTGCACTGTTGGTGAAGATTAGCGCTGAAGAATGCAAAACCATGCTGATCTTATACCATCCACTGCGGACAAGCCAACAACCTCTGAGGGCTGTGTATGTGTGTGGGGGGGGGGGTTGTGTGGGTGAGAATGTGTGTGAGTGTGGAGAGCGTGAGTGTGTGAGTTGTGTCTGTAAGTGAATGTGTGAGTGTTGTGGTATCTGTGTGTGTGTGGTATATCAGTAAGTGTGAGAATGTGTATGTAGGGTGTGGTGTGTGTACTATGTGTATGAACGTGGAGGAGTGAATATGTGTGTGATGTGTGTGAATGAGTGTGAGGCTGTGTATGTAGTGTGTGTTGTGTGTGTGAGTGTGTGGTATGTGTGGTGTGTGGATATGAGTATGTGTGTGGTACGTGGTGTGTGTGGTAATGTGAGTGTATATATGTGTGTGGTGAGTGGTAAATGTGTGTGTGAGTGCGTGGTGTGTGGGTATGAGTATGTGAAAGTGTGTGTGTATAGTGTGTAGTGTGTGTGGTGTTTGTGTGTGGTGTATATGCAGTGTGGGTATGAATATGTGAGAGTGTGTGTATGTGAGAGAAAGACCTCTCTGAAGTTCTTCCACCTTTCTTGAGCAAACCTTCGTTTTAGCTGCTTAGCCTCCTCTATTCCCTCTGGATTTCAAAGGATCAGTTTCCAATTAGAACAAGGTATTCCACAGGACTGGACTATGCTGGGCTCTGAAGTTTACAAAACATTTTTAGATATTTAGTTGTGGTGACTGAAAAGTGTTCACACTGTATTCATAATCTCCAAGTTCCAGGACTGATAAAAACCCGTTTCAGGTCCTGAGATAGAAGTGGGAGGATGGTTTGCAAAAGTGCTGGAACTCCAAGAGTTTTGAAACCTAATCTCATTCTTCTCGTGCCAGCACTCCCATGTAAACTAGCAGACCGTCTGTCTCCATGAGGATGGGTCCAGTGGATACAGTTCAACTTTGCTGCCAAAGAGAAAGGTCAGCTAACACGCAAAGGTGAGAACTCACAGGGCCAGAGGGCTGGCACAGAACTGCAGAGGGAGGGGCGTGCGCGAACAGGAACTAGAACAGACTCTCAGCATTACTGGTTCGGATGGCAAACTGTGGGCCTTCCCTGATTCTCATTATGTCCCAAGGCAAACATCCGGAATGTAGTCTGTCCTTTAGGAGAAAATTGCCTAGGTGCTCCCTTCTCCAAAGGGCAATTTAGTGTCATGTTGGGAGTATGGGCTCTGCAGCCAAAAAATGCCTGGATTCAAACCTGGCTCAGCAATTCACAAACTCCGTGACTTTGGGCAAGCTACTTAACCTCTCTGTCTCAGTTTCCTTATCTGCAAACTGCAGATGATAATATAATCAGAGACGTTGTTAGCTGCTGTGGAGTTGGCTCTGACTCATGGCGACCTTATATATAATAGAAAGAAACACGGCCTGGTCCCGTACCATCTTCACAAATTAGTGAGGGATTAGAATAAGGATTAAATGGGTTAATACTTGTAAAGTGCTTTGAACAATGTCTGCATGTACCAAGTGCTCGATAAATATTTGTTATTATTCTCTGTGCCGAAATCTTAAAAAATTATCACCATCCAATAAAAACTTGCAGGAAACAGCAGCTTGAAAGATTAGATAGGAAACTTAGGGAGCAGTGAATTTATGTTAATGGAGGAGGTACAATTTGGAAAAGGAGGGTGAGAATGATTGCACAACTTGAAGAATGTCATCAATGTCACTGAATTTGACACGTAGAAATTGTCGAACTGGTGTATGCTCTGCTGTGTATATTCACAACAACAACAAAATAAAATAAATTAAAAAAAAACTTTCAGGAATGTGGCTTTCTTGGTACTATATCACAAACGGGCCTCTGTTTGGGTGAAGAAATTTATCCCATGTTTTATTAGAACCTAGCCATCTTCACCCTGAGCTCTGAGATTTTTCTACACAATATGGACTGCCTTGTTTTCTTTAAATATAGCTGTACTGGAGGAAACCCTGGTGGCGTAGTGGTTAAGTGCTACAGCTGCTAACCAAAAGGTCGGCAGTTGGACTCCAGCAGGTGCTCCTTGGAAACTCCATGGGGCAGTTCTATTCTGCCCTGTAGGGCTGCTATAAGTTGGAATCAACTCGACAGCCAATGGGTCGGTTTAATTAGTTAGTTCTACTGGTAGATTGTGGGCTCCACAGTCAGGGCCTCTTTACACTGCGGCAACCATTCCAGTCCTGACCCAATTAGAAAAGCTCAACAGAAAACGACATCTCACCAACGGATAGACTTGAAGAGAGTACTCTTGTCACTCTAGGATTCCTCCCAGCTGGGCTTTAGCTAGCCAGCTCCTCAAGTAACATTTAAACCATGTTTTGATTTAAAAATACATAAATGTCAAACACAGTGCTCAGAAGCACAGCCACTCTCTAAGGGGAAGTATATCTATTCTAATTTCTAGCAACTGTTATTGGATTTGGCCTACCCAGAGCCTTAGTCACTCCCGGATGCCTAATTAAAGCACAATGCTAGTGACACCAATGTCAATCCTCCTACTTAGTTTAGTCTGTTCTGTGACAGGGTGTCTCTATCCTTAGCTATTTATTTCACAAAGTATCTTTTATTGAAAGCAAATTAGATGAGGCAGTGTAGATGGCGCAGCACAAAGGCACACCAACTATTGAGGAAAAACAAAAGCGTATTAAAACCCGGAACTGCTGAGCTGATTCCAACTCACGGCAACCCCGTCTGTGTCAGAGTAGAGCTGTGCCCCAGTGGGTTTTCAGGGGCTGATGTGTCAGAAGCAGATCACCAAGCCTTTCCTCTGAGGTGCCTCTGAGTGGACTTGAACTTCCAACCTCTCAGTTACTAGCCGAGCACATTAACCATGACAGGCAATAATCCCATAAGGTGGATATTGTCATTCCTATTTTATTGATGGATCAACTGAGTCTCAGAAACATTAAGCAACATGATCAAGGTCATAGAAGTGTCAAGTGGCAGAGCGGGATGTTGAACCTCGGTAAATTTCCCAGTTCCCAATGCTATGTCTCTAAGCCCTTTTTATTTTTTTAAGGCGGTAAGGTCAACCTCATATTCAGAGGAAAAACCACATTTTTAATTATGGTAAGTACCCATGCTCTGCTGGCATAGTAATAAAGTTATATTTATCCCACCATAAAAGATCTCTTGGCTCAGATCAGAAAACTTTTAAGTCAGCATTCTTCTTACCTGTCAAATTGGTTTGAAACTATATTACTGAAAAGAGTATCCTCCAATTCTCCATAAATATTAAATAAGAACTCTTAACATATGAAGTTAAGGGATATAAATGAGGTTAGGTCTACCAAAAAAAAAAAAGGCAGAGAAGTTGCTAGTATTAGCATGGCTGACACCCAAAGAGGCAGCTCATAATCCTGAGATAATTCAAATGGCATTTTCTAGACAGAGTCTTCATAGCTGGGGCCAGCAGTCCCTCCTTTACATTGGCTCCTTTTCCTTCCTTGTCCATTTCGTGGAGGACATCCTGCGGTCTTCATTGGTCACAGAAGAAGCTGCAGGACTGAGCGATGTTAGAATCTACGTCTCCACCCAGAAACCACATTTTGATTCCACAGCTTTGTTTGGTCAAGGAACTCCCCGACTCCTATAATCTCAGCAAGCTCCTTCTTGGGGGAAACCCTAGACCCAACCAAGCGGGTGCCTGTGGGGTGTGCGTATGTGTGTGTGTGCATTAGAACTTTCGAGAACAAATATGACACCCAAATTACAGGATTAAATTTTCTTGATTTCTTTTTAAACGTTTAACCAAGTAACAAGAAGCCCTTCTTTTTATATGGTTTGCTTATTTTTCTTTTAGCATCCTTTGCGCATATGAGGCTAACCAATCTCTTAAAATTGTTTTTATTTCAAAATTGGGCAAAAATTGTGTGATTCCGTTGTGGACATAGGAATCAGACATTTCTTCCGGTCTTGGGAGAAGATTCTAGAGACCCACAACTTTCAGAATTTGTACAAGTTAAAACAAAGGCAGACTCGGTGCAAAGGTGATGGACACACCCCAAAACCAGGGCTGTTAGTACCCATTTGCTGTATTAAAAACATTTTTGCTTCTTTTCGCCTCAAGCAGTCCCTCACAACAACTTGGGGATCCGTGCACCTTAATAGTCTTCAAGATGTAACCCTAATTCTTTCAGCGGACCTGGCTGTATGTCAATCAAAACTGAAACTGTTTATTTTAGGGATATTTTATCATAGCTACGTGTGTATGTATATCACTCACAATACAGGATGAACCCTATCCACACTTGTTGAATCTTGTCTCTGTGAAAACGCCTTTACCTCACAGTTGGGTGACTGTAGCTACACTGCAGGGAGACCAGCAAGAAAAATAGCTGATGCTTTGGGGTGATTAATAGGCTTTTTTCCTTGATGGCTGTTCTGAATTTTGTAACTGATCATGTAATTATCTTGAGTTGACTTCTGAGACTCTGAGAACTAATTTCTGATCTGCTTTTTATACGTAGCATAGAACTTCCTGCTTATAAGGTCCTGCCAATAATTTCACTTCCTCTTTATTTTATTGTTTGACTCTGAGTTTTCCTTTGCCTTATTGCTTTATCTAATTTTGTCCTATGTTATGGCATGTGTTTTGTCAGCCACCACACATCATTTTTATGAGGAAAATTTTAAACAAATAATAGTAGAATGAATTATGCCCCAATCGCTGCTGTTCTATTCTAGAACTTATCTTTTCTAGCGTTCTCTTTAATAGTACTATGTTGATTTTCTCCAAATAAGATGCTGGAGCCCCTTAAAACTGGGTGGGAGAGGCCATAGGTTTTATTTCAGCAGCCCTGGTGATGCAGTGGTTCAGCGTTCGGCTGCTAACCATAAAGGTCAGTAGTCCAAACCCACCAGCTGCTCTTTGGAAGAAAAGACCTGGTGATCTGTTCCAGTAAAGACTACAGCCCAGGAAACCCTACAGGGCAGTTCTACTCTGTCCTATAAGGTTGCTGTGAGTCGGAATTGTCTCGATGGTACACAACACCCTGTCCTGTGGCCTAGTTTTTCTTTCAAAAGAAAAATGGAACCTTTTGCAGGATGGCCTCTTCCCTCCAACATGGAGACTGAACACTTTTGGGGCAAGTATTGCACTAAAGTGATACAATTTCTTCAGCCAGTAAATCCCCCCCCCCCCACCCACAGTCCCAGCACCCCCAGGCTGCACTCAGTAATACTTAACAATACCTGGTCTGCACCATAAAGCCCTCGAGTCAAGGGCACTGCGAACTATACAGAGCTCTGCCTTGTCTCAAGGGCACTGCGAACTATACAGAGCTCTGCCTTGTCTCAAGGGCACTGCGAACTATACAGAGCTCTGCCTTGTCTCAGGGCAGCTGACAGGTCTATACGGAAAGCATCGCAGAGAGCAGTTTGCTGGGAAGAAAAAACCACACAGAGCCTCTTCTCAAGGAGCAGCTGGGGCCCAGTCATTCGTTTTTTGTAACATGCCTATAAAGGGGGCAGGGTGAGTCTTCTCCCAGTGTTTCACAGATGAGGGGCCGGGGCAGGTCGATGCAGGCAGGGCAGGGGCTGTGGGGCAGTGGGAGAGGGAGTAAGGGTACCAGGAAAGAAAACCTAGGACCTTTGAGGTTCTTGCCACACTCAGCCTCCACCCTGATGTCTCCCATTCAGTCTGCAGCCTGAGCAAATGCAGACGTGGTCTTTTGCAGGCCTGTTTGACTTTTCAGGGGTGGTCTCCATACATGGCCTGACACACGTCCGTCCACTGCCTGGGCTTTCTGGCCCAGACCCTCAAGCCCACACTAAATGTCCTGCTGTCAGGAGCTGCCAAAGAGTTTAAATTCCAGACCTCCAGGCAAAGGTTTCAAAAGCTCTCTGCTCCAGCTCACCTTCCCAGGAATGCTGTGACTACCTACCCTTGGGATTCCCTCCCAGGCAAACCTGGGCTGTCTGCATGACCCAGCACCCTCTCTCACACCCTGTTCTCATATGTGCTCAGTGTATATGCAAGAAGAAAATAAGGAGAAGACAAAGTTGGCTCTGACACACATCTTCTGCCACGCAGCTGCGTACAATGGATATGGCTTTGCTTTTATCATTTTGCAGCCTGAATTACTTTCCCTGAGAAGCCGCATGGCTTAGTAACTGCTATTTAATGTCACTGATAACTAATCTCCTACACCATTCTCTGTTATTTGTAGAAGAGCTAACATCCATAGTACAACAGTAGAAAAACAAGAAACGAGTAAAGATGAGAAAAAAGATGGCAAGTTATTATTAGAGTAACTGAAAAGAAAATCATAAATGGAACCTTTTGCATGATAGCCTCTTCCTTTCAACATGGAGTTGGGACACTTTTGGGGCAGGTATTGCACGAAAGTGATACTATTTCATAAACATCAGGATGAGTTTATTTTTCACGAGCTTAGAGAGGTGTCTTTTCAGAAACCCAAACAACTGTTTGTGAAATAAACTCCTATTTATCTAGAAAGCGAAAGCTAGAAAATTACAACGTAAAATTCTGTGTAATACAATAATTTACCTTTAAAGTAATAATAGTTTATGTCTACTGAGCACTCGGTATACGCCAGGTATTGTGCAGAACGCTTACATGCATTACCTCCTCATTTTACAGATGGGAAAACTGAGTTTCAGAAAGGTTAAGTAACTTTCCCAAGGTCACACAGCCTGAGTTTGAATCCTGGTCTTTTCTGGCCCCATGAGGATCACTCTCAGGTTCTAGAAGCTTCTGCCATTTCTTATGAATTATCAAGGGAAAATTAACTTGTGTTGTGCAGTGCCATATTTTAATATCAAGTCTGTTCTATGGTTTTCTAGGCCGATGTAAGTTTTGTAGAACAAAACCACCTTACTGAACTAAGCAGTAGACACCTAGTTTCCAGCTGTGACTCTATATCCCAAACAGGATAATAATTCTTGCCATGTCTCTCCCCTAGGGTATTATGAGAATCAAATAAAATCATGAATGTGGAAAGCCTTTGGAAAACATAAAGCATTCTAAGGAAAAATGCTGTTACTGCTATTAAGAATGTCAACATTCTTACGTGCGATAATTCTCCGTTGACCAGAATAATTTATAAATCAAACCACCTGCTTCCCTAACCAATCTGCACGCCAGTAACTGGTGCACACGTTACCTTTTCACCTCATTGCAGAACCGCAAGGATGTTAGAGCTCCGGCATTAAAACCTTCGGCTCTTCCAACTTACTTCTGGGCCACCACTACTTCCTTGGCTCCACGTTTGTTACGAGTTTCCCTTGAACAGGCACAGAAAACTCATAACGTGCAACGAAACGTTAAGATGGAGACACCTAAGAATTACATCGAGGTTCGCTACCGAACGAGCTGATTCACGCTGCTCTCCCCTAGGGTTTCCGTGTCACCAGAAACCCAGCAGCGTAAATTAGCAGGCAGCAGGACCTGTGATTAACGGCCCCCTCAGTGTCCCACTTGATCTGCAAGCACTTTCCAGCTCTGAACTGTGTTGTGCACACGGCATGGAAACAGCAGCAGCTCGGTGCAAGAGGATTTAAAACCTCAAGATCCAAAGAGATTTTCCCGAAGTCAAGTTATGAAGAAACTAGCGGCAGAGTTTATTAACAAATGAGAGGACCCGAGTACTTTCATCCAAGGCATTTTAATGAAGACAGACTACACTCTAGAGCTATTTCGGGTTGAAAAGGCAGTTTGGGAGCCTCTCTGTAGCTTGTCAACTCCGCTTTCCTCCCCTACTGCACTAAGAGGAAAAAAAAAAAGGGGGGGGGGAACAAAAGAAAGGAGCGAGATAGCCCTCTAGGGGGGAAAGGCAAACATTGGCTGACCCTGGCCATTAGAAATCAACTGACAACAGGAAGGAAGCTCATTAACCCCTCTTGTTCCCCTCCCCTTTTCCGCGGGTGAGAAGCAGCTCCTCCTTCTCCTGGTCGTGCGACCCTGATGCAAGATGAAAACCGCCGCCTGCTTTCCCAGCGGAGGAAGAGACGGGAGAGGAAGGCGCAACCCAGGACCGAGTCAAGCAAGTCTGTCAATCGACCGGGAACATCCCGAGCGAGGTGACTTGGGCCCCAGGGCCCTCCGCGCCGGCCCGGCACCGCAGGCACCCGGTTACCTGCCCCTTCTGCGGAGTTTGCACCTAGCACCCCAACTCCTAGCCTGATTGCCTGAGCCCCAGGACTTCCAGAGCCCCTGAGCCCAGCGCAGGTGGCGCAAACTCCCCTGCCCGCCGGCGCCCCCTGCCGGAGCGGGAAGGCGGCGCGGAGAGCCGGGTGCAGGGCGGTGAGAGAGCTAGGCGCGCGGAGCTGCCGCTAGCGTCCCCGATGGTGCCGTCGCCTCCTCCGAGCCGGAGAGGAGCGGCCAGGGCGCAGCTGCGCAGGAGCCTTGGGCCGCTGCTGCTGCTCCTGGCGCTGGGACACACGTGGAGCTACCGAGAGGAGCCCGAGGACAGCGACAGGTAGGCGCTGCCAGCCCCAGCGTCTGATCCGCGCCGCGCGCTACCCGAGCCCGGGTTGGTGCGCGCCCAGCTCGCGGGGTGCGGGAGGCCCCCCTTCCACCCACGCCCCGCGCTTCCTGGGCATGAACTGGGTCCGAATCTGCTCTGGCAGGCACTGCACTCTGCTCCCAAGTGACAGCCTCCGCGCCCCCAACCTAGGCGCCCCCATTCGCGGGCCCGCCTTCCTGCAGTCCTCCGCGCTCCGCCAGCGGCCACAGCGCTCGAGCCGGGTTCATGCAGCTCCTCCTTTCTCCGGAGCTGGGTCGCTCTGTCTGTGACCCTCTCCTGGCCGGCCCCTGCCCCCAGTCGTACCCGCGGACGCGCCCCGGGGCTTGCCGCGCCCGCGCCTCCCGCCGCCAAGGGCCCCCAACACGCAGGCCTCCCGCAGGTCGCCGGCTTAGAATAAACCAAGTGTCCTCTCCAATTTTTCATAGAGAAATTTGCTCCGAAAACAAAATAGCGACGACCAAATACCCGTGTCTGAAGCCTTCGGGCGAGCTCACCACGTGTTTCAGGTAAGACTGGGAGCCCCGCCGAGCCTACAGTGCGCACCCTGGCTGGGTAGGAGGCGGAGCCAGGAAGGTGGGTTTGGAAACGGGCTTGGGGCCCAGGGGCCGCGTTTGCGTTAGGAGACGCCGAGCGCGTACTCCTCGGCGCGAACCTTTGTGTGCCGTTTCTGGGCCAGAGGAGCGAACGACGGGTACGTGAGTCTGCGCCCAGAGAGTGTGTGTCCTGAGACCTTGAGAATGTTTTCCGCTCCCTGGAATACTTGGCGGTGGAAGTTGGCTGGGAGGAGAGGAGGGGAAAGGAAGAAGCTGAAAGTTTTTCAAGAAAAGTGGACCGGATTGTGGGTGTGAACAGCGGGGCATAGCGAAGATGAATAGCTGCTTTTCGATTTGCGTTTTATTTTGAAAATACAAGTCAACAACAAGGAAATACCGGGCACTTGTCTGTCTCTTGACCTTCTGCTGGGATGGAGCGTCTTACTGTCACGGCCTGAGTGGGCTGAAGGGTGGGGGGAGGAGCGCAGGTAGTTGGTGTGGTTGTGTTGCGGGAAAACCAAAAAGTCAAGATTGTTGAGGCACTAGGAGAAGAGGGACAGTCTTTCTGAAAATGTGGTCCACAGATCACCTACGCCAGAGTCTCTTGGGTGTTGTTAGAAATAAGCCTGGCTGGGGCTAGGGCTGGTGGCGTAGTGGTTAGGTGCTAGGGCTGCTAACCAAGGGGTTGGCAGTTCAAATCCACCAGGCGTTCTTTGGAAACTCTATGGGGCAGTTCTACTCCGTCCTGTAGGGTCGCTATGAGTCGGAATCGAGTATGAGTCGGAATCGAGTATGAGTCGGAATCGACTCTACGGTACTGGGTTCTTGTTTTGGTTTAGGGCTAGGGCATCTGTGATTTCAAAACTGCTTCCCCCCTGGTGCTTATACGCAGCTGAAGGAGAAAATCACTGTTCTGGACTTGCAGCCTTTTGAAGGTGAGAGTCGATTTTTTTTTTGACCATTGAATTCTTGGCTTCTCTTCCAGTGCTTTCACTGGATACAAGAGACATAAATATGTGTCCATAAATATTTATCAATTGTCTGCTGTTGAAAAGGAACTGTGCAAGGTACTGGGATCACACACACACACAAACTCTGCCCCTGTCTCTGAGAATATTACAATCTGTTTGGAGTCCAGGGTAAATACTGGATAGTACAAGCTAACACAGTAGCCCCTGTAAGTGTATATGAAAAGAAAGTTAAGTTTCACTCTTCACAATGTTGTGGCGAATGAATCAATCACAGTGCTTTCAGTTGCGAGTAGCTTTATTTCATATCCCAAAGGTTCAGATATAAGTGGTTCCAAGGCTGGTTAGCTTAATGGTACAATGGCATTATCAGTTCCATCGAGTAACCACGCTTTTGAGTCTGTCGTTGGCAATGGGAATGGAATGACCGCGATCACTTAGGTGAATCAACAGTCATTCCTCGGACTTGGGAAGGGCTGCTCTCTCTGGGCACATGAGGAATGAACAGTGAATAAAATGCGTGAGAGTTAGAGGAGCCTGGGTGGCATAAAGGGTTTGTTATTGGCTGCTAACCAGAGGTTGTTAGTTCTAACCCACCCAGTGGTACTGCAGAAGAAAGGCATGGCAGTCTACTTGGGTAAAGATTTAAAACAAAAACAAAAACCAAACCCAGTGCTATCGAGTCGATTCCGACTCATAGCGACCCTATAGGACAGTAGAGCTGCCCCATAGAGTTTCCAAGGAACAGCTGGCAGATTCAAACTGCCGACCTTTTGGTTAGCAGCCCTAGCACTTAACCACTATGCCACCAGGGTTTCCAGGTGAAGATTATAGCCAAGGAAATCCTGTGGAGCAGTTCTATCTATGTGACACGTGGGGTTGCCATGAGTTGAAGGCTGAGTCAAAGGCAGCCAGCAGCAACTGTAGAGGAGAAGGGAGTATGTTCATCTGGCAGGTGGAGACTTTAAGAGGTTAACTGGGTAACCAAGATCACTCAGCTGGTAAAATGACCTGGATTGCTTGCCTGATTTCAGCCTTATGTTCCATCCACTCAACCTCGGTATTGCTTAGGATACATTGTTTTCCTCTCACCGCAGTATAAATCCTCTAATTTAACATGGAAAGTGTCCCTGATGTCATTTGCTCATTTGTTCTGTCCCTGAAGGTCAGACTTCACATAAATCAGATTTTGCAAAATGCATGTCAGATTTTCAGAAACCCTTGCTGCCAGATTATTGTTCTAAGCTGATTTCATTTGTTATGCTAAATTACTGTCGTCTTTTCCAGATTGTTTAAAGTAGTGGGTTGTTTCTTTTACACTAAAAGCCTGGATGAGAGACAGTAGCAGTGTCTTGATATGTGTTTTCTGCACATTAACAGCTATCCAGAGAAATCACCTGTCAGGTCTAGTGAAAAGGATCTTTTATATCAAGGCAAGAAGCAAAGAACTTTGATTTTGGGAATGAGAGGAGTGGGAGAGGATATTCTCAGCTTGAGAAAGTGCTGATGGTCCTTGTGAATATTAAAAAGCTTTGTGGTTTTGTTTTTAGAGTTTAGATTTAAGTTCTTTATGGAAGTCAAGAGTTCTGAGTGTACTCCATTGGTCTTATACTATTTCCTTAATTTACTAATTTCTTGAAGACATTGTTAGTTGTCGGTTGCTGCCCCCATTTTGCTTTTGAACCTCAAGAATGGAGGAATCATGTGTATCCCTTGGTTTGTGAACTTGTTGATGACCCTGACCCTGACCCTGACCGTTGCTACTCAAAGTGTGGTCTAGAGACCAGCATCCTGGGCATCACGGGGAGCTTGTTAGAATCTCAGGCACCTCCGCAGACCTCCTGAATCAGAATCTGCCTTTTAACAAGATGTGCAATAAAGCTTGAGAAACACTGCTGTAGATACCAGTGTCCTGAATCCTGGGACTGGTACAAACCAATTTGAACAGATCCTCAGAGGAGCTTGGAGACCTCTACAGATGAGTAAATAGTTCGCAGTTCTACCACATCAACCTGAAACTGGACAGAGAACGAGCCTTCTGGGAAATCAGACCCTCCTGCGCTAGGGTCACCCTTAATCAAGCTGTAAATAGGTAGGCTATGCTACTGCAGGAGGGATGTATATGATTAGGGAGAGTCCCGCTTTATCAGATGTCTTTGCGGAAACAGTTTTAACCCCAAGTGGAAGAACTCTGGAAGCCACTTCTGAACCTGTTGAAAAGAGGGTTTTATAATTTATAGTAAAAACCATTGATAATGGGCAATGGGTTTAATACTAAGATGAGTCTGGTAGATGTGAGTATAAATCTGGTATGTCATTAGAGCCAAGAGTATATGGAGACCTAAGAGAGTTGGGAAGAAAAAATGGACTTGGAATATTCTTTGTCCTGGACCTCCACTCCCCCACCCTTCCGCATTTCTCTTTTACTTGGTTTCACCTATGCATTACCTTTCTGATTTTAAGCTTTTTTTGTGTCCTATACTAAATAATAATGACAAGTTGAGGGCTTACAATGAATTCAGCACTGTTCTTTGTACTTCATAAATGTTATTTCTAATCCTTGAATCCAGTTTTTTTTTTTTTTTTTTAGGGGGGTACTATCTCAGTTTTACAGAGAAGGGAAGTGAAACTCAGAGGAATTAATTTTCTCAAGGTCACAAAGCTAATAAGTCAAGCTAACAAGCCAACATTCAACCCAGGTGTCTCTGACTTCAAGGCCTGAGCCCTTTCATCATCCCAGAGGTGTCTATAGATGGGGCTGGATTTCCCAGATCCTGGCATCTGAGTAAGGAAGACCATAAATTCAGATGGCTATAAATTCAAAAGACACAGTTTCATAGAAAACACCAACTCCACTACCACCACAGTGGTCTTTCTGGATTAGCATTGCCAGTGAAGTCTCTTTTAGACAATTGACTGCGTATTATTTTCCATACAAAACCTTTCACACTTGTTCATCTGAATCACAGGGGGATACGTCTTGGCTGACTCTCTACCACAAAGTGCATTGTGCTGAGTAAACCTGTTGCCATCAAGTCGATTCTGACTCATAGCAACCCTGTAGGACAGAGTAGAACTCCCCCATAGGGTTTCCGAGGAGTGGCGGGTGGATTTGAACTGCCGACCTTTTGGTTAGCAGCCAAGCTCTTAACCACTGTACCACCAGGGCTCCTTTGTGCTGAGGACCCAAAGCTTCATGAACACTTGTTGAATGAATGCCAGCAACAGCTTACATAGCTTAAAGAATACATGCTTGGTCAGCCTTATAATCTGACATGGGGGATAGACTATATTACTAGTGGTTAAGATATCGGAGTTGGTGTGTGATTTATCTAGACTCTGAGTTTATTACAGCCAAATGAAGCATATAAAGTTATCACGGCATTACCCCTCTTGTGGCTATTAAGGTTTTTCCTACAAGTTGATTTTTCTTCCTTTCCCAAACCATGTTGTTTGAATAAAAGGTTAGTGTTTGCAACTCAAAGAATGTAATCAGTGTCACTGAATTGTACAGGTAGAAATTGTTGAGTTGACATATGCTTTGTTGAATGTATTTTCACCACAAAGAAAAGGTTAGTGTTTACCTTTCTATTATTGGGTTTTATATCAATAAAATGGCATGTTAAAGGCTTTTTATTAAACAAGGATCAAGGAATATGCTTATTGTATATGAGAAGCAAGCATGTGCTTTTTGTATGGAAGCAGCAGAAACCCTGGTGGCATTGTAGTTGAGAGCTACAGCCGCTAACCAAAAGGTTGGCATTCAGACAACCAGGCACTCCTTGGAAACCCTATGGGGCAGTTCTACTCTGTCCTATAGGGTGTCTATGAATTGGAATCGACTTGATGGCAACGGGTTTGGTTTATATAAGAAGCATCAGTAAAATAGTTTTTATTGGGTTAGGCCATGTCCAGTAAACGTCCTAAATAATTTCTTTGATCCATTAATCAATTACAGATTTATTGAATATCTATTACGAGTTTAATAGTTCTAGAAAATGTTTGAATATAGAAGATTCAGATATAGCCCTTGGTCTCAGATAGCTTGCAGACTTGATTTTAGATCAAGGCTTTTGAAAATGTAAACAATACGCAGTTATATAAGATTGAGTTCAAAGTCATGTAGTCAAGCTAGACTGTCTATGATGAGGAAGAGATTAGAAGCAGCTAGGAATGGCTTTATGGGAGAAAGAAGACTCAACCTTGTTCTTCAAGGTGGTTCTTTAACTTAGGATGTGTTTGCTAAACTGCATTTGCTGTGATTTTCAACTTTGTGGCTTCTGGACCTCCAAGAAAAAACAAGCGGTATTGCCTCCCAGCCTGTCCCTCCACCGCACCCTTATTCCTGTGTGTGTCAGGCAGGCAATGGTGTCTTACAAGGCAGTACCCTTGCTTATGGTGGCTCCTGTTCCCGTGGGAAGTGGTGACAAATGCAAAACCTTCCAGGTTGCCTTGATGCAACTGTGTTAGCAAATCCTGTGAGAAAGTGGATGTTAATATGTTTCTGTAAATGTGTTTGCTTGGAATTTGGAGAGCAAGAAGGTTGAATTAGAGCAATACCACCAGATTGAAAACATCCACCTCTCGCTAAGGATACAATTGGGGAAAGACTATAAATGTAAGAAAGTACAGTAATATAAACTCTCTGCCTTCATTCCACTCTGACCTTCAACAGTTTCTTAATTGCTGTGCTTTAATTTCTTCACTCGTGAAACAAGGGTAATATCAGTACCCAAGGTAGGATTGCCGTGAGGATGAAATGCGTTAATATACATAAAGTGCCTTGAAAGTTCATAGCCTGTAGGACGTGCTGGATGAGTGTGAACTATCATCTTCATCGCTGCAGTCCCTAAGTCAGATACACTGGGTGCATGTAGCCGGTGCACATTGGATGTTGTTGACTTCTCGTTGTAAGTTTTATGAGTTTTACAGTGGATGTTTTTGAAAGAGCAAATTCACAACACATGCCGAGACACCTAGGGTGTTTATACACCAGTCACACACTAGTCGTTTCTAGGTGCTTTTCCAAGTTGCCTTGGGAAAATTAGCTTATCTTTGCTTCCTGCCTTCTCCGGACTACCCAGGGTGCCCTCCTGGTATGGCCTGAAGAGCTGCTGGAAGTCATAGCCATTATAACTTGAAGTTGCCCACGATACAGGGGGACTTTGTCCAGGGTCACAAAGGGACTTATTGGCAGAGACAGGACTACAGATCAGGTCCTCAGCTCCTCAGCCCAGCTCTGGCTTCTCTCCCCTCCACTGCCTCCCTGTCATCTGTGCTCAACATAGCTTAGGCTAGGCAGTGAGGGCATCTCTGTGAATTATTCAGGACATGGGGTCCCCTTTCTGAAAAAATTTGTATTTTACAACAACCTTACATACCTCAGCATTAAGGAGGAAGTGGTAGGATGTGAGGAACAGAACAGAGGGTGGGTGGGGTGGTTTTGTGAAGAACTGCCTACATGACACATGCTGAAGGCAGCCTTCTATTCTCCTAAAATAGGTGTCTCGAGCCCTGGACTTGCTGAGGGCGTGGGCCATTGCTCCCTCATTTATAGCTGTGTCCTCAGAGGCTCACCCCAGGCTGGACACGATGGATGCTCCATACATACTGACAAACGACTGCGTGAATGAACGTTTGAATGTCAAAAGCGAAGGACGATGAGATTTGCCTTAAGTCTGTTAGGCCTTCCAGAACTTCTCTTGCTCTCCAAGTATGTGTCCTTTTCTAGCTGTGAGACAGGAAGGCTGTTGTAAAAACCAGAGATTAACTGTACCTCTGTGAGCTGCTGCCATTGTTTTCATTGGTTCCAGCTAGACCTGCTTCCCTTTAATTGCTAATGTGATACAGGTGCTGGATTCTGGCAGCCCCAGCTCACCAGGAACTTGCTGTTGCAGATAACACCGGAAGAGGACGTGTACATGTCTGTCCTTGGGAAAAGACAGTGTGGTTACTGGCTTTGAAGCAGAGGGTCACAGTTTTAAAGGAGATATCGCCCCCTCTCTTCTTCTCTCCCTCCTAGCCCCCCTTTCTTCTCTTAAATCATTTCCTTTCACTTATCAGAAAATCTAGGATAAGCAAAAGAACTTCAGTTTTTTAACTTTCCCATTTTATTTGTTGTTGTTGTTAGGTACCATCGAGTTCATTTTCAACTTGTGGCTGGTCCATGTGACAGAGTAGGACTGCCCCGTAAGGTTTCTAAATTGTAATCCTAATGGGAGCAGATTGCTAGGTCTTTCTTCCTCAGAGTGGCTGTGTGGATTTGAACCACCAAGCCTAAAGTTAGCAGCTGAGCGCTTAGCCACTGCACCACCAGGGCTCCCTCTCATATTATAATAGGCACTATAATATATTATAGCCAAGAAAACTGTATGGAGAAATTCTACTGTCTAACACATGGGGTCATCATGAGTCGAAATTAACTGACAGCAATTTTTTTTTTTTCTTTTGATAATAGGTAGTGACAGAGTTTCCTTCTGTTGTACATAAGGTTGCCACGAGTCAGAATTGGCAACTATCAATAACAATAGTGGGTATTGTGGTACAGGTAGTTCCCAACTTATAATGTATTCCACTTAAAACAAACCGAACCGCACAATGTTGCAGCGTGTAATTTGCTGATGTTTTCTGGTGGCGTGGTGGTTAAGCATTTGGCTGCTAACCAAAAAGATCGGCAGTTCGAATCCGCCAGCCGCTCCTCGGAAACCCTATGGGGCAGTTCTGCTCTGTCCTATAGGGTTGCTATGAGTTGGAATCGATCTGACGGCAATTTTTTAAAAAAAAATCATTCTCAGATGTTCACTCCCAGATGTTCAAAGATTGGATTTATAGATACCGATAATAAAAGGCAAGAATAATGAAAACTAAGAGGAAAAAAAAATGGGGTATTCGACTTACATCAAAACCAACTAATGACAGAGTTGTTGGAACAGAACCCCCTTGTAAGTCGGGGGCTACCTATAATGATATTGAGCATCTTTTCATGTGTTTATTGGCCATTTGTATATCTTCTTTGGATATACAAATTCAGACCATTTGCCTATTTTCTAATAGGGTTATCTGTCCCCAGAGGCACCTCAGAAGACTCCTGCCCTCTTATTTTTCAAGTTGAAGAACAGGTGTTAGAGGAGGCAGGGAAGGTGGAGAGTGCTGGGCAAGGCAAGGTCTGTATCACTTTTCACTTACTCTCGGAGAAACAATACAAGGTGATTGGAAACAGCTAACAATTGAGCACACCACCAAAGGCAGCACTCTCACTGGTGTCCTTTGGGACAATCCAGTTGCCACTCCTATTGTCCCTGAGGTTGTTGCTGCCTGACTTCCTACGGTTCACCTCACTTCATCTTTTCTAAATGAAGCTGGTGTGGGTGCCCCCGGAAAAAGCAAATGTGCTCTTTCTTTATCTGGAGACTCTGTTTTCTCCGAAGAAAGCTTGCATTTCAATCAGTAGTTTCCATGTCACTGCTATTCTGCTTCCCCAAACCTGTGACCCTCCTGCTCAGCAGGACCCGAGCTACTTTTGTCAGATAGAGTGTCTGCCTGCATTGGGGGCACTGCCGAGTACCTAGAGAGCTAAGATCCCCATTCTGAGTTCATTTATTGCTTTTATTTGGGAGATAAAGAAGCAAACAGTGATAACATCTGCAGCTCTGCTTCTGCCAAACCGAGTCTTTCCTTTTCCATGAAGCCATTTACCAGTTTCAGAGTTTTGCCAGTGATTTTCATTCATTTGTTTATTCATTGAATATTTGTTGAGTGCTGACTATGTGCCAAGCACAGTTCTAGGCACTTATAGAATACATTTGTGAATAAAGCAGACTGAAAAAAAAAAAAAAAAACCCTCTGCTCCCATGGGGTTTATGGGTTTTAATTCAGTTCATATTCTGGTGAAGGGGTTTCGAGCCAAAGACAATTCTTTAGGGACTTTTTAAGATAGTTATTTTGGCATATCTGATTAATGTCACATTTTGGGAGCTAAGATCCTGAAATTTCCTGTGGCCCAGATGTGTCTTTTCAGCAAAAGAAACCCCACAGCTCCATGCGGGGACAGGAAAACCCAGGGATGGTGATCACCAAAGAGGCACTAGTAAGGGTTTAGCATGTGCCACAGTCTCCTAAGAATTACTGGAATGTGTAAGCATAACAAAGAAGAGGCCAGGGCTCTTACTATGTGACCTATGAGGATGACAGCCTCAGAATTGCCCCCACTGGGGACAGACACCCCTGGCCCAGCTCACCTCACTTTGGCCAGCCTCTCGTTTTCCAACAGTGACTCTGCGTGGTGTGTTATAAGAAGGCATGCTCTTCTGACATCAGAGGTATGGCGAGAGGGGCCTGGGGGGGAGTTTTGTCCCCAGGCCAAAGACCAAGAGGGTACCACTGAATCATACACCTCCATCAACAAGGCTGGTGGGGGGGGGGCGGGTAGAAAAGGGGTGCAAATTTAGAGATTGCCCCTGGGAGCTCATTACCCTCGCTACATCTCTGTTCAACATCGCTTGATTCTCCTAAGAACCGGTTATAGATCTATCATCTTAAGTGTATCTGAACCCTGTGACCATTTCTGTTTCCATCCTGAAACGCCTGTAGGGGGCGGTGTGGTGGTTATGATGTCTGCCTCTTTAATCCTTCTTGAGGAAAGGACGGAACTCTGATGGTGCAGTGATTAAGAGCCATGGCTGCTAACCAAAAGGTCAGCAGTTCGAATCCACCAGCTGTTCCTTGGAAATTTTATGGAGCAGTTCTACTCTGTCCTGCAAGGCTGCTGTGAGTTGGAATCAATGGCAATGCGTTTTGTTTGTTTTTTTGGTATAAAAAAAAATAAAATATAATAAAAAAGAACGTGCAGCAGAGAGAGGCTTTTTTGGCCCCCAAAGCCTCAGATATTTGCTGTCTGGCCCCTTACAGAAAAAATTTGCTGGCTCCTATAGAGCCATATTAATACAAAGACTAGGCAAGGGTGGTTTTCCATCTCTGCATAACCTCATCCTTGTGTCTAAGACCTTACGAGGTGACTTTGGGGAGAATCATTAAGTCAGCTTCATCTTTGGCTCATTTGTCTTTGTATCACCTTATTTATGGCATTTTATCTTAATCTCCTGGTCTGAACAGCTTTGGTTGTGACTTGATTTCCTGATGTCCAAGAATCAATCATAGTAATTGTTGAGCTGGAACTCAACAAGTCATCAACGATAAATGATATTCTCAAAAAAAAAAAAATTTTTTTTTTTTTTAATTCTTAAAGCATTATCATTGTAAATAATTAGAAGCAACCTCTATGCTTATCGGTAAAGGAATAATCACACCAGTTGGAGTTTGTTCATGTGATAAAATGTTATGGAGCAATTAAAATTTGTGTTCGAAAAATATGGTGAGGTAATAAAATTCTCATGATATAATTTTGAGTAAAATATCTCAGTAATATAATGTTGGAGTGTTTGTAAGAAGTTGATTTTATTGCAAGTTGTTAAGCACTAATTTACTGTGGCCTTCCTGCATGTTCCCAAACAAGCCTTGCTATGCCAGTGGTGTAATCCCTGGGCTCCCTTAGCTGCACCCTTCTTAATTCCTTTGTTCCTCACTTGCGTATTGATTATCACGTATTTTGTTGATTGAAAGCCATTTCTACAGTGGAAAACTTTTTACATTCAAAAATCAAATGATAATATGTATCTATTTGAGGAAGACACGTAGAAAAACAGCCGTTTGCTGGATGGGTACACCAAATAACCGTTGCAATGTTACCTGTTTCCATATGTGGTTAGAAAGTAATAGTGTACTACTTACTGCACAGTCACACTGTGTACACTCTATCAGTAATTCAGCCTTGACCTTGAGTTCAGAATTGCCTTTTAACAACGCAACTGTTTTGTTTTATAAAACCAGCGGAGAGACTCCTTTATAGTGATGATTTCTGAAGATGAGTATGGGTATGGGGAAGAAGTGGTGGAGAAGGAAGGAGAACTATTTAAAAGAAATATTCTGGAGAGAGACGCAAAGTCTGGCAATAGTATTTTGGGGAAGAAGGGGAAAGGAGGAAATTGTTGGAATTTGCCATATTACGAGGGTAAAGACATGCTGTGGAGTGTAGCAAAGAGGAAAATGCAGACATAAAAATTTGATAAGGAATAGAGAGGATTCTATGAAGATAAGTTGAATGAGAAAAAGATGTTAAAGTCACATCGGAGCTCTGGCCTTGGCCACATGGCCATTTGAACTTATTCTGCCATAACTGAGGTTAACATAAAGTCTACCTAAACTTCTAAATAAAACCCTGGTGGCGTAGTGGTTAAGTGCTACAGTTGCTAACCAAAAGGTTGGGAGTTTGAATCCACCAGGTGCTCTTTGGAAACTCTATAGGGCAGTTCTACTCTGTCCTGTAGGGTCACTGTAGGTCGAAATCAACTTGACAGCAATGGTTTTTTAAACTTCTAAAAGGTGATTGATTGGATAACTTTTTCAACCTGTCTTGTGTCCAGGGGCCCTGGTGGCACGGTGGTTCAGGTGTTTGACTGCTCACTGAAAGGTGGGCGATTTTAACCCACCAGCTACTTCGCAGCAGAAAGATGTGGCAGTCTGCTTCTGTAAAGATTTACAGCCTTGGAAACCCTTTGGGGCAGTTCTACTGTGTCCTACACGGTTGCTATGAGTTGGAATTGACTAGACAGTAATGGGTTTATTTATTTTTTTGGAGCGGGGGGGTTGCCTTGTATCCAGCACTTTATCTTCAAAGATCAGAGGCAAAGGGGAGGGAAAGTGGGGGATAGGAGGAAAGGAGCTTGAATAGCCAATACAGATATCAAAGAAAATAGATATCGTGAAAGGTTTTAAGTAGCCAAAAACAGATATCGAAAATTTCACGTACTTTCCTCCTTGTACATGCCCAACTTTTGCATGCTTATTGTGTCAGACACTCTTCTAGCCTTTATACAGGTTGTCACTTAGAGGGGCCAGGTTCATGGCAGGGTCACAGATCAGGTACGTGGCAGAGCTGAGTTCTAAGCCAAGCTGTCTGTCTCCAGAGCCTATGTTCTTCTTAACCAGTGGGCCCTTCTTACAGGTCTAACAGTTGTGGTTATCTTGCTTTCCTGCCGATAGCAAATTAAAAAGAGGGATTTAGCAGAGAGGGGAGGATTACTGAAATAGGGACACCTCTCCCACTGGTAATAACTGGTAAACGCCTAAGTTGGACAAGTCATCAAAAGCAGACACAAGAACCTCCACGGGCATTATTGCCCATCATGGTGTTCCTGAGTTATGCAGTGAAATGAAAATGCCCTCAGCCGTATCACTTAAGAAGAAAAAGAATCAATTTTACTTAAAATGGCATAAAGAATAATGTTATTTGTAACTTTGCCTTCTGTGGAACCTCTCTGTCCAGAATGGTGCCCGGTGACGGTGGTGGTACTCCATTCTGACAGCTCACGGAGAGGCTCACTGCTGGATGCCCATGCTCAGGCCCACTCCAGAACTATGGACTCCGATTTTGCATTTTTAACAAGATGCCTAGACATTTCCTGTGCACATTAGATGTTGAGAAATACCTTCCTAACCGTCACTACATAACTTCAGATCTCTCTTACTTTACTGTTAGTGTCTGACTACTTAAAAAGCCGTATGCAGTAACTCTCAACCTCGACTGCACATTGGAATCACTTGAAAAGCTTTAAAAATGTCCCAGGATGCTCAGGCCACACTCCGGACCAGTCATACCAGAAATTCTGGAAGTTGGAACCAGACACCAGGATTTTTAAGAGGTCCTTCTTGTTAACTGCCATTGAGCTGGCCACAACCTCATGACGACCTCATCCACAAGGGAATGAAACACTGCCAGTCCTGTGCCATCTCCTTGATAGGTTGTGGGTTGGACCATTGTGGCTCAGTGGTTTTCATTAGCTGATTTGTGGAAGTAGATTGCTAGGCCTTTCTTCCTAGTCCATCTTAGTCTGGAAGCTCCACTGGAACCTGTTCAGCATCGTTACAACATGCAAGCCTCCACCAACAGGTGGTTGGTGGCTGTACATTAGGTACATTGGCTGGAGATCAAATGTGGGTCTCCAGCATGGAAGGTGACAGTTCTGCCACTGAACCACCAGTGTCCCCATTAAAACTCCTTAGATGACTCCAATGTGCAGGAAAGTTTGAAAACCACCATCCTAGGTTAGGAGCTAAAGTAAAAAGGGGTGAGCAGCCTGGTTCTGTGTTAGAACCCAAATAAATGGTCTCCATCTTTCTTCTGTGGCCACTAAGCCTGTGTATTCCTCATGTCTTTTGCAATTGGTACAGATCCAGGTCCCTCAGTGGGAAGTTTACAGCTACGGCTTGTCTTGGTGGACGGGCCACATGTCTGGGCTCTCTCATCTAGAAGGTCCTAGTCTTCTCCTCCTGCCATCCCCTTTCTCATCTTAGTGTTCCCTGGTGAGAGGGTACTCGGGACAGGTGAAGTGGGCTAAGGTGGATGGAGAAGAGAGACTGCCCCTCACAAGTTCCTCTCAGTTTCTTGAGCTGATCCATGTAAGTGCCATGGTGCAAATTCCACCACTTCTCATTTAGTGTTGCAGTCTTCTCAGCTTGGGGTCTGGAGCTACTTCACGACCTTTGGTGCATTTTTTTTTTTTTTTTAATATTTTACTTTGTTGCTGCACTGCATGAACCTTCTCCCAAGATGTAAACATGGCACAGCATATTATAAATGAAAGCTTTTCACTGTCAAGCTGTGTTTTTCTTTCCTTGCAAGCATCAAACAAAAACACACTCTTGTTTTTTTCCACAGAGTGTGATAGGAAATCTGTGCGCTGGCAGAGCTTCTCCTCCCACCCCATCTTTATGTTTCTCTTCAGCGCTCCGGCCCTCCCTTCTCATACTAGAGAACATCTCAACCCCCAGTAAGCACAAAGCTAGTTTTATAGGCTTGCGTTAACGTTACGCAACACGAAGCAATGCACCCTGTGGTTTGACCGCATAGTTATAACCCATACCCTGTATTTACCATATATTCTTAAGCTAAGCGGTCCCCAAGTACATGTCAATATATAATGCACATTTACACACACATAATTGCATCTTTTTTGACTGTTAGGACAGTAGTTATGCTGACTGAGTGATAGAAATGGGGATTATTATAAATAAAGAAATAAGGAAGTATAATTGTATTTCATGTAATAGTGTGCTCCTGAGGTTCTTGGGAAGGGAATTCTTTGAATTTGAGGCTGCCAAGACATGAATTGGCTCATAAGTGATCTCTGTGTGTTTTTAATAATAAAATTTCAGACTTTGACAGTATAATGAGTAGGGTTCTTGCTAGCTGCCATCTAGTTGGCCCTGGGCTCATGATGACCCATGGAAAATGGAATAAAACACTGCCCAGCCCTGAGCCATCCCCGTGATGGGTTGCAGATTGGACCATTGTGATCCATAAAGTTTTTTTTGTTAATTTTATTTATTTTGTTGTTGAGAACATCCAAACATACACCAATTCAACAGTTTCTACATGTACCATTTAGTGACATTGATTACATTCTTTGAGTTGTGCAACGATTCTCACCCTCCTTTTCTGAGTTGTTCCTCCCCTGTTAACGTAAGTGCACTGCTCCCTAAAGTTCCTATCTAACCTTTCAAGTTGTTGTTGTTAATTTGATCCCCTGTAGATAGTTCTTAAGAGAGCATAGTGCCCCAGGCAGACATTTTTTACTAGTTAAGCTAAACTGTTGTTTGATTTTAAGAAGATTTCAGGGAATATTTTTGGCTTAAGATTTAAAGATTATCTCAGGGCAGTAATTTCAGGGATTCATCCAGTCTTCATGGCTCCAGGCAGTCTGGAGTCCATGAGATTTGAAATTCTGTTCTGCATTTTCCCCCTTTTGGTCAGGATTCTTCTTTAGAATCTTTGATCAAAATGTTCAGTAATAGTAGCCAGGCACCGTCCAGTTCTTCTGGTCTCAGTGATCCATTGAATTTTTATTGGCAGATTTTTGGAAGTAGATTTCCAGGCCCTTATTCCATAATGAGTATTGTTGTTAGTTGCTGTCAGTTGATTCTGACTCATGATGATCCCATGTGTGCAGAGTTGAACTGTGCTCCACAGGGTTTTCAAGATTGTGACCTGTCAGTAGAAGATCACCAGGCCTGTCTGCTGAGGTGCCTCTGGGTGGGTTCAAACCACCAACCTTTTGTAGAGTAGTTGAGCGCTTAACTGTTTGTGCCACCCAGGGACTCCTATAATAAATGTTTTGTTGTTGGGTGCCATCAAGCGGATTCTGACTCACAGTGACCCCATACGACAGCAGAACTGCCCCATAGGGTTTTTTGGCTGTAATCTTTACGGAAGCAGAACACCAGGTGTTTTTCCCATGGAGCCACTGCATGGGTTCAAAGCTCTAACCTTTCGGCCAGTATTTAAGCACTTAATGGTTTCTGCTACCCAGGGACTCCTATGAAGAGCATAGCACCATATTATAGAGGATATAATAGGAATGAATATTTAAATTTTTAAGAGACAGCATAAAAGGATCCCGATAGACTCCTAACACTTTGTCAGCATCAATTCCCTCCCAGTATGTTCTGCAAGTCCTTTCCCAGAGACCCCTAATGTTTGGGAAGCATATTTTCACGCCATAACACACCTAGAAAATTGTGATCTGTGGAAGGCAATCGAGGTCAATGAAAAAGGGTGTTTGGAGTTGGAGATGCCTGGCTCTGGAGGCTTTGGTAATCCAGGGCTGCCCTGCCGTCTTAAACACCTGGAGCCATGTCTGGGCAGTCACTACCGTAGAGAACACCAGTTGGGATGCTGCAGAGTAGACCATCCCACTTGTAGGCCTTCCGGCTCCATTAATTCAGGCTCTACCTCCGTGTTCTACCTCTACAGCACATCCTTCCTTGAGTGATCTAAAAAAAATAAGGAAGCACAATGTCCCTCTGTCCATCCTTTAAAATATAAGACCTGTACTGCCTCAGGATCTGTGCCCACCTCTTCACTTAACACTGTGTAACTTACTATTGGATTATCCTACCCCATTTGGTGTGCGCTCATGCGTACATCTTGGATGTAATGTCTGTCTTTGTTTTGTGAAACCCTGGGGCGCTGGGACCGTATTTAACTTGCTATCCCTGGAACAGAGGAGGGTTTCATATACACTTTTTACACTTGTTGTTAGGTGCCATCAAGTTGATTTGGACTGATAGCAACCTCACGTGACAGAGTAGAACTGCCCCATAGGGTTTCCTTGGTTGCAGTTTTTACAGGAGCAGATCGACAGGTCTTTCTCCTGTGGAGCCACTGGGGGGGTTCTAACTGCCAGCCTTTCAGTTAGCAGCCAAGTGCTTAACCTGTGTGCCACCAGGGCTTCTTACACTTCTTAGGTCTCTACAGCTAAGGGGCTTGGCTCCCAAAGGAAATGGTCTCAATAATGAGAGGAAAGCACCTCTTTTTTTTTTTTCTTTTAGGGAAGTATTTAAACGGGGTGTTATGAGTTGAATTGTGTCTCCTTAAAATATGTGTTGGAACCCCAACCCCTGTATCTGTGGATGCGGTGTAATGTTATATAATCACTTTCCATAATGTAGTCTAATGTTAATGAGGTCATACCAATGTAGAGTGTGTCCTAAACCCAATCATTTCTGAGTTATAAAAACAGCAGATTAGACGTAGAGGGAAATATATACTGGGGATGACAGATGCCATGTGAAGAACACCAAGAACCAAGGAATGCCTGGGACTACTGACAAGGAATGAATTGACATGGCCCAGACCCTGGAAGAAATATAGCCAGAATACTCCTTAGAAGCAAAGATGACGAGACTACATCTCATGTACTTTGGACATGCTATCACGAGGGACCGGTGCCTAGAGAAGGACATCCTGCTTGTTAAAGTGGCAGGTCGATGAAAAAGAGGAAGACTTTCAATGAGATGGATTGACACAGTAGCTATAACAATGGGCTGAAGCATAACAACGATCAAGAGGATGGTGCAGTTCTGTTGTACACAGGGTCACCATGAGTTGGAATCGACTCACCGGTACCTAAGAACAGCAACAGATCCTGATTTGGACTTTCAGCCTCCAGAACTGTGAGAAAATAAATCTCTGTTCTTTAACACTACCTGCTTGTGGTATCTCTGTTACAGCAGCACTAGGAAACTAAGGAGTTATTTCTCTCTGCCAGTCTAGATGATCTACCCAAACATGAGAATGGAGATGCTTAGATTTGGAAAAAAGAAAGATTAAGGGGTTATTTAACAATAAAAAAAAAAAAAGAAAAAGCTCAAGTGTCTGCTTTGCTTTGTAGCTTCTCATGGAAGGGTGCACAAAAAAAGAGGAACTCTTTCTTGGAAATCTTCCTTTTTATAAACTTTATCTTTTTCATGATGATGATACCAATATTTGCTCCTTGCATTTTTTTTTTTACATCACAGCAATATATGACTTAGAATTGTGGGTCCCCTGTAGTCTTTCCTCCTCCAGGATAATGACTGTGAAGGGACTGGAGAATATTTTTCCTGGTCTTTTCTATGCATATACTAAAAGACATGCTGCTTGTGAGTATTTACAGAACTGGGTTTTTCTGCAGCTGCCTCTTTCACTCAATAATAGGTAAGGAGCGCTTCCTCATCATTACAGGGGCGACAGTTCATCCTTACAGCGTGGTATTCTTTTTACAGCTTGCGTGGTGTTCCATTGTATGGATGTATCCTAATTCATCTCTTCACTGGGGAACTCTTAGAAAATGATTAACAGATGGTAAGGGGGCCCTCTCTGATGGTTTGGTGGGTTCAAGTTTTAAACTTAAGATGTTGATTTCAAATATGTCAGGTTTAACCAAAAGGAGTCAGAAGATTCCTGGAGAGTATAACTGGGCAGCACATTGGTCTGGGCCTTGGGAGACCTGGCCTTTCATGTCCAGCCCTCCCACTGTGGGTGAACAAGAACCCTCTGCACCTTAGTTGTGGGGAGTGAGGTGCCCCCTTGATTGAGTTCCTTCCAGGCCTGACAATCTGTGACTGTCTTCGCTCCCTGCTTTGCAGAGAGCAGAGACAAGGAAGTGGATTAGTTCAGCCCAGGGGGTTTGCATGATATAAGGACAAACATCTTGACTGTGAAGATACTGTGGGACACGCTGGAATACTGATCCCTTGTTATGGACTGAATTGTGTCCCCCTAAAAGATATATTGAAGTCCTAAGCCCTATGCTTGTGTTTGTGACCTTGTTTGGCGAAATAGAGTTTTCCTTTGCAGGTGTTATTGGTTATTGAAGTCATACTGGAGTAGGATGGGTCCTAATCCTAGTCCCTTCTGATTGGTGTTTTATAAAAGAGGACAGACTTGGAAACGTAGTCACACAGGGGTAGGACAGACACCATGTCAAGATATATCTACAAGGTAAGGAATGCCAAGAGACCCTGGGACTCTTAGAAGCAGGAGGAGGCAAGGAGGGATCTTAACCCTGCTGATGCCCTGAATTCAGATGTCTACCCTACCCTCCAGCACTGTGAGAAAATAAATTTCTGTTTTTTTTTTTTTAATTTTTTTAAGCTGCCCACTTTGTGGTATTTTGTTATGGCAGCTCTAGGAAACTAACACATCTCTAAACCAAAACCAAACCCAGTGCTGTCTAGTCAATTCCGACTCATAGTGACCCTATAGGACAGAGTAGAACTGCCTCATAGGGATTCAAACTACCACTTTTTGGTTAGCAGCCGAGCTCTTAACCGCTGTGCGACTGGGGCTCCAGGACATCTCTAGTCAGCCTGAAAAACAAGCTAACATTGACGAGCTGTTGACTGCCTCTAATAAATGTCTTTGATAATTTTTCTTAGCCGTATTATTTTCTTAAAGAGAAAAAGATAACATTGTTTTACTCCATAGGTATATGCTTCTGAAAACTGGCATCTCTCTTTGCCACAAGCGTGTGCTGTGGGAAAGAGGAGGCCCTTGTTTTATTCTGCAGAAATTTTCAGGGCTCCTGCCTGCCCACCAGCTTGCTTTTCTTCTGCATCTTTCTTCCAAGAGATGCCTTCCCACAGAATAGGGGAATGGAGGATGAAGTATCCGTTTCCTCCCTTAGCAGGGGAAAGCAGCCCTGTGATGACCTCCCATTTTCTAGAAAGGAGAAACTGTTTCACTTGAGGAGATGATTTGGAAGAGACGCTTAAAAATCCTCATGTTATTAAAACCTAAAACCAAACCAGTTGCCCTCGAGTCTCTTCTGACTCATGGCGACCCCAGGTATGTCAGAGTAGAACTCTGTGTGTGCCGTAGAATTTTCAATGGCTGATTTTTTGGAAGTAGATCACCACGCCTTTCTTCTGAGATACCTCTGGGTAGACTCGAACTGCTAACCTTTGGGTTAGCAACTGAGTGCGTTAACCATTTCTGCTACCCAGGGACTCCTAAAAAATTGGGAAGAAAAGGTGACAGCAGATAAGAAGGCTTTGTCATAAAATGTCTTTGACGTTGTTATCCTGTCTAACATTCTGAGCTTAGTATTTGTGTCTGATATTGACTAATATTTTTATTACCAACTTATATTCCAGCATGTGTATAGCCTTTTGAATTTATCTTATGAACCAAAGAAACTGCTCAGCGGTCTCTGCAGGCCCTTGTCAAGACTCCGTGTGCTAATCTGCTAACTGCAGCCTCGGCTACTGTCATCATTTATCTGCTCTGATTCTGGCTCCATATTTGGCTCTGTTTAGAGACGCCAAGGAAAATGGTGAAACAGGGCAGTCAGCTACATAAGTTAGACCAATAGCTTTTTTTTTTTTTTTTTTTTTAACCCCAGATGAACATTCCTACATAAAAGGATGAAGCTTCTCTTGAATTGTCCAGATAATTATCAGGGGCCTTTTGTTTTGTTTTGTTTTGTTTCCAACATCCTTTTCCATGTTTAAGCAGCCTTAGTTTAACACAAAGGGATCTCACTTGTTTCCCATTAAATCAACAGGCTACTGGGTAACCTGAAGCTTGATTCTTTCTGTTAACTTTCTCTTCCTTGTGCTTTACCCTTTCTTATCTTCCTCTTAACTTGTAATCCTTTTGAAGGAGTTCTCACTAGGGTGGGATTGTAATGTGATGGACAAAGAGGAATCTCCGCTGCAGCCTTTGCTTCTCAGTGTACTTTCCTGGAGTCATAGTCACACACACACAAAGGCAAATTTACTTTCTTTGGAGGTGAAGAAAAGCTGATCGTATTTGATCTCAAACTGTATTTTTAAATTATCAATGTTTCAAATTTTCCCAAGTAAGAACGAACACATCTCCACAATTCAGTCATGAAGATTTTGCTGCATTGCTTTATCTGTCCTTTTTTCCCTTTGTGGTAATGTTTGAAAGCAAATCCCAGACATGATTTCACTTCACTGCTACGCATTTCGTCTCTAAGAAGTGTGGAATTTTCATAATTACCATCATGCCGTTATTGCACCTAAAAAAATAACAATATGAATGTCATTTTTCAACATTTATCTTTCCAAATAAGACAGGGGTTTGTTTTTTTGTGGAGTTATGTCTCTTGAATTATGTCACGGTTGAGTGGTGCTTCTTCTATCGCTGCTAATGAGCGATCTGACATTTTAACAGGTGTGTTTTTTTTTTTTTTTTACTTCAGAGCAAGTTTCTAGAATGGAAATACTATGGTATACCTTGGAACACCACACCGTAGCACTGTTTGTAATAGAGTGGAACTCTGCGTAAGGACGTCTTTCTGGCAGCCACCCAAACCTCTTGCCTTGGAGTCAATTCTGACTGGTAGCAACCCTATAGGACAGCGTAGAACTGCCCCATAGGGTTTTAAAGGAGTGCCTAGTGGATTTGTACTGCTGACATTTTGGTTAGCAGCCAAGTTTTTAACCACTGTGCCAACTGCCCAAAGATAGTTAATTGCTTAAGTTTGAAAGGATTTAAGTGTAAGATTATTTGACTTCAGAGACAGTTCCATATGTTTGACACCAAAGATAATACCATAGTGTAGATGGGGTCTAGTCTTAGCCGATGAAAATACAATTTCTAAAGGAAAGCTAGCATTCTATTTGTATTTTTAGGATACCTTTAAAGTCAAGTGACCAGGTCTTTCTTTTTTTTTTTTTTTTGGACAGCTTTATTGGGATATAGTTCACATACCCTGAAATTTACCCACTTAAAGTGCACAATTCAATGGTTTTAGTATATTCACAGGTATGTGCAGCCATTACCACAGTTAATTTTTACATTTTATCACCTCCTGTACCCATTAGCTCTCATCCCCAACCTCCCATCCCTCCGCCAGCCCTGTTGGTGTTGGGGGCTATCAAGTCAATTTTGACTCATATCGACCCCATATGACAAAGTAGAGCTGCCCCATAGGTTTTCTTGGCTGTTATCTTTGTGGGAGCAGATTGGCAGGTGTTTCTCCCATGTAGCCCCTGGGTGAGTTTGAACTCCCAGCCTTCTGGTTAGCAGCTGACTGCTCAACCCTTATGCCACCAGGGTTCCTCTCCCCCAGCCCTAACCGAAAAACCAAACCTGTTGCCACTCAGTTGATTCCAACTTATAGCGACCCTAGAAGACAGAGTAGAACTGTCCCATAGGGTGTCCAAGGAGTGCCTGGTGGATTTGAAGTGCCGCCCTTTTGCTTAGCAACTGTAGCACTTAACCACTACACCATCAGAGTTCCTCTTCCCCAGCCCTAAGCCACCACTAATCTACTGTCTGTGTTACAGACTTCCCATTTCTGGGCATTTCATATAAATTGGAATTGTATAATACGTGCTCTTTTGCCACTGGCTTCTTTCACAATGTTTTCAAGAGTCATCTGTGTCTTAGCGTGTATCAGGACTTCATTCCTTTTTATGTCTGAATGATATTCTCCTGTTGTACTCCGTCACCTGCCCCATCACTAGTTTTCTGCATCTTTGCAAATGGCAGTTAAAACAAAAAACAGTTGCTATCGAGTCCACTCCGACTCATGGCGACCCCATGCGTGTCAGAGTAGAACTGTCGTCCGCAGGGTTTTCAGTGGCTGTGATCTTTTGGAAGTAAATCATCAGGCCTTTCTTTTGAGGTGTCCCTGGGTAGATTTAAGGAGCCCTGGTGGTGCAGTGGTTAAGCACTGGGCTGCAAACTGAAAGGTTGGCAATTTGAACCCACCAGCCACCCCACTGGAGAAAAGACCTGGCAATGTGCTCCCATAAAGATTACAGCCTAGGAAGCCCTGTAGGGCCGTTCTGCTCTATCCTGTGGGGTCGCTATGAGTTGGAATTGACTCAGTAGCAGTGGACTTGGTTTGGTTTTGGTTTGTGGCACAATGGTAAAGCTCTCAGTTGCTAACCCAAAGGTTGGCAGTTCGAACCCACCCAGCAGCTCCGTGGGAGAAAAGAACTGGCTGTCTGCTTCCATAAAGATACAGCCTTGGAAACCCTATGGGGCAGTTCTACTCTGGCCTATAGGGTCATTACGAGTTGGAATCGACTCAGTGGCAGTAGGTTTGGAACACCATGTTAATTGCTCTAGACAGAAATCCAAAAGCCATTTTAGATTCTTCTACTTCCTGTACCCTCCATATCAAATCTTTCATCAAATATCCAGATTTTGGTTCTCTGTCTCCATTGCCAGCATCCTGGTTCAGGCCATGGTCATCTTTGGCGTGGACTGTTGCAACCGTTCTCTTTGTTTCCAGTCTTAGTCTGTTTACCATGTAGCGGAAAGCGTGATCCTGAACCTTAAGAGGGATTATGTCAGGCCTGGGCTTCAAATCCGTTAGTGGCTTCTCATTGCCCTTAAAACAAAATCCAAATTCCTCACCCTAGCCTGGGAGGCCCGGGCTATCTGGTCCCTGCCTATCTCTTCACTCTCTCTTATGTTATCCTTCCCCGATTAGCTCCCTACAGCTCAGGCGCGCTGTTCTTCTCATTCAAGTAACAACAGATGCTTTTATGCTGGGGACTGGGATTCGATTTCTGGCCAGTGCACCTCATGAACAGCTACCGCCTGTCTATCAGTGGAAACTTGTGTGTTGTTATGATGCCGAACAGGTTTTAGCTGAGCTTATAAACTAAGACAGACTAGGAAGAAATGCCTGGTGATCAACCTCTGAAAATCAGCCAATGAAAATCCTATGGCTCACAGCAGTCCCAGCTGCGTATGATCATGGGATGGCACAGGACCACAGGGTATCTCGTTCCATTGTGTATGAGGTCGCCATGAGTCAAGGGCCAGCATGATAGCTGTCAATGACAAGTTTCCTATCTCATTAATCCTTCTGTTCCCTCTGCCTGGGTAAAAGGTCTTTCCCTGCTTTCTAAAAATCCTAATTCCAGTTTCTAATCCTTTAGGATTTCGTTTCAGTGCCACCTTCGGAGTGAGATTTTCCTCAGCCTCCTTGCCACGAGCACATGCCCCTATCCCGACCAAGGGATTTTCCATTTAGGGTCCTTGTTTTATTCCTTTATAGTACTTACAACACTTTGTAACTCATTTTATGTATCTTTCTTCACTAGAGTAAGGACAGGGAGCTGTGCCTCTGTCTTGTTTATATTTGTATGGCTGGTGTCTAGCACAGTGCCTGCTAGCAACATTGTATACAGAGAACACATATTTGTTAAAGAGTGAGATAATACACATGGTTACCACCTAGTAAGATCATCTTGTGAAACAGCTGTGTTTATTATTTGTGGTTTTAAATATATGCTTGAATTTATTCCAGATAGCAAGGCAGTTTATAGTACATAAAATACAAGAAGATAGCATTAAAAAAAAAAGATAAACAAGGCGTCATGGATTGAATTGTGTCCCCCAACAATATGTGTCAACTTGGCTAGGCCGTGATTCTCAGTACTGTGTGATTGTCGACCATTTTGTCATCTGATACGATTATCCGATGTGTTGTAAATCCTACCTCTGTGATGTTAGTGAGGCAGTTATGTTAGTGAGGTAGGACAGTCTACAAGATCAGGTTGTTTGAAACCAATCTCTTTTGAGATAGAAAAGAGAGAAGTGAGCAGAGAGACATGGAACCTCATACCACTAAGAAAGAAGCGCCAGGAGCATAGCACATCCTTTGGACTCAGGATCCCTGTGCTCAGAAGCTCTTTGATGGGGGAAGATTGATGACAAGGACCTTCCACCAGAGCCAATAGAGAAAGAAAGCCTTCCTGTGGAGCTGGTGCCCTGAACTTGGACTTCTAGCCTCCTAGACTGTGAGAGAATGAGTTTCTCTTTGTTAAAGCCATCCACTTGTGGTATTTCTGTTATACCAGCACTAGATGACTAAGACACAAGGCTAAAGTCTTAAGAACTGAAGTCCAGTCTTAATAACTGAAGCCAGGATGGAAGCTAAAAATGAATACAGTAAAGACGTGTATATTTTCTATGGGTGGGCCTTTTGGACCTCAGCTTTCTAGTAGCCAGTGAGAAAAGATCAGTTACACAAGTTGATATGGTAAAAACAGAAAAACACCCAAGAGAGCTACAACTGTTCTTTATATTAAGACCGAAGAGACGTTTCACTCAAGGGTCTCTGTAAAGAGAACAGTATATAATGTGATGAATATGGTCCCTGTAACAGACAAGGTGAGTTTCATAGGAGTAATTCTAATAAGGACCGTCAAGCACAGACTGCTGCTGTCATGCTGAGTACAGCTTGGTTCAAGCTAATTGATGGGGCCTGTAGATGCTGTCCTGGTGGCGCAGTGGTTAAGAGCTCAGCTGCTAACCAAAAGGTTGGCAGTTTGAATCCGCCAGCTGCTCCTTGGAAACACTGTGGGGCAGTTCTACTCTGTTCTGTAAGGTTACTATGAGTCGCAATCAACCTGAAGGCAATGGGTTTTTTTGGTGGTTGCTGTCCAGGCCATATACGCTGAATGGCAGTTGCTGTTGCTCTTGGCTTTGTCACTGCCTCCTTCCTATTACCTATATGAGTGGGGAGGGGATGCACATTTTAGCTTTTATTGTTTGTAATGTCTTCTCTTTGTCCTAAACAAATACTGCTGACTTCATTATTGCTGTTGAGTCGATTCCACACGGTTAATTGAAGCACATGACTACTAGGCAAAAAGTTGGTGGTTTGAACCCATCCAGGGGCTCCTCAGAAGACAGGCCTGGTGGTCTGCTTCTTAAAGGTCACAGCCTTGAAAACCTTATGGAGCAGTTATACTCTGCAACACATGAGGTCACCATGAGTTGGAATCGACTCAACAGCAACTAACAACAATAACAAAATTCACCACTGCCCTGTTTGTCTTTCTCTTTTCCTCCTGATGTTGGGCATCTTAGTGTTCCCGCTTCCTTCCTTTCAGGCTGCCCTGCCGTTTCCTCCCTAGGTCTGGTGTCTACTTCCTCTAGCAGCATCTTCTAGCTTAAAGGGTGCTAGATTCCCAGACAGCATTTCGAGACTGCCCGGGCATTCCTTATCTTCATATTTAATCATTATCTCTGAACTCTGGATGTACCAATTTTCGCTCCTCTCTGATGCATAGTTTTCTCATCTGTCACCTGAATGTTTGGGGCGTTCATTTAACTGTGTAGTGTTTGTACGCTCAGAATCACTGGGAGCTAAAAGAGAACAGAGATAAGAGATGCAGGAAATGGTTTTACTTAGCTTTGTAGAAAAATAAAGTCAGTCTTTTAATGTAGGAGCTGTCCACTTTGAGTGAGGCTGTTCTGAGCAAAACTGTACTCTGAGCAGCAGCAACGTTTATGAGAGTTCTGTGGTCTTGTTTGCACGTGTAGCAGGTGGAGTTTTAGTTATTAATGCTTGGTTTTCCCCATACATAGGTCAGCATGCAACTGGTCAGTGAACATACCAATCATTCTAGAAGATAAGCAGAATTGACTGATCTTATCTGGCACCATGGTTAGGATACAATACAGAAATTTCTCCAGCAGAATCAATTTTCAAACCGCAAGTTGTATATATTGTAGTAAATTAATTAGAGAACAGAGTTTGTCTCACAGCTGTCACTTTTGTCGCTTTCATCATTGGGAACTAGAACTGCTCATAGGAATAGAAGTTGCGGTAACACTTGATTTGGGCAGCTGTCTGTTCCGTTGGCCTTGGATTCGTTCCTTCAACATTCTTTCCTCAATTTATTTTAATTTGGGAGATTTTATTAGCCATCCAATTTCCTTTTTTTTTCAACAAAAGACCATGGGTGATAAAGATAAGAGTGTGTAGGAGAATGTGTGCAGGTGATTTTTTTGGTGGCAACAGAAAAAGAAAGGCCTTTTACTTTTGAGCAAAACCTGAATGTGATTAGATGCTAGGTTTGCTCAGGGATGTTTAGGTTTTATAGCTATGAGCTATTGTTATTTATTAAAATTCCTGCAGAAAAACAACTTTTATTGTAAATCTGAAACTTTATAGACCCTCCCCCCAACCCTTTCCCCTATGGGAGCAATTTTTATAACAGAATTTCTGATTACACAAGCTTTCTTAGAAATGCAAATATTGTGTAACAGCAGAAGAGATTGTGCTTGTTAAATACTTCTGGACAGTGCCAAATATGCACTTAATAGCTTACGTTAATTTTGGTTGTGTTCAGAAATGTTCTTATTGACCTTTTAATAATAATAATTGTAAGCAATATGTATTAAACAGTATGTCTCAGGCACTGTGTTAAGCAATGTGTATTACTTTCTTTGATCTTCTTGGCAATCTTACAAGTAACAAACCATTTTTATCCCCATCTTACAGATGAGATAATTCAGACTTAGGTATGTTAAGCGTCTTGTTCAAAGGAGCATAGCTTATAAGTGGTGGTACTGTGTCGGGTAGTTTTTCTGATTGAGTTTGATAGTTCATTCTTTACTTGTTTCATAATCATTTCCAACAAAATCTTGTATCAGCTATCAATTGCTATATAACAAACCACCCTAAAACTTAGTGACTTAAAACAACAGTATTGCCTTGTTCACAACTATGTGGGTTTGCAGTTTGGGCAGGGCTCAGAGCAGATGGCTTGGCTCTGTCCACGTTGTGTTGGCTGGGGTAACTCAGCTGGGACTGGAGTATGCCAGATGGCCTCATTTGTATACGTGGAGCCTTGGTGGCAGCTCGGTGCCTCTGTTCTCCTCCGGGTGATCTTCTCTACCTGGTTCCTTATTCAATATACTACACTGGGCTTCCCTTTATGGCAGTGCAAGCATTCCAAGAGCACAGAGGTGGAAACAGCCAAAGATGGAAGCTTTTGAGGCCTAGACAACTAAGAGCAGAATTGGCGTTGGTCACTTTCACTGCACACATTGGTCAAAGCAAGTCTCAGGGCCAGCCAGATTGAAGGGAGGGTTGATCTGTGCACAGGAGTTGTTGGCAGCTGTTATTGCAGACAAGCTACCACAGTTTGCTTCACTACAGGTCTCTACATACCACCCTGTGGACTATCACCCTTCTTCGCTTGACACCTTTTTCTCTCTCTCGGTGTCTGGTCTCATGATGCTACACTGATTATCCAAACAGCTGCTGTAACGACTTCTTTACCTCATCTTTTATTCCTTTTTCCTTGTATTTCTATACATACTAGCAACCTAGAGTCCTTGGTCCCACGTTCTAGTCCTATTATAACCTACTGCAACTCATATATAACCCAACATAACTCATAACAACCCTATAGGACAGAGTAGAACTGCCCCATAGGGTTTCCAAGTCTGTAATCTTTATGGATGGAACCCCGGTGATGTAGCAGTTAAGTGCTTGGCTGCTAACCAAAAGGTCGGTGGTTCAAACCCACTGACTGCTCTGAGGGAGAAAAATGGCAGTCTGTTTCCATAAAGATTACAGCCTTGGGAATCTTATGGGGCAGTTCTTCTCTGTCCTGTAGGGTGGCTATAAGTTGGAATCGACCCAATGGCAATGCATTTGGTTTTGGCTTTAATCTTTTTGGAAGCAGACTACCACATCTTCCACGGAGCCGCTGCGTAGATTCGAACCATCTACCTTTCAGTTAGCAGCCAAGCACATCACCACTGCGATACCAGGGCTCCTTAATCCTATTAAACCTACCTTAATCCGCGTATAATTCTTTGTGAATAAAAAGTCTCCACATCCACGACCAAAGGCCTTGCTGCTTTCTTCTCCCATCCTTTCAAATGTTGTGAGAGTTTAGCTCTCCTCTTGTTTGAATTCATTATCTCTATGTTGTTATCCCAAACTAGCACCCTTCCAACCTTCTCTTGATTGCCAATGGCAGCCGCCATTTTCCTGGTTCATCTAACATGGTGTCTTAGAATGAATGTTGATCTTTTTCTTACCCTCTCGCCATACTTTCCTCTATCTAATCCAACACTGTAATAACGGCCTTTGAACAGGCCTTTTCCTCTCCCCTTCACCACTCATGTTCTGGCTTGTATCACATCATTCCTCACTTAACGCAGTCCTTCAAAGTGATCATCATCCCTGCATTATCTCTTCCTACTCTGCTCTATTCCCACAGCTGATGGTCTTTGGAAATACTACTCGTGAAACCTACGTTCTATCACTTCTCCAGGACCCTCCCTCCTACCAGTCATTTCTTATTGCAGGGTGCTTGTACTGCTTTCCCTAGCATTCGGGACCTGTCAGCAGCTACTGCTTGTCTCCCCCAGAGTCAGTAATATTTCAAAAATAATTATACACTAATATAATCATTAGAGTGCATAATGTAACTACTCTCTGCAAGGCTCTGCTTAAGGCCAAATCATGGAGTAGTTTGAATACCAGTTTGGGGTTTGAGATATTATCTGAGGAGTTTCTGAAATGCCTTGTACGTGGAGTGATGTTCTTGTTAGTTGCAGTTGAGTCAGCTTCGACTAATGACGACGCCATGGACAAGACGTTGCCTAGTCCTGTGCCATCATGATCATCGGAATGCCTCAATCCATTGTTGTGGCCACTGTGCATTTTGAGTGCCTTCAAAGCCACAGGACTCATCTTGCAGCTCTATACCAGACATAATTCTGTTGTGATCCATAAGGTTTTCCTTGACTAGTTTTGGAAGTAGATCACCAGTCCTTTCATCCTAGGCTTTCTTAGTCTGAAAGCTCTGCTGAAACCCGTTCACCATGGGTGACCGTGTTGGTATTTGGAATAATCAGTGGCATCACACCCAGTGTCACAGCAACCTGCAAGCTACCACAGTATGAGAGACTGGGTGGTAGGATGACAGGATTGAAAATTGCTTAGGAATATTGATGTGGGCTGGCGAGGTGGTTGGCAGTGTGTAGAATGTTTTTCTAAGCAAGATACAGGCAGGTCTACTTTGAAGTAGTGTCATGATGGAGGTGGCTGTGCAGTTGCTGTTGTATAGGACGTGGACTAACCTAGGTCTGTGCACACAGATACATGACTGTGAGCCAAGTCTTAAGTAAAATTTGGGAGGAGGCTGTAAAAATCATGTGGGGCAGTGTCTCACCTCCACGAACTTCACAAGGAGGGAGGAGAATCAAGATCAGCAGCCCAAGGCTGACTCCTATGAGGCGGAGGTCAGACATGCCTCTACCCTCCAACCTTTTTACCAATTCTGATACCAAAATCCTTCCCGTGGCACCCTGTTCTTCTCCACTGGGTTTAATAATTTGTTGCAATAGCCACACAGAACTCACAGACCATACTCACAGTTTTGAGGTTTATCAGGGAAGTAATAGGTTACAATTCAAGGTCAGGAATGCTCGGGATATAGTTCTTCCATCAGGAAAGCCTCTTCTCAGCCGTGCTGCAGGCAGGCCTCTCTCTGGCCCCCAGCCCTCTGGGTCTCCTGGGCGGCCTGGCCTCTGCTCTGCCCCAGCAAGTGTTACAAAGCTCTTTAGCTCTACCAGTAAGTGCCCAGAGATACCCTACTCTGCCAACAAGCCTCCTGCCTAAAGGTGCTCAGCTTTCTTGCTCCATGGCCCGGAAAGCCCACCACACTGTCTCCTGTCAGTCTCCTGGTTCTGCTGCCTCTGCTATTACTGTTTTTCTGCCACTGCTTCTTGTGGTCTCTCACTGTCTCCGGGTTGAGGAGGTTCTCAGTGCAGGGATCCCGGGTCCAAAGGACACGCTCCCATTCTGTCTCTTCTTCTTGGTGCTGGTGAGTACCCTCTCTGCTCTGAAATTGGCTCTCTTTTAATCCTAGCAAAACTGACTAATCCCCTCATTAGCGTTCCATACACCTTGTTTGCATGGTCTTATCCTTACAAGGGTGCCACATCCTTTATTTATGTTATTAATAAGCTATCCAATCCACTTGGTGAGCCACAAGCACCTCATTTGCATAATCCTACCCAATCATTTGGTGGTAGTTACAAAGACCATGGCTACAAGGGCCATATTAATTCACTGCATCGCAGAGGAGGACGGCATCTCCAGCTTCACACACCACCCTTTCTGCCTTTCCCCACACCTTCTCATCTCAGTCATTGTTGATTTCCTTCTTTCTTATTCCTTCCCCCATTTTGAAGAGGAAAGGGCCTTTTACCATTTATATTGATTGGAAGTCATTCCTATGAAAGAGTTCATTTCTTTATTTTTAGTTGTGGGCTGAAGAAATTAATAATAATCATAATAAAAAAAACAACGCTTCTGGGTCTTGTCCTGAAAAGAAAGGAGTACACCCTTCTTTCACCCCATCCCCCTTTTCCATGAGCAGGTATTCCCACCTGTTGAGTCAAGTTCTTCAGCTGATGTAAGAGCTGCAAAGCAAGCAGGTGTTCACTAGAGCCATTTGCTTGGCTTCCCGGCAAGTAATATACTTTTCAGTGGGAAGCGCTTAATGAGGAAGAGCCTGGCCTGGGTTATATAAATTAACTCAGATCTCTAAACACTTCTGTTCTTGAGTATAATGCCCCTGACATTCTTGAAGTTTGCTTTTATTTTCCCTTCAGAGGAAAATCACATGTTTTCCTGTTGTCTACACAAAGCGGAGTGATGCCAGATATTCCCAGGAGCATTGAGGTATAACCAGATTAATTGGTGGTTAAAATAGTGTGGTTATACGCCTACTTTCCAAAGAATTTCCACATATGATTGCTTCATCTGGTAAGCTCAACAATGATTTACTGACACTTTCTAAAATGGGATTAAAAAAAAAAAAATCCTGTGGATTTCTTTCTCTCCCACCAATACCAGCCATCTAGTTTGGAATTTTTGTTGCTATTAACCGTTGGGGGCCTTTAATGCTACTAAACAGAGCAGAAGTCAATACTTTTCTGTACCATAACCAGTAAGATGAGGTTTAAAGTGCTGAGACGGGGAAGTTCCTCTGTCTCCTGAGAACAGTTACTAGCTTGTAAATAGGGGGGGTTTTCACCTGTTTCTTGAGTGAGCTTCCATCTAGGGGGAGCACCCTGTTGACCAGGCATGGGCCAGGCCTCTGCAGAGCAGGTCTGGGTGTTCAGAGAAAGAGATACTGTGGCCGGAAAGAGATAAAGTGGCCGGCTGATGCATGTAACGGCTTTGGCCGTGTGTGTGACTGCTACCAGGCAAACAATGAGGAGAAAACTGTAGCATAATATACTTGAATCAAAGGCTACCTTTTGCTACCGGCCTTACACAAGTAGGTGCATTCCCTAAGATAGCCAAGAGGAACGTATTTAAGAACGCTGAGCCTATTCTACCCCATTCTTTTTATTTAGGGTTGTATGTTTATTGCGGGTGTCTTAGATGGGGTGGTGTTATGGGTAGTTTAATGTGTCAACTTGCATGGGCTCTAGTACCCAGTTATTTAGTCAAACATTAACCTAGGTATTGCTGTGAAGGTAATTTGCAGATGTGGTTAACATCTACCTCAGTTGACTTTAAGGAGATTACTTTCAATAATGTGTGTGAGTCTTATCCAATCAGTTGAAGGTCTTAAGAAGAGGAAATTCTGCCTCAATATATCGTAACATGGAAAGCTCGTCTGAGTTTCCAGCCTGCCGGCCTGCCCTATGGATTTTGACTTGCCAAACCCATTGCCATTGAGTCAATTACAAGGCTGTAATCTTTACAGAAGCAGACTGCCACATCTTTTTCCTGGGGAGCAGCTGGTGGGTTTGAACCGCCAACCTTTTGGTCAAGACACTTTTGAGAATGAAAGGGATGCTAATGAGAATTGCATCAAGATAATAGGCAAACACTGGGACTGTTCCAGGTGAATCAGGACATATTTTAAACTTGATATCCCTTCTTCCCTTGGAATGCCCTTCCGGCTCTTCCAGCGAATTCCTACCATTCATCCATAAAACATCTCAGCTATCACCTGCTCTGCACCCTTCCTTGACCACTCCGGAGGAAAACACCAGTTTCCTCCTCTGTGCTCAACATTGCACTTGTTACGCTTTTATGAAAACACGGATGTGATCTACCTCTCACTAACGGTCTTTTCCCCGCAGTGATTATGGATTCCAAGGCAGTGGGAACAATATCTTATCCTCCGTTGTATCCCGAGCACTGCACCTGGCATGTGGGACAGAGTAAATCTTTGTTTAATTAAAGTCATTCATTCATTAAAAAAAAATTAAACACATTGAACTTGAAACCATTCTGTAGGCTTCATTCTCCCATCGTATACCTTTGTGATAGAACCTTACATTTTTAGGCCTGATTTAATTACCCCCAAACTTGCCTTAGGGCTTTTGCGTTTGTTCTGTCTGCCAAGACTCCCTTGTCTCTACCTGGCCAACTCCTACCTGTGCTATGGGCTAGGTTTAAATGTCATGACTTTCCTGAACTGGCTAAATTAAGCCCCCCTCCCTTTTATACATTCCCATAACTTCTGTGTCATCATACAGTTATCACATTTTGTAAGTATGTATTTGGGTGATTATTAATTTTTTCTTCTAGACTGTTAACACAGTCAGAAAGGAAACCTGTGTGTTCTCTTCACCTTCCCCTTCCTACCACAGTGGCTGGCATTAAGGGGGCACTCATATCTGGTGGGTGAATCAAGTGTGAGCCCCATTCTTTAATTGTAGAATTAAAGCTCAGAACCCAAAAACCCAAATCCGTTGCTGTCGAATCGATTCCAATGCATGGCGATCCTACAGGACAGAGTAGAACTGCCCCATAGGGTTTCCAAGGAGCACCTGGTGGATTCAAACTGCCACCCTTTTGGTTAGTAGCGGAACGCTTCACCACTGTACCACCAGGGCTTCTAGAATTAAAGCTCAAGGAATTTAAATGTCTTGCATCAAGTCAGTCAGTTTATGAGTAGAAGGCTGGAAACTTTCATTGGCTCAACATACTTACCGAGCTCCTATTGTGAGTATGGAGCTGGAGATACTCGAACCTCTAAATCCTCAACTCCAGCCCAAATGCATGTGAACAGAGTGTCCTAACTTACTCAGTGAATGGTTATAAACACATAAGCTCAATCAGACAAATCACCAAACTCCTTTGGAGCGAGACCAAAAAAATATTTACTGTGTGTTTTTGGTCTCCAGTCTGCAGGCCCATGGAGACACCCAATAGATGGCTGAGCTGTTTTCTTAAGTTGCAAAATTTTCCAGATGAATTCCACAATGGGAGTTCATTAGCAGTATATTGTTGGAATGTCTCCAGGGAAAATAGCTTTGGTCAAGGGGAAAAAATACACATTTAAAAAAACAAAAAAGAAACAACCCCCTCCACGATCGAGTAGTCACGGGAGGAAATAGTTTGTAAAGATGTGTTTATTTATGCATTTCCCCCTCATCTCTCAGTCTGCCAGGTATTAGGAAGAGATGTCTGGGTTAAAAAATTTTTTAAAAAAAGCATTTGTAAATCTGTGGTTGACCTTCTGGCCAGGAATTAGGAAGTTCTTCCAAGGAGAGAGAATAGTCCCAGCTGATTACTTCTGCGAATCTAGTTTTCTAAGCATTTTAGGAGGAATTTTTGAATTACTTCATACCATCTTTGAAAAACAAATATTGTTTATGATTTGTAGAGGCAGAAAATGGGGACAGAGTCTGACTTGAATGAACCTTACTGTATATAACTTTTCCTATGGAAGGAAGCAATAAAAAGAACACACGTAGAAATGTCAGAGCTGGCGGCTTGTGCTCTGTTTATATTGTGTAGTTCAAATAGTTTGTACGCACCAAATGCTTAATCTTGGACTCAAAAAGACTTTTCCCTTTGCACAAACATACCCAGAATGGTTAAGTTGGAGGTTCAAGTCCACCTGAAAAAAACCAAAACCAAACCTGTTGCCCTGAAGTCAATTTCAACTCATAGCGACCCAATAGGACAGAGTAGAACTGCCCCATAGGGTTTCTAAGGAGCAACTGGTGAATTTGAACCGCTGACCTTTTTGGTTAGCGGCCAATTGAGTCCACCTAGAGGTGCCTTGATAGAAAGGCCTGGTGACCTACTTATGAAAAATCAGCCATTGAAAACCCTGAGAAGCTCAATTCTACTCAGACATACATGGGGTCACCAAGAGTCAGAGTCGATTTGATGGCAACTTTTTTTTTTTTGATATTCTGAGAGGAGCAACTAAAGTTGGTGTTTTGGAATTGGAATACAGTCTGCTGAGAGTGAAGTACTGAAGAAACTCCTATTTTCCCTGATAAGCTGATATGTAAAATGTGAGGATTTGGGCTCTATGAGAAGTCAGAGTCTCCTCTTTAGTGCGTGTGTGTGTGTGTGTGTGTGTATTTTTTTTACTCGTGTTGGACTGAATGATCGTTTGCTTGCTTGAGTAGTTTTATGCTTTCTGTGTTTGCAGAGATTCATATTTCTAGGCAAGGCTAGAGTTAGTCTGTAGGATGCTTGTGTTCGAATTGGAAAGGGGCACCACTTCCTCTAGCCTGTTGCAGAAGGGGTACGGGCTGGATTTCAGCCCCAGTGGCTCGTCAGCTGGGTCCCCATGTGCAGGGAACAGCTGTACAACTCTGCACAGAGGACCGGAGCTCAGGACAGGTGGCTGAAATGGACGTCTTCATTATCTACCATTTGGCTTTAAGGACACAGCTAAAGAGAGGGGGACGTTCCCAGTCTGTGCAAACAGTTAATGTACTCAGCTGCCAACCAAAAGGTTGGAAGTTTGAGTCCACCCGACGGCATCTTGGAAGAAAGGCCTGGCTGTCTATTTCTGAAAAAGTCAGCCATTGAAAACCCCATGGAACGTGGTTCTACTCTGACTCATGGAATCAACTTAATGGCAACTGGCTTGGCTTAGCAAAGAGAGGATTTTCATTAAGTAGGGAGGTCCTAGGGATAAAGGGACTCAGGGTTACAGGCACTTAGATCCGGAGGAGTCTTCTGAGTCCAGCTTCACCCATACAACTCCCCCTCCCCCCGTTTGCAGATAAGCAAACTGTGGTCCAGGCAGCTTGTGTCTATACATTTGATCCTGCAGCTCGTGGCTGGCCCAGAGAGATGTTTCTGACTCAGTCCACTCAGAATGGATTTTCCATTTCCTCTACATGCGTAGGACACAGCCCTGTGTCAGTGGGCACCAGGGCAAGGCCTAGCTGTGCTTCCTTGGCACCAGGCTCCAGAAAGCCTTGTGGTTCTCTTTCCAGCTTCACGCTACGTGGACCTGATGGATTTTGTTTGATGGCATTTTCCCTCTTCCATTTTGGCATGCAATGAATAAAAATAGCTAAAATTGCCACCAAATCACTTCTTGTAAACTCTTAGAAATGCTGGGAGTTGGTTTCTGCCTGCCCCCTCCCCACCTTCGAGTGCCCGAGTTAGAAGGCAGAAAGCAGCATCTTCAAGAATAAGTTGGTTGTTAGAAGGCCGTGTAAGGAATCTCTGGCATTGAACTTAATGGTGTCTGTACTGGCTTCTCATATTCAAAACTGGTTCCTGCAAAGAGGTCTTGTAAACTCTATTAATTTAATGTATTAAGACGATTTATGGAATGTGCTCCCAACTTCAGTGTGGGAGGGCCCATTTCCTTATAAAATTTCTCCAGTAACACAATCCTTAGTATTTACATGGAACCTTTCTCCAAGAAGGGCAGAGAACATTGTAGTTGGGATTTCATTTCCTGAACAACTCTGTGATGGGCATGGAGGGTAGGCAGAGGGGCACATGGCCTGCACGCCTCAGGTCACTTTTCCATTTTTAAAGGTGATTATTGGTGGGGATGTGGGCACTGGTGTGGTGCCAGTGGAAATAGAAATTGGCTGAGCCTTATTGAGTATAAGAAGCCCTGATGGCATGGTGGTTAAGCGCTCGGCTACTAACTGAAAGGTCAGCGGTCCGAACTTACCAGCTGCTCCAAGGGAGAGAGATGTGGCAGTCTGCTTCCATAAAGATTACAGCTTTGGGAACCCTATGGGGCAGTTCTACTCTGTCCTATAGGGTCAGTATCAGAATCAACTTGATGGCAACAGGTCTTTGAGTTTTTCTGATTATACAGCTCTGAGTGTCATTTCATGGAACATGATTATTTACAATAAAGGCTAGATAAGATCAGGCACATTTATTGAGTCTTTGCTGTGTACCAGGTCCTATTGTGTGTTCTGTACATGCCTTAACTCATTTAATCATTGCAGAAGCTATTTGAGGTATTATAGTTATCCACATTTTACAAATGAGTAAACTGAGGCACAGAGATGTTAAGTACCATGTCCATGGTCACATAGTTGAAGTGTCAGAGTGGCTTCAAAATTGGGCCGTCTGCCTTCAGAACCTACACTGTTAGCTATAATATGGCCTCCTTACAGCCAAAGATAAAAGGGGCCTTTCACATACCCTTTAATATTTTCTTACTTCATTGGATTTTCTCTTTTTAAGCAGATTATGTTGCTAAGCCTAAAGATTGATGTCAGGAGTTTTAATAGCCAAACAACCCAAAGGATCAGAGAGAGCAATCTTCTTCGTTAATCAGAGGCACTCCAGGTGTTATGGATTGAATTGTGCCCCCTCCCCCGGCCCAGAAATATTTGTCGGAGTCCTAATCCCTGTCTGTACCTGTCATTATGACCCTGTTTGGAAATATGGGTTTTTCTTTTGTTAAGGAGACCATACCTGAGTAAGGTGGATCCTAAGTCTGTCCCTTCTGAGTGGTGTCTTATGAAAAAGAGCAGAATAGACAGACACACACCAGGGGAGATGCTGTGTGAATACAGAGGCAGTTGAATCTGCAAGTCCAGAAACACCAAGGATTGCTGGCAACTACTAGGAGACAAGAGAAAGACCTGCTCCTAGAGCTGAGGCCCAGAGTTCAGATTTCTACCCTCCAGAATTGTGAGAAAATAAATTTCTGTTCTTTAAGCCACCCACTTGTAGCATTTTTTGTTACAGCAAAACTACATAACTAAGACACCTGATCTTTCATGTCCATCCCACTGTCCCTCACCCCCAACCTTTCCAGAAAAGCTGAAGAAGCCAGTAAACCATTTCTAAGACCCTAGATTCATCCTCCCAGCTGTAACCCTTTTTTCTGCCTCCTGGGCTGGCATCTCTGGGCCTAGCTAATGGCAGGTACAGTGGTGGTCTGTGGGGCGGGGGCATCTTGAGACAGGTGCTCTGGGCCTCTCTATACTCGGTAACCAAAATTAGTGGTCACATTAATATAAACTAATGGTTAAGAGCTATGACTGCTAACCAAAAGGTCGGCAGTTCAAACCCACCGAGCACTCCCTGGAAACCCTGTGGGACAGTTCTACCCTGTGCTATAGGGTCTCTATGAGTCGGAATTGACTCAACATGTCTGGGGTTTTTTTTGGTACAGGATCTATAGTACTGAGCCTAGAGCAGTTTCTATGGTAGAGAAAGCCTAGCATAGAAACTTACCTAGAATTTCATGGCAGTGAAGTTCACATTTGGTGTATAAGGAACTTCGTTCTTTAGGCACAATAATAAGCCTTATGTTTATAGCTCCATCACTAACAATGCTGACCTCTTAAAATATATCAATTAGCCAAACAATTTCCCATTAGATGCACATGCAAATAATTAGGCCCAGATGCCCTTCCAGACTGTCAAGAACTAAAACTAATGACCTGGAATTCATGTTCTGAGAGCCGGGTCCATAAATTCCCCCTTTGTTAAGACCAGTTTGAAAGTAAATTAAGCTCCTTCCATTTAAATATATTGCGAACTAGCAATTACCAGATATCCAAGAAAATAATTTCATGTTCAAGCAGTTAGTTGCTTTGCTAAGATTTAATATAACCTAACGTACTCCGTCAGACATTCTACAGGGACATGTGTACAACCAGGGACGTTTTGTAGGGTTTTTATTTTAATTCTTCTCTACTGTTTGTAAATAGGACAAAATACGTATTTTTTTCTTTAAATATTAGAAAATTTCAGTCAACTGTTGTGCCCTCGGAAATCCAACTCTATCCTATTTAAATGAGCGCTATTCTCTCTGATTTGTCTTAAGTGGACCTGCTCATTGAAAATCTAATTGTAAAACTATAAGTGTGCAAGCTCGCTTCCTTGGAAATGGTTGTCAGTCTTTCTGAAAGACTCAGAAATAGAGATGCCATTTAAGATGCCTCATCTTCCATCTTCCGTCTCCCCATGTCCCCTGGTGTTTTATAGTCACAGTCACCATGCTCATAGTAGAGAGACACCATTTAGAATAAATCCCCTGTCTTGATCATCTAATGCTGTAACAGAAATACCATAACTGGATGGCTTTAACAAAGAGAAGTTTATTCTCTCACAGTCCAGTAGGCTAAAAGTCCGAATTCATGCTCCAGGGGAGGGCTTTCACTCACTGTCGGCTCTGGAGGAAGGTCCTTGTCATCAGCCTTCTGTTGGTCTGGGAGCATCTCAGCGCAGGAACCTTAGGTCCAAAGGACTCGCTCTGCTTCCAGCACTGCTTTCTTGGTGGTATGAGGTTTCCCTCCTTTCCTCCCCCGCCCCCATCTCTCTGCTCACTTCTCTTATATCTCAAAAGAGATTGGCTTAAGACACTATCTAATCTTATAGATCTCATCAATATAACTGCCGCTAATTCATCTTATTACATCATAGTGATAGGATTTACAACACATAGGGAAATCACATCAGATGATAAAATGGTAGACAATCATACAAGGGACTCATGACCTAGCCAAGTTGATACATATTTTCGGGGGACACAATTCAATCCATGACATCCCCAGACCAGATTACTTCCAAGTTTGTGGAAACGTCCCGGACTCGTTAACAGGCTTCATGTAAAGTGAACGTGACATGCCCCTTTGCTTTCCAGGGTGCTATGTTTATTTCTGACATGCTCGAATGTGAGGGGCAACCCTTTGGAGCCTGTGCATGGTGACTGTGTGTGGGGACAGGTTTGGGCTCACAGCTGTCGTCAGTGGGCTCTCTGTAGCCTGGCCTGCTTTTTTGGGGGCTGTTTTGACTCATCCTCTATCTCCTAAACCTGTAAAAACCCATTGCTGTCGAGTTGATTCCGACTCATAGCGACCTTATGTGACAGGGTAGAACTGCCTCATAGAGTTTCCAGGGAGCAACTGGTGGAATTGAACTGCTGACCTTTTGGTTAGCAGCTGTAGTACTTAACCATTATGCCGCCAGAGTTTTCTTCTCTATCTCAGAGGTTGGCAAATAGCCTGTGGGCTGAATCCAGCTTCTTCCTGTTTTTGTAAATAAAATGTTATTGGAACACAGCCACACCCATTCCTCTATACATTGTCTTTGACTGCTTCCTTACTATGACAGAGTTGAGTAATTGTAAAAATTTAGGCCCATAAAGCTTAAAATATTTACTATCTGGCCCTTTACTGAAAAGTAGCCAATAGAAGCTGTATGCAAATTGTTTTAACAAGCCCTTGAAGCCTATTTCCTGTATCCCCATAGCCCTTGCCTTCCTTCTGCCCAGTGGCTCAGCATTTATTTCCTGGATTTCACTTGCATTGCTCCCAATGGGTGACCAGTGACCCAGAGCAGAGCTTGGGGACTGGCTCTCCTACTAATCCATGATCTCAGATTTTGTTCTTGGATTTCCATGTTGAGTGGAGCACCTAGATGTTACAGTCACAAACTAGCATCTAATGGGAAAAACAGAATTTTAGAACCAGAAGAGAGCCAATGGTTCATGGTCAAGCTCCCTTTTTTATAGGTGGAGGCTGAGACCCTCAGAGGTTGAGGGACTGCCCATGATCACACAGCCAGGTGATGGCTATCAGGGTCTACTCTTGCCTCCTGGTCCTCGCCCGCCATGTTGCCTCCACACATACCCACATGTCCAACAAAACCAATGCTGCGTAAGCTTTTGTTGCGTGGTGAAACACTCTTTATTTCTACCGTATAAGATTTTATACCAGGTCAGCCAAAAAGAAAGGATTTGTGCGCAGGAGGAACTAAAACTTTGTTAATACTAGATACACAGTAGTGTTTTCCTTCTTTACCATTTATCTGATCAATGCTCAGCCATCAAAATGTGTTTGTAACTCTTTCTGTCAGTACTTATGATGCTAACCATTTTTTCTAGCCTAGTTTTAAGCCATTGAATTATGCTTTTTTTTTTCTTTTTAATGTGATATTTCTGCAATACCTAAAGCCTTCTGGCTACATATATATAACTTCTGAAATCAGCAGTTTTGTGTTTTAATGTTCCATATTAAGCTGACATTCTGTAACTAGCATGTGGTCATTAAAGAATCCATTTCTTATATGATTTCCTATTGTCTCATCATTCAGGGGGTCAGTATTAGATTGGATAGTGTTATGGATTCAATTGTGTCCCCTGAAAATGTGTGTCAGCTTGCCTAGGCCATAATTGCCAGTATTGTGTGGTTGTCCACTATTTTGTGAGTTGATGTGATTGCCTTTGTTGTAAATCCTAACCTCTATGATGTTAATGAGGCAGTATTAGAGGCAGTTATGTTAATGAGGCAGGACTCGATCTATAGGATTAGGTTGTTTCTTGAGTCAATCTCTTTTGAGAGATAAAAGAGAGACCACCAAGCAAGAAGAGCCAGGAGAAGAGCACATTCTTTGGACCCAGCATCCCTGAAGCTGAGAAGCTCGTAGACCAGGGAAAGATCGATGACAAGGACCTTCCCCCAGAGCCGACAGAGAGAAAGCCTTCCCCTGAAATTGGCACCCTGAATTTAGACTTCTAGCCTCCTAAACTGTGAGAGAATAAACTTTGTTAAAGCCATCCACTTGTGGTATTTCTGTTATAGCAGTACTAGATATCTAAGCAGATAGTAATAATATTTAAGCTTATATTTGATTTTAAGTGATACAAACCGCACTATGGCTAGTTCTGTGACTTGGAAGCAACTCAGTGTCAACAGGTTTGGTTTTTTTGGTAATGGCCAGTTCTGAATTTTTTAAACCGTAGATGTCAGCATGGGATCTTCTACTCTATTGAGAGGCATTGAAGTTGAGAGAGTGAATCTTGGGATTACTGGATGGATGGCCTTGGGCAGTTTTCTTAACTGAGCTTTGGTTTTCTCATCTATGAAATGGAAATAATGATACTTATCTCGTAGGGCTGTTGTGAGGAGAAAATTGACAGGATGTGTGAAAAACACATTGTACTGTGTCTGGCACAAAGCAAGCACTCCAAATAGAAGCTTTTAAGCTATACAATTTATTAACTTTTTTTCTGTTCCAATAAATACAGTGATGACCCGTCAAATATATCGATTTCGTTAGGTAGCTGGAATTAAAAAAAAAAAGTGACCCAGATTAAGTTTATCCTTAATAGGGTATGAAGAGTCGTGGTGTCTCCTTCCTTGAAGGAGTGATCCTGCTGGGTTGAGAAGCCTCATGCTGGTTCTCACCCAGCCCCATGGGGCAGGAGGGATGCTTGCCAGGTATGTGGTGCCAAGGGCAAAAACAATGCCATTCTTAAAGAGCTATAGGAAAGAGTGAGAAAGCCAGAGGGAAGGTTTGTCCAGGCCCATGCCATGAGTCCACATGGCACTTTTTGGAATTTAGTGAGAGAAGGGATGAGAAGTGTAATGGGTAGAAGAGGCAGATGTGGCTTCATCTTCAGCGAGTTTTATATAAATGCGTCTTTGAAATGGGGTTAGCATCAAGCTGTGCTGCAACTGAAATTCACTTCTACAACTGGAAGAAATGTTTTTCTTGCTTGGTTCAGAATTACAATGGGACTCTGAGCAATCTCTTACTGTTGAAATTTTTTCTCCTCTTTCTTTCGCTTCTTATTCCTCCTCTTCTTTTTTACCCTATGGGCATAAAATGCTATTTTTTATAAACCCTTGCTTTCATTAGGAGTCCCTGGGTATAGTGCAAATGATTAACATGCTTGTCTGCTAACCAAAAGGTTTGCAGTTCAAGCCTAACCAGAGGCACCATGGAAGAAGGGCCTGGGAATCTGTTTCTGAAAAACCAGCCATTGAAAACCCTGTGGAGCACAGTTCTACTCTGACGCACATGGAGTCGCCATGAGTCAGTCAAGTCAACGGCAACAGTTTTTCGGTTTTTTTTTTTTAGTTGTCACTGGAAGATTATAGCATTTATTCTGGTCTATAGTTTTCAGATTGAAAAGAAAAGTCAGCTGGGAGTTAGTTTGTTAAGTTGTGTATTACCATTATAGATCATAGAAACAAAGGGTATGGAAAGAGTCTGAGGAAGTCATCCAGTTGTCCTTGGGGCTCAGGCCAGAACCCTACGTAAATGACAGAAAAGAGACCCGTTTCAGGCCATGGTTGGCAACACCTCTCAACAAAGAAATTTAGCTGGGATCCTTACAGCTTGTTCAAACTCATCAGTGATGTGAGAGGGCTGAATTGTCCTTGATTTCAAGGCTGAGGGTTTGGGGGAAGGTATTTTATTTAAATGATAGCCCAGGCTTTTCACTCTATTCGTTTTTCCAGAGTTGAAATGTATATGAACTGCAAGGTGAGGCAGTATGCAGTGGTCTGTAGTCTGAAGGCACGTGGTAACGTCACTAACACACACACAAAAACCCACATCTGTTGCTGTCAAGTCGATTCCAACTCATGGTGACTCCATGTGTCACAGAGTAGAACTGCTCCATAGGGTTTTCTTGGCTGCAATACTTGTGGAAGCAGATTGCCAGGCCTTTCTTCCATGGAGCCTCTGGGTGGTTTCAACCTTCAATCTTTAGGTTAGTAGTTTGCACCACCCAGGGAGCTTGGTGCTTTCACTAGCTCAGCTTTGTCAATTGCTCAGTTTAGAGCTGCAGAAGGTTAATCCTTTTCCTGTAAATTACTCTCCATCTCAGAAAAAATTCTTGTTCAAATATCCTGAACCACACCCAACACATTCTTTGATTCTCAGAAAAAAATGAACAGTGCTGAAAATCTTGATTACCGTATTTTAACGCAAATAATGTGCACCTTTTACATTTATTTGCCAACCCTGCCTTCCTCTCCCGCCACTACGAGATATTTTCATAATTGGCGCTATGCCAATTTTTTTTACGTTGCCGTAAAAAAAAAAAAAAAAACATAGCGCACTTACAAAAAGACAGTATAGAAGGCGTGAGTTATTTGAGTAAAAATATGGTAGTTCTGTGAATGACTGCCAGCCTAACTGCTTCCCGAGAAGGAACCTAAAAAAAAAAAAAAAAAAAAGCCCTCTATAAAGGAAAGAACCAGCGCTTACTTAGCCTACATTCTTGGCAAAATCCTGTCTTAAAGGCTGGTGGTCATTTTTGACTCCGAGCTGCCTGCTTTTGCCTCCTGGCCAAGGCAGTCTGTGTGCTCAGCAGTGAACACTGGCAGGAAACCCCCTCGCCTGCAGCTTCTCTCCCTAGATTTGCTTCATTGTTCCAAGGAGAGTTACCCTGAACAGCCCAGTGGTTTCCCTGAGAACACACTGAAATTGGTGGGATCCTAGGTCCTCTTCTATTTTGGGGATGGCTCCTCTGTTTAAGCCTTTGGAGAAAGACAATAGACCAAACAGTTGTCACAATTTTGAGGGAGGTTAAGAAATCCCACCCCATATCCAGATTCATTAGCTGGCCACGGGCTAGAAACTATCTGTTCTTAATAAACTCTTGGAAAATTCACCTTGACCCTTGTGTCCTGTAGTTTCTCAGGCTGTTGTTGTCAGTTGCTGTCAAGTCGGCTCTGAGTCATAGCGACCTTATGTATAACAGAACGAAATGTTGCCAAGTTGTGTGTTGTCATCTTGGTCCATGCTATGCTTGAGTCCATTATTTTGGCCACTGTATCAAGCCATCTCACTGAGGGTTTCCTTTGCCTTCTCCAACCCTCCACATTATCAACCATGATGTTCTTTTCTAGCAATTGGTCTTTCCTGATGATGGTGTCCAAAATAAGCAAGCCAAATTCTCACCATTTGTTCTTTCTTCTGGCAGTCCATGTACATTCAATATTCCCCACTTACTCCACAATCCTAATGCATCGCTACTTCTTTCAGTTTCTTAGGTAGCTCTCGAGCTTCTGTTGTTCCTTTCCATTGTCCCTGGCATACATGCCCAAGAAAAGAAATCTTTCTTTCCTCAGAATTCATCCGTCCCTACTGCTTCTTGACTGCAGTAGGCTAACCCTATTTCTGACTTCAGAGCTCTTTTCCCAGGTGCCTGTAGGTGGGGCAGAAAGGAAGTACATTTTCAGGTGACACCTGCAAGGCAGTGAGTGTGGAAGAACTTATAATACATAAAGATGCTCAGTCACTCAAATGGGAAACTGTCACATCCAAGCAGAGAAGGGGTTAGAGGGAGACGTGAGGTTGTGGAATGTTTGGTGGGCTTTCCCAGGGCACCAGTAATGCCTTAACATTCAAATTCCAGCTGGGCTAGTAACTGCAGAGGAAATTGCATTTAGCATAAGCTGGTGCTGAAGTTTTCTAAAATGATCATCCCTTACACTAAAAGGATTGAGTATCTTTTAATGTGTTGGAGACTTTCTGAACCCAGTCACGTTAGGAGGTTTCCCATGGAATGATTAAAAGCTGAAGGGAGCAGAAGGTTAAATGTCATCTGCACTTAGTAATCTGGGAGGAATGGAGGCACTCTGTAGAGGTTTGAAACCTTTGTTTTACTTTGAGTTGAGAGCTTGGCCTCTGTTCTGTGGGTGCCCTGGGCTTGGCCTCTCTCCTATCTCAGTCAGCTTGGGGTCTGGGCAGAGGTGGACACTGAAAACTAGCCTCTACTGCCATGCATGTGGGTTTTTAAAAGCAGGTTCTCTGGGATAATTCTATGGGGATTATTGTGGGCAGAAACCTTTCTCCAAGAAGAGATTCCATAGCTTCTGCTCTATTTCATATTGCTCCTTTGGCCATGAAAAGGGATAATTGTGCAAAGGAGGAGGAGAGGGCTACAGGAGGTAAAGATGGCTGACCTCACCCTCCCCAACTGTTACCAAAACCAGTGGATGAAGCCCATCTGAGACTTCCCCTCTCCCATGTGCCCCTTTCATTGTCACTTCTAACCACTGGGGACCACAAGGCTCTGAGCTCCTTGATGACAGCGTTGACTTAGTCACACATTAATCCTCAGCACCTAGACTAGAGTATCCAATGCCTACTGCAGGTGCCCCATAAATGTTTATGAGCCTTTTGCACGCCCCCCCCCCCATCCCCACATTTATTTTTCTGTTGTGAGAAAGGAATGAAAGGGAGTTTGTTTCCCTTAAACTCTAGCGGTAGCCTGAGGTGATTGGATATTACACCTGAAACAGTTTGGGCTTTGGATGTGAATCCAGATTCTGCTGCTTGCTAGTTGTGGGCACTTGGTCCATTTACTTAACCTCTTTGAGGCCCAGTTTCCTCATCTGTAGAACTATTGTTTTGAAGATGAAACAAACAATTGTGTGTAAAGTGCCTCTCATAACTTATTTAAGTGCTGTATTAACAATATGAAAACCAAACCAAGTCAGTCTCTCACACAAAAACTTATATACACCTTGCTCCATAATCCCAGTTGCTCTCCCCCTAATGAGACAGCCTGCACCCTCCCTCCACTCTCTCTTTTCATGTCCATTTCGCCGGCTTCTAACCCCCTCTACCCTCTCCTCTCTCCTCCAGGGAGGAGATGCCAACATAGTCTCAAGTGTCCACCTGATCCAAGAAGCTCACTCGTCACCAGCATCCCTCTCCAACCCATTGTCCAATCCAATCCCTGCCTGAAGAGTTGGCTTTGGGAATGGTTCCTGATGAGGACACTTTTTAAAACTAATTTTTTACTCACTTAAAAATCTTTTAAGGTTGAAAGCCTTGTTTTATTTATTTAGAACTGAATTTATATTTAATTTTTTCCATCTAAATAGTTGAAACATAATGCCAGATAATAGAAGATGGTGAAAATTTTGTACTTTCTTCTCTCAAGTACCAAACTGGAAATTGCATATTTTAACAAAATGGAGTAATCATTCACAGGTGGAAGGACAAATCTGTGATACAATGTGGGCTGGGTGACACTGGTCTCAGTTATTCAAAGTGGCCAGAATGTTTTAAAGACGAGATGAACACATATAGGAGTTTTCTGCCAACCCAGTTGTTAGGAGCAAGCCTTGCAGAGGAAGCCGGGTAATTACGGAGTCTGATTACAAAAACAAAACGTTCATGGTAGAAAATTTGGACAATTCAGAAAACTACAGAAGTATAAAAACAATACAACCATGACCACATCAGCCAAAGATAACATTATTGCTGTTTTAGTGCATATCCTCTTGGTCTTTTTTTCTCTCTATAAGTGTGTGTATGTGTGTCTGTATACATTTCTTCTTATTGAGATCATGCAGTACATATTGTTTCGAACCGTAGGTTTTTCACATAACCGTATGTGGTGAACATTTCCCATGTCGTTAAACATACAGCTATTAAAATAAAACCAGAAACCAAAGCCGCTGCCATCGAGTTGATTCTGACTCATAGCGACCCTATAGGACAGAGTAGAAATGCTCCGTAGAGTTTCCAAGGAGCTCCTGGTGGATTCGAACTGCCACCTTTTTGGTTAGCAGCCAGGGTTTCCAGCTATTAAAATAATACAGAATAATTATATTTGGGGATTATTTTGAATAAACTCCATTTCATTGTGAATAGTTTAAGGCTGAATTTGTTCTGTTACTGAATGCATGGTGGATTTTTTAAGCAGAAATGAAATCAAATATAAATAGGAATTAAAGAAAAAAGAGTGTGGGAAACTGTGTTACCAAGGGTTTTTTTTTTAAGATTTCTAGCGTCAGCATCAGCTTTTTGCTTTAGTCACTGTTTCTATTATTGGATAAAATCAACTCAGCAAATTCCTTCTGGAACTTACGCTTCTATCCCCAGGACTACAGAAAGATCAGAGAGTGTTCCAATATTATGCCAAGGCTGGTGGTCCTGAGTGTTTGGACATGCTTCAGGGATCCCATCTTCTTAGGTTCTTCCCTGTTCTTATGACAACAGTGATCCCATTCGTGGTGTGGCTGATGGCTAGAACTGATAGTTGGCATTTCATCAACAACACAGACCCACTGCACAACAGATTCCCATCAGGATGTACAGTTTTGGAATCACTGCCATACAAGACCTGCCAAAAATCTCTGCTGACCATACAAAGCTATTTCATAGGCTCACAATACACTCCAGCAGTTGTACTCCTATGCATTTATCCAAATGAGTTGAAAATGTATATTCGTATAAAAACCTGCAATAAATGTGTATGGCAGCTTTATTCATAATTGCCAAAAAATGGAAGCAACTGAGGTGTCCTGTCATTCCGGCTTTAGGGTGGGCCCTAAATCGCTTGACTGTTAGATAACCAGTGTCTTTGTTTACTCTTCCCTCTTGGATCCCAGACCTTCCATCAGGAATGATGTTCTTTCTGTCCAAGGTACATCTTTTAGAAATTCTTTTAATGAAGGCCTGTGGGTTAAAAATATTCTCAGTTTTGTTTCTCTATAAATGTATATTTTGTTATATTTTTGAAAGGGGCCTCTCATTCCTTAAAATAGTAAGCATTCTTACTTTCTGAATGTAATAAATTCTTAATCTGCCTGGGTTCCTTTTGTGTTTCGTGATTTTTGACTGTGAGCTCCTATTCATTGGGTATTTGTGGGAATTCATGAGAGTTGGAACAAAGTTGCTTTTATTCAGAGAGAATTTATAATCTCATCTCTAGACACCTAGATGTGGGACCACTTCAAAATTAATTTATTGCTGTGTGTATGGTGAACAAACGATCTGTGGTTAAAAATTTGCAAAGATGTTCTTTTTTCCTCCTTACATAGTGCCAAGATTAGAAGATCTCTATTTATCCCAAATGCTTTTTACTAAATGTCTGTTTTGTCTGGCTTTAGCGTAGCTTTTTTCATCCCCTTTCCTCCTGCCTCCTCACCCGCTATGTTTTCTGTGTTTTTACGTTTTATACGTGTCTTTGTAAGCAGCACATAACTAGAGTTTAATCCTTTAAATGTAATCTTTCTCTTCTTTAATCTATTGTGACTTCTTAGTTTATTTTTATTGTAGTTTAGATGAAGGTTTACAGAGCAAACTAGTTTCTCATTAAACAGTTAGTGTACATATTGTTTTATGACATTGGTAAACCATCCCATGACATGTCAACACTCTCCCTCCTCAACCTTAGGTTCCCTATTACCAGCTTTCCTGTCCCCTCCTGCCTTCTAGTCCTTGCCCCAGGGCTCGTGTGCCCCTTTAGTCTCCTCTTGTTTATGGGCCTGTCCAATCTTTGGCTGAAGGCTTAAACCTCAGGAGTGACTTCATGACTGAGCTTGAAAGGGTGTCCAGGGGCCATACTCTCAGGGTTTCTCAAGTCTGTCAGGCCAGCAAGTCTGGTCTTTCTTTTTCAGTTAGAATTTTGTTCTGTATTTTTCTCCAGCTCTGTCTGGACCCTCTATTGTGATCCCTGTCAGAGCGTGACTTCTTATATTTTAAAAGTAATTTCTACCATGTAATTTTTCTGGCTTTTTTTTTTTTTTTTGCTTTGCTGCTGCCTCTTGTGGTTTCTTTTTTCCTGTCTTCCTTTGATAATTTTTTTTAATTATTTTTTCTCCACCTTTTTGAGAAGTTAAACCTTCCATTTTTCGTCATTTAGTGATTAACTCGTAACATTTTAACATGCATACTTGTTGTAGTGGGTTGAATGGTAGTCCTCCAAATTTTATGTCCAGCTGGAAACTCAGAAGGTGATCTTATTTGGAAATAGGGTCTTTGCAGATGTAATTCGTTAACAATCTTTAGATGAAATCATCCTGTGTTTAGGATGAGCCCCAAACCCAGTGATTGGTGTCTTTACAAGAGGAAGAAGAAGGAGACACAGAAACTCAGAGAAGAAGGCCATGTGAAGATGGAGGAAGAGATTAGAAAAATACAGCTACAAGCCAGGGAGTACTAGGCATTGCTGGAAGTCTCCAGAAGCTAGGAAGAGGCAAGGAAGGATTCTTCCCCAAAGCCTTCAGAGAGAGAGCATGTTGATACTTTGCTTTCAGACTTCTAACCTCCTGAGCTGTGAGCATAAATGCTTGTTATTGTAAGCCACCAAGTTTGTGTTATTCATTACAGCAGCACGAGGAAACTAATGCACTCGCCTTCAAATACATAATTAATAAACTCCTGTATTTTATTAGAGTATTTTAACTCTGATCAAACTTTCCCATTATATCTTTAATTTTTTGATCAATATTTTAGGTAGATCTTTGTTCTAATCCCTCCCCCCAGTAGACACTTTTTATTACTGGTTTTTGCAGTTGACGATTTAGATTTCTCCTCACGTTTATCCGTTTCTATGTTTACTTTTCCTTCCTGCATCTCAGACCTCCATTTTTAATTGACTTTTCTAAATGAAATATGTATACTTTAGTAATTCCTTTGGCAATGTTATCTGTTCGTATTTAACTTTTCCTTTTTTGTTTCCACAAAATATTATTTAGCCTTATGTCTTGAATGACAGCTTGGCTGTGAACGCAGTTCTAGATTGATTGTTATTTCCTAACAGCACTTTGAAGTTATTATTCCACTGTCATCTGGCTTCCATTTGTAGCTGTTAAAGTCTAATGCTAGTCAAATTATCATTGCTTTGAAGTGATCTATCTTTACTGTCTGCCTCTAAAATACCTGTTTTTGCTTTCTGTATTTTTACTATCCAATATCTAAGTTCCTTTCTTCTTCCCTCCCTACTTTCCTTCTTTTCCTACTTCCCTTCTTCTCTCCCTCCCTAATTGTGATGTATTATGCTTTCAGAATCTTAGGATTTTTCTCTTTCATCAATTCTGGGGATTCCTCTTCTGTTACGTCTTCAAATGTTGGCTGTCCATTCTTTCTATTCTCTTTTTTGGATTTCTAGTTAGACCTGTGTTAGACTTCCTCATTTTATCTGCTGTCTCTTAATTGGTCTTCTATTTTTTGGTCTCTCTGTGCTGTGTCCTGGGATGTTTCTTCAGTGCACTAATTCAGTCTTCAGCTGTATCTAACCTGCCATTTAACCAACCTCTGAGTTTTTAATGTTAGTGATGATATATTTTGCATGTCTAGGAATTCTATTTGCTTCATTCTCACGTATCTTTGGTCATTTGTTAAGCATTTTGTTGCTTGCTCATGTTTTAGTTCCAGCTCTTATTTTTTTTGCGGGGGGGGGGGGGGGAGGAATTCTATTTGCTTCATTCTCGCGTATCTTTGGTCGTTTGTTAAGCATTTTGTTGCTTGCTCATGTTTTAGTTCCAGCTCTTATTTCTTTAAATAAATGACATTTTTTAACTTGGTTATTTCATGCATTTGAAGATTCAGATCTGATGCCTTCCAGTATTCTGATTCTCAGTTTTGCAAGTTCTTATTCTTGCTGACACTAGCTTAGAGTTTTATTTCCTCAGCGTTTTGCAATTTTTTATATTGAGCTCATATTTGACCATCTTAATCTGTGGGAATCCTGAAGGTCCTGGCTTGAGGGTGTGCTACTCCAATGAGACTTGTGTTGGCTTCTGCCGGGTTCCTCGGGGTGCCTCCAAATTGGGACTACTGTCCATTAATTTTGTAGGTTGGGGGATCCCAGCTGATGCAGTTAGAATAATTGACACTGTGTGAATGCAGGTCGGTGATTACAGATTCACAGGGGAGACCTTTTTCTCCACTTGGACCTGAGTCCCAGACAGACAGATTTCCTTGTTGCTGCCCCTTGTTGGCTGGCAGGTTTTTTCCAGCCTGTCTTGTCGCTAAGAGGTCGTGTTTCCATTTTGTAGAAAGACTGTATTTGAACTCAGTTTGAGGTTTAGCAAATTGATGCATTTGTTACAGATTTTAATTCACAATTCGGTTCAGGTCCCTCCTATGTTCAGACCATTCAGATCCAAATTTTTCAGAAGTCGTTCTTTTTTTTCCCTCAGGCATTGACTGCATTTTTGCAGGCATATCTGTCATGCCTGTTTTATTTCGCATATAGGCCATGTCTCCCTGGGATCATGGATCTTCATCCACAACTTGATTAACTTTTTCCTATGTGAAGTCAAAATAGACTCTTTGTTTTGGTGTTTTGTGCGGTTATAAAATTCATTGTTTATGTTCTGGGCCTGATATCAAGTGGAATGTTGATACCGTAAGAGGAGTCTAATATTTTTAACATCATGTTTTATGCATAAGATGATTTTCTTTCCAAGGGAACAAAATCAAAATTATGTAAGAGTGCGCGCGCACGTGTGTGTGTGTGTGTTTAATACAGGAAGAAGCAGCCTGTCTTTGGACAGACTGGCTGTCTTTCATTTTCCTGGCTACTTAACCTGTTAACAATTTAGACAGTGCCCTTAGTGTCTTGCCTCAAGGGTTACCACTGGCTGACCATCCTTCAATAACTTCACTAGGGAGCCAAAGGAGCCTGGAAACACAGCTTAATGAAATGTACAGATGATACTAAAGAAGTATTCCATTCTCATCAGGGGCAGGAGCTCAATAACAGAAGGAAAAACTAAAGCCAGAGGCAATAAATAATCAAACCAAAGGACAAGCCTGCGTTTGGACTAGAGAAAATGAATGTATCTTTGGGAAAAATGATCTGCACAGATTCTCAGAGCAGTGATCCTGGAGGAAAAATTGAACCCAGGGAGGAAACGGAGAGCAAGGCTAGCGCGCTACACCGTGGTTATTTGTAGCTAATTGGTCATCAGCTTAGCAACCAGGAGTAAGGAGGTTATAGCCATGAATAATAATAAATATCGTTGTTGTTATCCTTGTGTGACAACAGAAATGTTTGTGCTTCAGAACTGCCTTTTATCCCCATTACCATAGGATGCGTCTATCATATACTGGATTTTGCAAGAAATTCTTCTTGTGAGCTCTAGAAGTACGAATCATTGAGAGGTGCTTAGGGGAGGAAGCTGTTTGGATCATCCTTTCTTACTAGTGAAGTCATTTAAGCACAAAATGCTGAAAACCAGTTTCAAAAAATTACACGGCCTCAAGAGTGAATGTCTGGCTTTTCCCTTGTGGTCCACCTCTGAGTCCACACCATTTCATTCCACTTTGTAAGATTGCTCCTAGTGTCAAGCCACGGCCTAGAGCCCGTGTCTACAGTGGACCCTTCCCTGGCTCCCCAGCCCTCAGGTACCTCCTTTGTGATCCAGAGATAGTTATGCAAACCTTTGGGCTTGGTTTCCTCATCAGTGAAATGAATAGCTTGGATTGAATGCTCTCTAATGGTGTTTCTAACGGCGAGTCCATGGGGATTCCTACTGCCCTTTCAGCCTGTGGCACAAAATTAGTGCTTAGTTATTCATTCACTTGCATTGGACTCTAAAGCTTTTTTAGGCTGGTCTTGGCTTCTCAACAATATTTTTAAATTCTGTGGACACCGAGGTCATTTTTTGTTTGAATCCATGGGACAAAACATGGTTGTCCCAGGGCTAGATACAGACGAGGCACTAAATAAATTTTTTTGCAGATTTTTGCAGCCTCAAATTTTCTAATTATCTTCTTGTCATCCCACCCAAACCACCAATACTTGGCTTTTAAGGGTCTTCATTCCAGTTTATTTAACCTACAGATTCCTGCCTCCCTGATGCAGGAGTGCCACCTAGTGTGAAAAGGTGGCATTTGTAGGCTAACCTATGTCAGTGCTCCGTTCCTCCATGTACTTTAATTCAGGAGGCTGAGAAGTAGGCCTTTTGGAGCAAGTTATAGAGGTATGACTTGAACCGTGCTGCTCTTACACATACTGCAGGAGGCTGCTACCCGTATGGTATAACATGAAGACAGCTGATCTGGGTGCTACTGCTCAAAGGTAGTTATCCCAGTGGCCTCTCAGGTCTAGTCTTGGAAGCTCATTCCTCTAAGTGTGTTTTACATCCATTGATCGTAGTATTGCATTGCCCTCTCTAATTGTTCCCAGGATGTAGGTCAGGACTCTCAGTTGCACATGCAAGAAACCCAACTCAGACTAGTTTAAAGCCAACAAAGGGGGATTTTCAGCCTGTGTAACTGAAAACCTAGGGGTAGGCTGGCTTCAGGCATGTTGTAAACCATGTCAGCAGAATCTCGCCTCTTCTCACTATCTCTTGACTCTGCTCTTACATGGGCTTTACTTTATGGTGATCCTTTTTCACTTGGAGCCCCAGCGCCCTATATACCAGTCTTACTTTATGGCTTCTCCTTCTCTAGATATTGGGATTTACTCTTAATGAGCCAGGTATCAGTCCTTGAACCAATTACTGTGGCTGGGTAGAGTGGGTATTACATTCTGATTGGCTAGGTATAGGTCATATGCCCACCACACTCACATGAACTGAGAGATGGGTGGAGGTCATTCTCCAAAGGAAAATGGAAATGCCATTTCCAAAAGAAGGCTTGGGTGCTACAGGCAAACAAACAAAAAACCATGACATTAGTAGATAGCTAAGGTGTGCTGCCTGAGTGATTGAGGAGTGGGTAGAAAGGGAGGCCAGGGAGAACAGGCTTCATAGCCAGTGAGCTCAAGGCCACTGGATACCTGGGGAGAGGCAGAAAATCAAAGATACACTGTGCGGGTAGATTTAGAAACAACTGTGTGATGGTTGTAAAACACAACCTCAAATACTTTGAAACTCGCCCATTGAGAAGTGGGGTCTATGTCCCTTCCTCTTGAATCCAGGTGGGATTATGTCTGCTTCAGCCAATGCAATGTAGCACAAGTGACACTGAGACTTCCAAGGAGAGATCATAAAAAGTCATGCAGCCTTGTTCACTGGAACACTGGCTCTTCGAGCCCAGAGCACCACATAGAAGTTCAACCTGAGACCACCGTGCTGGAGAGGCCATGTGAAGGTGCTCCAACTGACAGTCCCAGCCAAGCCCAGGCATCCTTGCCAAGGTGCCCAACATGTGAGGGGAGCTGTCTTGGACCCTCCAGACCAGTCCATCCACCAGCTGAGTGACGTCACACAACCTGTTGATGCCACATGGAACAAAAGAATCGCCCAGCTGAGCCCTGCCTGAATTCCTGATCCATGAAGTGTCAGATGCAATAAAACAGTTTTTAAGCCACTAAGTTTTGGGGTCATTTGTCACTCAGTAATGGATAACTAGAGCAAACGCAATTTTCTCAACTGCTTTAAAGAGAAAATAAAGACAAAACACATCTCAAATTACTGCAACTGTGATCTCAACACAAATGTGTTATAAAAAGAACTGTTTATGAAGAAAGATTCAATGATTTTTTTCCAAAAGGCTTTCAAATAATAAATTTATCTTCATCCTGCCAGTAGCTTGTTGGCAGGCCTCTCCCTTTTATCTTGGGGAGCCTGATGAAGCATGAGCAGGAGGCAGAGGCCAAGAGTCTCACTTGCTATCACAGCTTTGCTGCACATAGTGGCTGCGTGCAGGTCCCCCAGACCCCAGAGAACTTCTGTGTCCTCAGGGAGATGGATCTTGGCAGACAAGTGAAGTGTGTTCAATCAGAAGTATTGCAAAACAGAAAGAGGCTCCCTCTCTGGAATGCTGTCTTTTCTCTTTCTTTCCCTGCCTGCCTATCTTTGCCCAGAGCCTTGTTAATAATGGGCAGGGAGAGAGCTGGGGCAAAGTTTATGATGAGCCTGGGGACTCATCCTGCATACACCCTCCACAGGGCAGACCCCTTCTGCCTGCCTGTGAGCCCTCCTAGCCTTCCTTTTTTCCTCCTCTCCCCACCACCTTCTGAGGAGTCACACATTTGAGAAGCTACTCCCTCCCTCTGAGGAAGCAGTCAGCCCCTAGAACCCCCAGGGGCCACCCCTGGAGCACTGCAGAATTTTCTGTTCCTGACTTCTTAGTTAGCAAGAGGAAGTGATTTCATGTCTTAAATCATGTCTTGAGATGACACAACACCTCCTCCTTGCGCCTCTCTCCTCACTCAACAAATATTCACAGAGCTCATGTTCCATATTGGACAATGTTCTAGATTTTAGGAATATGTTAGTGAACAAAAGAGACAAAAATCCATGCCTTGTGGAATTACTTTCTAGGGGATGGAGAGAGACAGTAAACAATAAGCACAATCAATGGGTAACATACGCTGTGTGTTAGAAGATGATAAATGAAATGAAAAATGAATAGAGCAGAATCAGAATGGTCGAGAAGGGTTGCAATGATAAGCAGTGTGGCCTTAGTAGTTCTCATCAAGAAAATGGCATTTGACCAAAGTCCCCAAAGAGAAGAGGCGCTAGTGACGTGATATCTGGAGGAGGGTTATTCTGGGAAGAAGAAACAGCCAGTGCAGAGACTTAAAGTTGGTAGCAGGGAGGATGCCCGCCCAAGTGTCACTGAGTGTCATGAGCAAGTGGGAGGAGATGAAGTCACAGGGTCCTTTATTCTGAGTGACCTGGGAGCCATTGGGGAGTTTTAAATGGAGAAGTGACATGATCTGACATGTCTTAGAGAGATGGCTCTGGCTGGGGATAGACTGTAGGGAATGAGGGTTTAAACAAGAGACCCCATAGGAGGCTGTTGCAATAATATATTGGAGGTGGGTTGCTATGAGTCGGAATTGACTTGACGGCAACAGATGTGTAATAACAAAGTTGTAAATAGGGTCTTTGCAGATATTTGCAGTTATTTTGACAAAACATAATTTCCTTAGTTTATATTACATTTTACATCCCATTCTTCTGTTGAAAAGTACTCAGGAAGTAGGTAAAAATGCTAATTTCTGACTTCCATCATTTTGTTTTAGATTTTTATTGTGCTTTAAGTGCAACTTTACAAATCAAGTCAGTCTCTCATACAAAAATTTATATACACCTTGCTATATACTCCTAGTTACTCTCCCCCTAATAAGATAACACGCTTCTCCTCTCCACTGTCTATTTTCGTGTCCTTTCGCCCAGTCTCTGACCCCTTCTGCCTTCTCATCTCACCTCCAGACAAGAGCTGCCCACATAGTCTCATGTGTCTACTTGATCCAAGAAGCTCATGCCTCACCAGTATCATTTTCTATCTTATAGTCCAGTCCAATCCCTGCTGAAGAGTTGGCTTTGGGAATGGTTCCTGTCTTGGGCTAACAGAAGGTCTGGGGACCATGATCTCCAGGGTCCTTCTAGTCTCAGACTGACTTCCATCTTTTGGGATAATATTTTCAATTAATAAAATTACTCAAGGATCAAATGAGTGGAAGCTACTATTTTACCTGAAGGAAAATAGAAGAGTAGGATGTAAAATGCATGCTTTGTCAAAATAACTTAGTGTAAAAAAAAGCTGTTTTAGTAATTGATTTCCTATTTCTTCCTGATTATTCTTTTGTAAAAATTTAGACCTCTTCAAGTTTTAATTTTTTCCCCCTAATTCTTTCCATTTCAAATTAATACATATAGTCAGAGTAGGGAGATTGTATTTTGATGTATGTCCCTCTAGGACACTTAACAGGACCAGTGTGAAAAGAACTAGATTGACATCCACAGTCTTACCCATGGCACCCATAAACTGCTGACCTAATAAATGTTGTGCATCTCTGAACTGGGAAATATTAAAAATATATAGTGATGGGAATTGATTTCTATGTAGGAACAGGGCATACAAGACCACAGACCAAGTTGGGAAGCAGGTTGAGAGGCCAGAGATCATGGCAGGTAGGAACACAGGCTCAGGACCCAGCACGGTTCAACCTCAGCTCTACTGTAGGACCATGGACATGGCCCTCACCTTCTCCAGACCTTGTTTTTCCTCACTATAGAGTGGGGACATTGACTGTACTTATCTCAGAGGGTTCTCTCAAGGATTTACTGAACTGGTGCATGTGGAGGTAGCACGGTGTAGAGGTCGAGAGTATGGATTCTGGAGTCAGACCAGAGGGCCAATCCTCACTGTACCGATTACTACGCGTGATGGTTAAGATTGTGTGTCAACTTGGCTGGACCATGATTCTCAGTGATTGAATCTGCTGTGAGTAGCCAATCAGTTGAAAGGGAGTTTCCTTGGAGGTATGTCCTGCATCCAAATATAAGCAGATATTCTGGCTTTCTTGCTCACCCTGGATCCTTTGGCTGCCTCCTGTTCATCTGGTGTCCAGCTTTTGGGACTTGAGCTACCAGCTTATCTACAGACTTTGGGATTCGTCGATCTTCACAGCCTGAGAGCGAGAGCCCTGCTTGCCAACCTGCAGATCTTGGGTTTGCCAGCCCCTGCGGCTACGTGAATTGAGAGAAGCCTCTATCCTGATCCACAGACTTGGGACATTCCAGCCTCTACAATTGCATGAGCCATTTCCTTGATATAAATCTGTCTGTATATATTTATATGCTTTACTGGTTTTGCTTCTCTAGAGAACTCAGCCTAAGATACTACCTGTGTGACCTTGGACATGAGCCTTTCTGTGCCTCAGTTGCCTCCTCTGTAGAATGGGGATAATAATAGTACCTACCTCACTCATATGATTGTAATGAGCATTAAATGAATTAATACGTGTAAAATTCCTATAACAGTGGTTGGTATGGGCTAAGTGCTATGGAAATATTTTCTATATGGAAGTATTTGCATGAGTGCCAGGGCTAGAGTGTAAGCATTTTACTCCAAGAAAAGCGTGAACTTTCAAAACAGATGGATTGAGGAAGGCTTATCTTACACAAGCACTCACTGTGAGTCCTTGAAATTCTGTGAGATTCTTTACGCCAGCAAGCACTTTCTAAAGATGGGACTTTTTTTACGTTAATTTCTATGTGGACCATCTTTTCAGGAACTTATGGCATAAAATGAAATAGATTGATATTAAGATTGGACATATTAAATGTCCTCTGTCCCTTTGTCTATCACACACCCTTGGGTTTCCAATTCCATGCATTGACACACTCCAACACAGCATTTTAGCATCCAGTATGTTCTTCTTGGCGTAGTGGTTAACTGCTGTGACTACTAACTAAAAGATCAGCAGTTAGAATCCACTAGGTGCTCCTCGGAAACTCTATGGGGCAGTTCTATAGGGTCGGTATGAGTCAAAATCGACTCAGTGGCAGTGGGTTAATGGGTATGTCTTGTTGGGTATTACCTAAGTGCTAGTGATTGGTTTTAGAACTGCAGAATGTAAGAATTAAAAAAAAACTCATTGCAATCGATCTATTCCGACTCATAGAGACCTTATAGGACAGAGTAGAACTGCCCCGTAGGGTTTCCGAGGAGCACCTGGTGGATTTGAACTGCTGACCTTTTGGTTAACAGCCAAACTCTTAACCACTGTGCCATCAGGGTTTCCAAGAATTGAAAAGTACCTCAGAAATCATTACATCTCACCCTCCTGCTTGTTCTGCATTCCTGAATGTCAATTCAGTGTGGGATAAAAGTGTCTCCCTTTTCAGAGCTTATTAAGTCTTCCTGATTACAATTTTTAAATCTTGGTTTGTACTCATTTTTAATACTTTTCTGTCACATCTCCCTTTCTCACAAGGTGGCAAGTCTCCAAAGGTGTCTACAGGTAACAATATTAAGGTGACATTTTCATGCCATTGTGTTGGCCTTACCTTGTGTTTATGAGAGCGGATTTTGGTTGCTATCATGATGCTGGTGCTCAACCTTAGCAGCATATTAGAAATATTTGAGTTGCTGCATATTTTTTTATTAACTGCGCAGTTAATACTTATGTGTAGCCATGGTTGAGAACCATCAATTCATAATCATGATTTACTATTTCCTTTATTCATGAAAAATGTTTGCTTTCTTAAAGTAACTGAATTTAAAGAAAAATGTTCGGTACTAATAGCCTAGGTGGTTACAGGAATGTCTGAGGTTTGGCAAACACTGAGGCAGCCTCAAGGGTTGAGTGACCTGACCAGAGCCCCCATGGTGGCTGATGGCAGAAATATGTCTGTGCGCTCATTGATTTTTTGTTGTTGTTGCATCAAGAAGCTTCTCACACTTGAAGCAAGACAACTGTGGATGTGTGTTTGGACTGGTGGGAAGCTGAGGGCTCCCCATGGTCCTTGGTCATCTGTCTTTGTAACCACCACCTCTGTATAAAAAAAACTCCCTTGTGCCTATTGCTTAAAATTCAAGAAGCCTAACTTTGTGTTTCATTCTTTTAGTCCCTGGAGTACATCGAAATTGGAAAGTTGTGTCCACTAGATGTTTGTAGTTCCAACAATGACAAATATATTTTTAAAACTTGGAAAAAAAAAAAAAAAAACCAAGTCTGTTGCATGTTTCAGTAGTGACACCTGCGTTCTTTCTCCAGTGCCTCCCTGCCACACCCCTGTACTGCTGCTCTTCCCCTCATCTCAACTTCAAGCTACTCTCATGTTTGCGGCCAAGTCCCAATGTTCTATCACAGCCTTGGAATGGTTGTCTCAAACCATTGATAATTTCAGGCCAAGGATAATTTGAGGCCGAAATGTCAAGTGCTGGCCAATGAGAAGGAAACATCAATAATGTTCTCTTCTAGCCCTGTGGGCTTGGAATGAAGAATCAGGGCAGGTAGAGTTGAAAGCAGTCCTTTACCAGAAGCTCCGTAAAGTGGGCAGGCAGCTCTACGCCTTCTTAAATTGCGTTTAGGGTGACCTCAGTCATGGCCTGGCCAGACCACCCTCCTTTTTTATACACAAAGGTAATTCCACTACTAAGTTCAGTCCACCACTCCCGTATCATTTGGAACCGGGTATTCCTAGTGGCCTTGTGGTTTGGGTGTTTGCATACTGGGGGAACATGTTTAATAAAAACCACACAATTTGTCTTAACCTTGGCCCATCTCTCCCAGTGTGAGGAGCTGCTCGTGACTTTCTTTTTCTATTTTCAGCTTGTGTTTTTTGATTGCAAAACCAGGCATTCCTTTGAATTCATGTGTGTCCTGAAAAACATCAGCTGTGTTTTCAATGGTGAGCATTCTCGCCTTTCTGGGGCTGCTGGTGGACTTGCTTATCTTTCCAAGTTGATAGAATGGTGAACAATAACTAATAAACAAAACATCCCACCAGGGCCCTACTGCTTGAAGGTGAAGTTGTAGCTCCCAAAGTGCTGCTCTGTAGCAATGATCTCCTAGCATGTGCAGGATGGGACTTGTGAGAGTTTAAAAGAAACCCAATGCCATTTATGGGTTACATATGTGTGTATATATATGTATGTGTTACATGAATGCGTTCCTTCGTGGTAATTACCCAGAAGGATTTTTACGAATTGCTGTCAGTTGATTCCAACTCATGGCAACCCCAGGTGTGTCAGAGTAGAACTGTGCTCCATAGGATTTTCAATGGCTGATTTTTTGGAAGTAGATCACCAGGCCTTTCTTTTGAGGTGTCTCTGGTGGACTTGAACCTTCAACCTTTCAGTTAGCAGCCAAGTGTATTAACCAGTTGCCCCATCCAGGTACTCCACCCAGGAAGATTCTCTGTTATGTAGACCTTGCTATGGAAGAGGCAGGGTGCCCAGATGGAAAGAATATGCTGGTGGATTCAAAGAGAACTGCATGGGAGTATTTCCTCTGCCATCTTGGACAAGTACCTTGATCACATACCATGCCTGGGTTTCCTTTTATAAAATGGGAGGCAATGATAGAGCGTGCCCAGTTGATTCAAGAGTAGAAAAAATGCTTTTGAAGGACCTAACATTGTCTCTGGCATATATTTGGCACTCACCAAATGGTAGCTCTTAACTGGCAGTAGAAACAATAATCAATGAACTGGTCTTGTACTTTATTGTTGTTGTTGTTAGCTGCCGTTCAGCCATCCCCCAATTCTTGGTGACCCCATGCACAATGAACAAAATACTGCCCGGTCCTGCACCATCCCCTTGATCAGCTGAGAATCTGATTTATGATCCATAGGGTTTTCATTGGCTGATTTTCAGAAGTAGGTCACCAGGCCTTTCTTCATAGTCCATCTTAGTCTGGAAGCTCTGCAGCACGCAAGCCTCCACTGACAGAGGGGTGTGGCTGCACTTGAGGAACATTGGCTGAGAACTCAACCCTGGTCTCCGGCATGGAAGGTGAGAATTCTACCACTGAACCAGCACTGCCATTAAAAATTACAGTAGTCCCCCCTTACCTGAGGGGGATATGTTCCAAGACACCCATGGACGGCTGAAACTACAGAGTGTATGGAACTTTACATACACTCTGATTTGTCTTCTATGTACATACCTATGATAAAGTTTAATTTATAAATCAGGCACAGTAAGAGATTAGCAACAACAATAATAAAATAGAACAATTATAACAATATACTATAATAAAAGTTATGTGAATGATAGAGCAGGACGGCGTGAGATTTCATCATGCTACATACTCATTTAACATTTTTAAGCCACGATTGACCGCGGGTAACTGAAATTTTGGAAAGTTAAACTGTGGGTAAGGTGGTGCTGCTTATAACGACCTGTTGCCATCAAGTCGAGTCCGACTCCTGGCAACCCTATAGGACAGAGTAGAGCTGCCCCTATGGGGTTTCCAAGGACTGGCTGGTGGATCCGAACTGCCGGCCTTTTGGTTAGCAGCTATAGTGCTTAACCACTACTCCACCAGGGCTCGAAAACCAAACCTGTTACCATCCAGTTGAATCTGACTCATACGGCCCTACAGGACAGAAGTGCCCCATAAAGTTTCCAAGGAGTATGTGGTGGATTTGAACTGCCAACCTTTTGGTTAGCAGGCGATCTCTTAACAACTGCGCCACTAGGGCTCCCTGGGTTGCTCACCAAAAGATTGGCAGTTCTGACCTACCAGCCGCTCCTTGGAAACCCCATGGGGCAGCTCTACTCTGTCCTATGGGGTCGCTATGAATCAGAATCGACTCCATGGCAAAAGGTGTTTTTTTTTTTTTTTTTACTGTGTTATAGCCTTGTTATGTGACTGTTCCTGCTAAGCCACTGACATTTGTATAAACTGGGCGAAAATTACTTAAGGAGTGATATAGTCAAGGAGGACCCTTTTATGCTTATCTTTAGGAATAAAATTACAAATCAAAGTGTAGTTCATGAATTTGATTTTTGTGTTTTCCTGATGTGGATTCTAGGTAGTATATTGCCTTTTGCCATGACCCATGAGAGAACATAGAATAATAATTATTACTTAAAAGAACTTAGTGGTCTTAGCATTTAGGTGATCATTTTGCTATAGTTTTAAGAGAATATGGAAATATGCATAGATATATCGTAATCACTCAGGATTACTTTAGCCACAAGCGGAAGTAGAATCACCTTTCTGAGAGCAATTTAACTAATGTTTAAGATTTGTTTAGACTCAGGGTTATAGTTTTATTCCAAATTACTTAACTCTGACATATCAGATGGATCCTTAGATCCATTTATACAAATCCTACTTCGAGGTGAGCATTAGGACCCATCAGTTGGCTTACTGAGTGTCTGATTAGTCCTGCCTGAAATCGAAGTCACATGCTGGCTTGATCAGTCCAGGCACTGCACCTTGTCCTTTTCAGCCTACAGGGTAATGGATCAAATAGGAGCATTTTCAGATGTGGAGTCCCCACGGTAAGTGTGGCTGTGGTCTGACCTCAGTAATCCCAAAGTCAAAGAAGAATTGTCTTGAAAAATGTTGCCGCTAATACTGATGCCTTACAAGCCTAAGAATGAAAAACCCATGTAGTAAATTCTGCAGAAAAAGGTGTTGGTCCAAGTTAAAGGCCAGCCAAGGCAGCACAGGCATTGCTCTAAACCCACAGGGTAAAATCTCTGAAAAAACAAAACTGAGTGTGCCTGCCCTCCAGCTTTCATTCCACCTCCTGCCCTGTGACCCCCTCTTGGCCAGACAAAGACACGCAGCCACCTCCCTGATGGAAAATCTCATTTCTCCCCATTTAAAATAAAATCACCTTTCTCACATTTCCTGTCCTTTTTCTCTGAAGCTGACCTTGGGCTAAGAAGCATATTTTAAGATGGATGGCCTTGCCATCAGCTGGGCTTATGGCCATTCAGACGCCATCTTCAAAGGTAGTTTTGCTAAACAAAGAATCTCAGACTGAGACAAATCTATAAGCACTTTAAATTTACATTGGACAGCAAAGGAGGAATTGCTGAATGCCTCATGTGAGGAGGAAGTGATGGGAAATGAAGAAGAAATATATGGTCCCTGCTCGGAAGGGAATCTTCCGGAATAGTTCTTTCAATGCCTGAGTCACAGGAAGCCATGGTCCAGTGATTACCTTGGTCATTATTGACATCATCATCATATTGCACATTGAGCAGCGCAGTGGTTGCCTACTTGGACTACTCATTGGAGTCACTGGGAAGCTTTAATGACTACTGGTGTTTGAATTTCACCCCCAAAGGTTCTGATGCAATTGATCTTGGGTGAAGCCTGGACAACTGGATTTTTTAAAGCTCCTCAGCCAATGTTGAGAATCTGTGGTATAGCTCTTCCAACTGAAAGACTTTTTGTGTCATTCTACTTTAATTTCTAAGGCAATATTATTCCCTGTTGAGCAGATGCAAAGGCTGAGGCACAGCATGAGTAACCAACTTGCCCAGCATTACACGATTCCATCAGTGGCGGAGCTAGGGTGACAAACAAAGGCTTCCATCAGAGTGGGTTTTCAAATTAAATTTGGCAATCCATTTATCACATTGTGGCCATTGTGTGAAATTCTTAGGTTATTATATTAAGAATGATTTTCTGGGAAATTAAATGCAACTTGTTTAATTCTGGAAGCCTTCCAACCTTAATAGACTGTCTCCCATTCACCAAGCTTCTGGTGCTGAGTGGGAGGAAAATGAAGGCAACTGGGCTCTTGGAAGAGCCGGGGTGAGGGAATGGATTTGGCACCAAGCCTCTGAGAGAGTTTCACAGACAAACTCCAGCCAAGATGGTGCTGCCTCCCTCTAACCAGTGAGGCCATATGCCCTGAGAAGAAGAAAGAGGGGCAGCTTTTTAGTTTGCCCTGTTCTCAATATCGGGCTTGAAACGGATCCAACTTTGCAAATATTTTAGATAATGCTACTTAACCTGAAATCTTTTACCTCAGAGCTTGTGTTAACCGCATTTGGGGTTCTCGTAAATCATTTGTCCATCATTTTTCAGGGCTTCCCCTGGCTCAACTTTGTTTTCTTTTTCCATTTTGCCAGCTGTTTACTCAAAACAAGTGTTCCTCAAATCTGTCCTCTCTTGATCTTCCTCACTTCCTCTGCTCAGCACCACACATCCCCCTGCAAAGAAATTCCCCCTCCCCGAGCAGCTGACTTAGTTTGACAAGGCCCTGACACTACAACACTTGAAGGTTTTTGAGAGCTCCTCTTCCACTGGCTCCAGCAGATCCGTGGTTGGGAGGGGTGCATTGTGTGTGCACCGGCCTCTCCTGGCTGGCACATCTCATATCATGTGTATTTTGTTACTAGACCATGGCACAGCTTGGTTGCTCTGGCCTATGTGCTCCTTTAGAATTCCTCCTTGATCCCAATAGGGCCTTGGTAGTAGACTTTTCCTTTTTTTCTTTAAGTAACCTATTTCTAATAATAGTCCCTTGGTAGGTGTCCCCTTTCTACTAAAGGAGCTTGCTTGCTTGCCTGCTTTTTTCTTGTTTCCTTTCTCCTTCTCCTGCAAATATTGAGTACCTACTTTGTGCACTCATCTAGCCACTCAGTGAACAAAACAAAAGTTTTAAGGTTGTATGTGTGTGGAGTGGGAGAGGGACATTTATTTAGCGCTTACTCTGTGCCAGTAATAACCTTACATAATTTACGGGACAAGGCAACAAGTTGAAACAATAAATAAATAATATGCCAAGTATTATGTTGATAAAGATAAAAGCTGATTCTGGTCCTAGACTCACAATTCATTGAGGAGAAATAAACTTAACTAATTACAGGCAGTCCCTGGGCAGCCAACTTACGGACAACTCGTATATGCCCTTTCATGTTGTATAAATTTGCTCCCACTTTCAAACAGTTGAACCAACCCCTACTGGCAACAAATTCTTTATCACCTCCACTTGCTGCATGTGTAGCTTTTAAATCACTGGAAAGGCTTAAAGCCTTTTCTTGCACTAAAAAACAAAAAAACCAAATCAGTTGCCATCAAGCCAATTCAGAGTCATAGCAACCCTGTAAGACAGGGTAGAGCTGCCCCATAGGGTTTCCAAGAAGCAGCTAGTGAATCTGAACTGCTTATATTTTGTTACCAGCCGAGTTTTTAACCAATGCACTGTGAGGGCTCTGTTTCTTGCACTAAAGTAAGGGTAAATAAGAACCTATGTACCTGTTCTGACTTACCTACAAATTTGACCTAAAGACACAGGACTGGATCTCGTTCATAACCTGGGGATCGCCTGTATAGTATAAAGTGATCAAGGTGTATACCAGTAACAGTGGAAACACAGATAACAGATGATCAGTTTTTTTTTTCTGGCATCTGGCTGTTTTGAAAGGCTTGACCAGTGTCAGTGACATTGGAAATAATCCTGCAATGAGGAATGGGATCTGCCGAGCGGACAGAGAGAAAGAAGGCTCTTCCCACTCAGAAGGGTGGGTGAGAATGCAGAGCATGAATGAGCATGGTGTTAGGGAACAAAGAAGAAGAAGGAATTCTGGCTAGGAATGAAACTGGAAATCAAGCTTTGAACAGTCTTATAAACCCTAAGGGATGGCCCGATACATAACGGGAAACCATCCCAGGTCTTAAAGCTCAGTGTATGATATCATCAGAGCTGTGTGTTCAAAAGGTCACTTTGATAGAGTGGTGTTCAGTGTACAGGGGAGACTGGTTAGGATGCTGAGCTCCGGGTAGTCTTCCAGTGGAGACATGATGAGGTCCTGGTTTCCATCATCAACAAGGCAGACAGAGAAGAGGGGTGAGTCAAAGCACTGGACACGTGGTTGTCAGGCATTTGTAATTGGATGTGGTAAGTGAAGCAAGAAAGGAATCACCAAAGCCTCTGGGGTTTGTGCTTTGGTCATCTGTATATGCCGTTAACTAAGAAATGGAATGTGCTAAGGTTTGGGGTGGAGATGTGGGGGAAGGTAATGAGTTGTAATTGGACACGTTTCTTTTTCACATATTAATTTATTCTTAAATCAACTGCAAGACATACGTAGGCATGGTAATGTCACCTCATTTTATAGCCAGTTAACAGAAGTCAAAGGAGCCCTGGTGGCACAGTGATTAAGCTCTCAGCTGCTAACCAAAAGGTCAGCAGTTCAAACCCACCAGCTGCTCCACGGGAAAAAGATGCAGCAGCCTGCTTCTGTAAAGATTACAACCTTGAAAACTCTCTAGGGCTGTTCTACTCAGAACGGACTTGATGGCAAAGGGTTTGGTTTGGGTTTAACAGCAGTTAGGAAAATTGTATTATTAACTTGACTTTAGAGCTGTCGACCACAGAGGTAGGCAAAACCTTGAAAGAGATGGGTTAAGAGCCAAAAAAATGAAAACTTCAATCTAAGCTTGAAGGAAGTTAGCTATAACTCCAGTGTTCAGACTCATCAGGCCTGAGAATTAGATAATCTGTACCCTCCTTTGGAAACTCTGGTGGCATAGTGGCTAAGTGCTACGGCTGCTAACCAAAAAGGTCAGCAGTTTGAATCCAGCAGGTGCTCCTTGGAAACTCTATGGGGCAGTTCTACTCTGCCCTATAGGATCGCTATGAGTCGGAATCGACTCGACAGCAGTGGGTTTTTTTTTTTTTTGGTACCCTCCTTTTGGAGAGCATTGACATAACAACTATTAACATGGGGTCTTGAGAACAATTGCCCCAGCTGTCTGCAGCTCCACACTCTGGCCGATGCAAACCAGCTAGTTGAATAGTATTCCCCCAGAACTAGCTTGGCAAGGCAACTCAGCAATTATTTGAGAAGACACTTTTCTTTAGTGGGTAAGTACATTTTAAATTAAATTAGAACTAAGTAGAAAACTGATAAACTGAATCAAGCACTTATTATTTTTTGTCAATCTGTGTACATTTGTTATTTTTAAACATGAGTGATATAAAAAATTAATAAAAATTGTTCCCATTAGAGAAAAATAGTATTCTTGTGCTTAAATTGAAAATATACTTAATATTGAATAAAAGGTTTCAACTTATATTTCTAGGTATGGAAATGTGACATTAAGAACTTATCATATTGTTATTTTTAATTAAAATTTCAGAAGCTGCCGCACAATTAAAGTACTCTAAAGAAGAAAAAAAAATTTTTTTTTAAAGAGAAATGGAGCATTTAGCATCTCTGAGTGCAATTTAAAATATTAAAGGAGTATAATTGCTAAAAAAAAAAAAAAAAAAAAATTGCTAAAGTTCCCCTTAAAAATTTTTAAAATTTACTAGACTTATATAGAATAAGATTCATAAGTTGAATTTTAATTCCTAAGAGAAAAGTAGGTATTTGAATTTGTAACCTGAACACATTGAATATTAATTTTTAAAATTAATTTTAAAAAGGAGCTTGCTTTCTTCCTTGCCTGCTAACTTTCGAGCTATCTTTTTTTGTGTGCAGAAATCACTCTCAGGGATACAAAAATCACATTGGCAGAAAACAATACTTTACGGTTGACATCGTGATGTTGTTTAAATGGTGACAAAATGATTCCTGAGTCCTGCCTGTCACTATGTGGTTGTGGGATTATCCTCAGCTCACCCATCCATCCTTCATAGCATGTGTGTGTATGCATGTACACACAGGCACGCACACGGCCCTCCTGTCTTTACTCAAGTCATCCCCCCCTCCCCCAAAGTCCCGTCCCCTACGGCATGCTCCTGGTCAGGGAGCTTCATTGAGATATTTCTCTTCTGAATTCCTTTAGGGTTTAATGTCCATACTTTGCAATTTAGCGCTTATTTATATGCTCTTTCATCATTGTCTCTAGTTTTTCCAGTGTGTAAGGCTTGTTTTCACAACCAGAGCAGCAGTTATATCTTCTTTTTATTATTCCCTGCATCTTAGCCCCAGCCAGCTGTCTAGTAGATATGCTTAAAAAAAAAAAAGAAAAGAATTGGTTGACTGACTGTGTTTTGAACTCTTTTCTCTAATCACTCTAACCAAACCCATTGCTGTTGAGTCAATTCTGACCCTAAAGGACAGAGTAGAACTGTCCCATAGCTTTTCCAGGGAGCAACTGGTGGATTCGAACTGCTGACCTTTTGGTTAGCAGTCAAACTCTTAACCAGTTAGTCACCAGGGCTCCCTAGTCACCCTGGATGAAAGCAAATCACGTGAGGCACATTTTAAGAACCATCTACACTGGGCGACTCCCATGGCAGTGCGGTGCTTAGACATCAGAATTTCTTGCTTCAAATTCTGGCTCCGTTACCTGTTAAGAGTGTAAACTTGGAAAACTTATTTTAGGCTGTCCAAGCCTCAGTTTTTTCAGGCCTTAGCCCACTGCCTAGCAAACCCAGTGGTTCAGAGATAGGGATGGTCATGCAAAGCCCCAGGACCTGCCCCATCTGAGCAGGGCTGTAAGCGAGCAGACGGGATAACTCTAAACACAGCAAGCTAGGTAGACCCTGCCCTGCTCCTAAGACTTTTTAGACATATGTTTTTTTCCATGATTATATACTTCAGTCAGCAAACCTGAACTTTTTGCTTAAGTCTCAGACCCAGTTTTGAAACTTTTAGTTCAATGTGAAGAATGCTACTTTTCTGCACGCAATAGAGAGAAAGGCCTTTAGACAACCCTCTGCTTTGCCAAAGTATGGACTTCTTTCCCCTAAGAGTTTTGAATAGTGGTCTTACTGCTGTCTAGAAAACTTCTGGTTGCTGTGCTTTTGTTCCAGTGTGGTATTCAGAGGACCAGAAAGGCCACGTGCAAGCACGTACCCTAGGAGTCCTTTGCTTTACCGTCACTCTCTAGTCCTGTCTGATGCAGTTGGCAGCCCTTAGCCAGAAGCAAGTGTAGATGCCAAGGGTGCCATCTGAGTGCCCAGCTGAGTGACACCTAATAAATTACAAAGGGCACGTAAATCCATAGCGGAACTGCAGTACGGTGTCTGTGTACCACTCAAGACTGCATTGTTCTCACATTGAAAAAATCAGAGCCAGCCACGAGATCTGTTGATGTCTCAGCACCTTCCAGGTGCATTGACCTCCATCCAATTCTTTGAAAACAAAAGTGTTGCTGCTCACAGTTTCATTTCCTCATTTTCTTTGTGCTAGAGCAGGAGGCCCATTCAGTGAGTGTAATTCAGGGAGCTGTGGGAAGCTGGTTCAAAGGGCCTTGGTTTAGGGAATGTCAGAGGTTGACTGTTTTGCATGAAGAGGCATTTTGGGTTGTGCCATGTTGAACACTGGCCCCTCTCCTGTTGGCAGCCCATGAATTCCCAGAGGCTTCAATAGAGAAGGAAGGAGATGTATCTGAATTTCACTTCCCTGGCTGGCTCTGTAGAGAATGCTCCTTGCTACCTTTGATCTCTGAGGCTCAGCTCAGCTCCATGAGTATCCGTCCAGGGGGTTGGTGGGATTATTTTCTGAGTGAGCTTTGGAGCCCTCTCCGGAAATGGCTGAAGGCGCCAATGCCTCTTTTCTATACAAAGACAGGTGAGACAAGTGCAGTTATGTAAGGTGCATAAAACAAGAGCCACTCTGAAATGAGCACTCCCAACAATCAGGCTAAAGAACATTATAACTAATTGTGGTGGATTCCAAGATCTTTTTATTTTTCTAAAGTTTTGCTTTTCAAATATTGCTTGAGGATAAGATTTCTTTTGGATAGGTTCCAGCAACCCTTTCTGTTCTAGTGGTAAACTGGTCTGTCATATCATTTTTAAAAAAACGAATCGGTTGCTGTCAAGTCAGTTCCAATTCATGGCAACACCACGTGAGTCAGAGTAGAACTGCACTCTGTAGGGTTTTCAGTGACTGGTTTTTCAGAAGTAGATCGCCAAACCTTCCATTCAAGGTGCCTCTAGGTGGCCTCAAACCTCCAGTTTTCAAGTTAGCAGCTGAGTGCATTAATGGTTTGCACCACGCAGAGTCTTCACAGGGTGACTTTTTGGGAGGGTGGGCTAAGGGGCAAGGGGCAACAGAGCTTAGAAGGATGTTAGATGGTCTTTATGTAAAACACCTGTCTTGGAAACCCTGGTGGCATAGTGGTTAAGAGCTACGGCTGCTAGCCAGAATGTCAGCAGTTCACATCCACCACGCGCTCCATGAAAACTCTATGGGGCAGCTCTACGGCCACTGTGAGTCGGAGTCGACTCAATGACAATGGATTTTTTGTTGTTGTTCTTGGGAATTACTTTTTAAACAATGTATTAAGTAATATTTAATATATACAAAAAGGTATAAAGAAACGTACAACAAATGCCCTCTTATCCACCCAGCTTAAGATATGAAACATTTTGATATAATTAAAGCACCTTTAGCATCCCTTCCTGATTTCAACCCTCTCCATCCCAGCCAGATTTAGCCACTATCCTGGACATATTTTCTTATGTATGTATCCCTAAGTGACATATAGTAGTATTTTTCATGTTTTTTAAGCTTCTTATAAATGAAACATTTCATGTATTGTTGTATGACGTTTTTCCACCCAATAATAGGTTTATGTGCTATAACCATGTTGACCCAGGTGACATATGAGTGATGGTTGAAGCTAAGGAAGTAGATAAGGTTCCAAAAAGGGGTGTAGAGTGAGAAGGAAGATGGCTGAAGACAGACCCATGAGAACAGTGAGAGGAACCCACAAAGGAGTATGAGGGGTAGTAGCCAAAAAGGAGGGAGACAAGTGCTTCTGAAGACAAAAGGAGAAGTTTCAAGAATTGGTCAACAAAACCAGATGTGACCAAAGGTCAGGTGAGTTAAGAGTTCAAAGAAATTAGTTGGATTTAGCGTAGAAGAGGACATTGGTGGCCTTCGGGAGAGCCATGTCAGTGGAAGGGTAGGGGTAGAAGCCAGATTATGGATGGGCGAAGACAGAATAACAAGAGAGGCGCCAAAAGATGTAGACTATTGTTTTAAGAGATTTTGCTTGGCCCAAGAGAAACAGATGGCAGCAAGAGAGTAATGTAGGGTCAAGGAAAGGTTTCTATTAAACACAGAGAAGTATGAATATGTTTATATGCTGAAGGAAAAGAGCCAATATAGAAAAAACCAAAAACCCAGTGCCCTCGAATAATTTTAAATAAGAGAGGAGCTAATTGATACATGAGAAAAGGTGGAATCCAAACAAAAATGGAAGGATCTGCCTTGGATAAGAGAAAGGAATTGCTTTCCACTGAGGAGGGAAGGCAGAGGAAAGACACTGATGGTGTTGTGGATAAATTTGAAAACTAGGAGATCAGGAAATTGAGGGTGTTTCTGCTACTCTGCCTTTGCACATACCTTCATCACCAACACCCTCCAACCTGAAAAACTCCTAGTTCTCTTACAGGAGTCATCACTTCCTCCAGAGTATCACTGTCTAGTATGGTAGCCATTACCAAAACTAAAAATCAAACCCAGGGCCGTCGAGTCGATTCCGACTCATAGTGACCCTATAGGCCAGGGTAGAACTGCCCCATAGAGTTTCCAAGGAGTGCCTAACGGATTCAAACTGCCGACCCTTTGGTTAGCAGCCGTAGCACTTAATCACTACGCCACGAGGGTTTCCATGGTAGCCATTAGCTATTTAAATTTAAGTTAGTTAAAATTAAATACAATTTTTAAATTTCTAATTGCACTAGCCACATTTCAGGGATGCAGTATTCACATGTGGTTGGTGGCTACCATATTGGACGTCACAGATATAGAGTATGTCCATCATCATAGAAGCTTCTTCAAGACAGTGCTGTTCTAGAGGTCTTCCTGAAAGCTTCCATTTATGACCTCAGCCCTTCTTCTGAATTGGACATTCATCCTCTGAGCATCTCTATCAGGATATTTGGTGCTTACCCACTTTACTTAAAAGGCAGTTCTTCGTCTTCATATCCCAGTAGCCAAATTGGCATCTGGTTCACAGAGAGTGCTGAAAAAATGGTCGTTGAAAATGTGGTTGAACGAACAAACAGAAGACTGCCTAGTAGGTGAAGGGAGCAAGAAGGAGATGAATGAATGCTAAAATCCAGCTCCGCTCAGTTCTTTCTTGTTCAGTGATCTATACCAGTATGTCAATCCCGCCTCCCAGTTTTTTTCTTTACAGGCTGCCCCCACTAAGAAATGAGATGTGCCCCATTGTTCATTGTAATTCAATTATTTGATACTTGGAATCATTCCTTCATTAGAGTAATATCATAAATAGTGGTTAGGTCTCCAGCCTAACTTATCCAAGTCCGTGTAATAATCTGTCCTGCTCACTACTTTACAGATTATCATATTCTAGACTCTAACATTTCATGTCATATCTAAACTCATGGACCACCTTCTATAACACTGATCAGTGTATGCTAAATATAAAAACAAGAAAAAAACCAAACTTGTTGCTGTTGAGTCGATTCCGACTCATAGTGACCCTGTAGGACAGAGTAGAGCTGCCCCACAGAGTTTCCAAGGAGCGCCTGGTGGATTTGAACTGCCGACATTGGTTAGCAGCCACAGCACTTAACCACTACGCCACTAGGGTTTCCATGCTAAATATCAGTGTCTCTAAATATCAGCCCAAATCATGCAAAATTAGTGGACTAAACCTGCCATTGCAAAAATTCTATACATTTCTGGGCATGCTGGACAGGATTTTTGGGTTAACCTTTGCTTTCAAGAATGAGTACCACTCTTCCTTTATCAGTTGGAATATGCAATGAGGTGCTCATGTGTATTCATCGAGCATGGTAGCGTCTGTCAAAAAAGACTTCTCTGAGCAGCTGGTAAAGTGTTTGAGCGAGAGAAACAACATGCCCTTTGTAAATGCAAGGGTAACCGATTTTGGTGAACAAAGCAATTGTGCCAGAACTCAGATTTCTTGGGATGAAAAGACTCCCTGGTTTTCTTCATTCTAAAACAGCCTGAGCGACAAAAGACTCAAGATAAAATACAATTCTTAGAGATTATTCTTTTTTTTTTTTAATAATTTTTATTGAGCTTTAAGTAAACATTTACAAATCAAGTCAGTCTGTCACATATAAGCTTATATACACCTTACTCCATACTCCCACTTACTCTCCCCTTAATGAGTCGGCCCGCTCCCTCCTTCCAGTCTCTCCTTTCGTGACAATTTTGCCAGTTTCTAACCCTCTCTACCCTCCTATCTACCCTCCAGACAGGAGATGCCAACACAGTCTCAAGTGTCCACCTGATACAAGTAGCTCACTCTTCGTCAGCATCTCTCTCCAACCCATTGTCCAGTCCCTTCCATGTCTGATGAGTTGTCTTCGGGAATGGTTCCTGTCCTGGGCCAACAGAAGGTTTGGGGACCATGACCACCGGGATTCCTCTAGTCTCAGTCAGACCATTAAGTCTGGTCTTTTTATGAGAATTTGGAGTCTGCATCCCACTGATCTCCTGCTCCCTCAGGGGTTCTCTGTTGTGCTCCCTGTCAGGGCAGTCATCGGTTGTGGCTGGGCACCATCTAGTTCTTCTGGTCTCAGGATGATGTAAGTCTCTGGTTCATGTGGCCCTTTCTGTCTCTTGGGCTCATAGTTATCGTGTGACCTTGGTGTTCTTCATTCTCCTTTGATCCATGTGGGTTGAGACCAATTGATGCATCTTAGATGGCCGCTTGTTAGCATTTAAGACCCCAGATGCCACATGTCCAAGTGGGATGCAGAATGTTTTCATAATAGTATTATTTTGCCAATTGACTTAGAAGTCCCCTTAAGCCATAGTCCCCAAACCCCCACTCTTGCTCCGCTGACCTTTGAAGCATTCAGTTTATCCCAGAACCTTCTTTGCTTTTGGTCCAGTCCAGTTGAGCTGACCTTCCGTGTATTGAGTATTGTCCTTCCCTTCACCTAAAGTAGTTCTTATCTACTAACTAATCAGTAAATAACCCTCTCCCACCCTCCCTCCCTCCCCCCTCATAACCCAAAAGTATGTGTTCTTCTCAGTTTATACTATTTCTCAAGATCTTATAATAGTGGTCTTATACAATATTTGTCCTTTTGCCTCTGACTAATTTCACTCAGCATAATGCCTTCCAGGTTCCTCCATGTTATGAAATGTTTCACAGATTCGTCACTGTTCTTTATCTATGTGTGGTATTCCATTGTGTGAATATACCACAATTTATTTAACCATTCATCTGTTGATGGACACCTTGGTTACTTCCAGCTTTTTGCTATTGTAAACAGAGCTGCAATAAACATGGGTGTGCATATATCTGTTCGTGTGAAGGGTCTTACTTCTCTAGGGTATATTCCGAGGAGTGGGATTTCTGAGTTGTATGGTAGTTCTATTTCTAACTTTTTAAGAAAACGCCAGATAGATTTCCAAAGTGGTTGTACCATTTTACATTCCCACCAGCAGTGTATAAGAGTTCCAATCTCTCTGCAGCCTCTGCAACATTTATTATTTTGTGTTTTTTGGATTAATGCCAGCCTTGTTGGAGTGAGATGGAATCTCATCGTAGTTTTAATTTGCATTTCTCTAATTTAATGGCTAATGATCGAGAGCATTTTCTCATGTATCTGTTAGCTGCCTGAATATCTTCTTTAGTGAAGTGTGTGTTCATATCCTTTGCCCACTTCTTGATTGGGTTGTTTGTCTTTTTGTGGTTGAGTTTTAACAGAATCATATAGATTTTAGAGATCAGGCACTGGTTGGAGATGTCATAGCTGAAAATTCTTTCCCAATCTGTAGGTGGTCTTTTTACTCTTTTGGAGAAGTCTTTAGATGAGCATAGGTGTTTGATTTTTAGGAGCTCCCAGTTATCAGGTTTCTCTTCGTCATTTTTGGTAATATTTTGTATTCTGTTTATGCTTTGTATTAGGGCTCCTAACGTTGTCCCTGTTTTTTCTTCCATGTTCTTTATGTTTAGGTCTTTGATCCACTTGGAGTTAGTTTTTGTGCATGGTGTGAGGTATGGGTCCTGTTTCATTTTTTTGCAAATGGATATCCAGTTATGCCAGCACCATTTATTAAAAAGACTATCTTTTCCCCAATGAACTGACACTGGTCCTTTGTCAAATATCAGCTGCTCATATGTGGATGGATTTATATCTGCGTTCTCAATTGTGTTCCATTGGTCTATGTGCCTGTTGTTGTACCAGTACCAGGCTGTTTTGACTACTGTGGCTGTATAATATGTTCTGAAATCAGGTAGAGTGAGGCCTCCCACTTTCTTCTTCTTTTTCAGTAATGCGTACTTATCCGGGACTTCTTTCTCTTCCATATGAAGTTGGTGATTTGTTTCTCCATCACATTAAAAAATGTCTTTGGAATTTGGATCGGAAGTGCATTGTATGTATAGATGGCTTTTGGTAGAATAGACATTTTTACTATGTTAAGTCTTCCTATCCATGAGCAAGGTATGTTTTTCCACGTAAGTAGGTCCTTTTTAGTTTCTTGCAGTAGTACTTTGTAGTTTTCTTTGTATAGGTCTTTTACATCTTTGGTAAGATTTATTCCTAAGTATTTTATCTTCTTGGGGGCTACTGTGAATGGTATTGATTTGGTGATTTCCTCTTCAATGTTCTTTTTGTTGATGTAGAGGAATCCAAGTGATTTTTGTATGTTTATCTTTTAACCTGAGACTCCACCAAACTCTTCTATTAGTTTCAGTAGTTTTCTGGAGAATTCCTTAGGGTTTTCTGTGTATAAGATCATGTCATCTGCAAATAGAGATAATTTTACTTCCTCCTTGCCAATCCGGATGCCTTTTATTTCTTCGTCTAGCCTAATTGCCCTGGCTAGGACTTCTAGCACAATGTTGAATAAGAGCAGTGATAAAGGGCATCCTTGTCTGGTTCCCGTTCTCAAGGGAAATGCTTTCAGGTTCTCTCCATTTAGAGTGATGTTGGCTGTTGGCTTTGTATAGATGCCCTTTATTATGTTGAGGAATTTTCCTTCAATTCCTATTTTGCTGAGAGTTTTTATCATAAATGGGTGTTGGACTTTGTCACATGCCTTTTCTGCATCAATTGATAAGATCATGTGGTTTTTGTCTTTTGTTTTATTTATATGGTGGATTACATTAATGGTTTTTCTAGTATTAAACCAGCCTTGCATACCTGGTATAAATCCCACTTGGGGTCATGGTAGATTATTTTTTTGATATGCTGTTGAATTCTGTTGGCTAGAATTTTGTCTAGGATTTTTGCATCTATGTTCATGAGGGATATAGGTCTGTAATTTTCTTTTTTTGTGATGTCTTTACCTGGTTTTGGTATCAGGGATATGGTGGCTTCATAGAATGAGTTAGGTAGTATTCCATCATTTTCTATGCTTTGAAATACCTTTAGTAGTGGTGGTGTTAACTCTTCTCTGAAAGTTTGGTAGAACTCTGCAGTAAAGCCGTCCGGGCCAGGGCTTTTTTTTGTTGGGAGTTTTTTGATTACCTTTTCAATCTCTTTTTTTGTTATGGGTCTATTTAGTTGTTCTACTTCTGATTGTGTTAGCTTAGGTAGGTAGTGTTTTTCTAGGAATTCATCCATTTCTTCTAGGTTTGCAAATTTGTTAGAGTACAATTTTTCATAATAATCTGATATGATTCTTTTAATTTCAGTTGGTTCTGTTGTGATGTGGCCCATCTCGTTTCTTATTCGGGTTATTTGTTTCCATTCCTGTATTTGTTTAGTCAGTCTGGCCAATAGTTTATCAATTTTGTTAATTTTTTCAAAGAACCAGCTTTTGGCTTTGTTAATTCTTTCAATTGTTTTTCTGTTCTCTAATTCATTTAGTTCAGCTCTAATTTTTATTATTTGTTTTCTTCTGGTGCCTGATGGATTCTTTTGTTGCTCAGTTTCTATTTGTTCAAGTTGTAGGGACAGTTCTCTGATTTTGGCTCTTTCTTCTTTTTGTGTGTGTTCATTTATCGATATAAATTGGCCTCCGAGCACTGCTTTTGCTGTGTCCCAGAGGTTTTGATAGGAAGTGTTTTCATTCTCGTTGCATTCTATGAATTTCTTTATTCCCTCCTTAATGCCTTCTATAATCCAGTCTTTTTTCAGCAGGGTATTGTTCAGTTTCCAAGTATTTGATTTCTTTTCCCTAATTTTTCTGTTATTGATTTCCACTTTTATGGCCTTATGATCTGAGAAGATGCTTTGTAATATTTCGATGTTTTGGATTCTGCAAAGGTTTGTTTTATGACCTAATATGGGGTCTATTCTAGAGAATGTTCCATGTGCGCTAGAAAAAAAAGTATACTTTGCACAGTTGGGTGGAGTGTTCTGTATAAGTCAATAAGGTGAAGTTGGTTGATTGTTGTGATTAGGTCTTCCGTGTCTCTGTTGAGCTTCTTACTGGATGTCCTGTCCTTCTCCAAAAGTGGTGTGTTGAAGTCTCCTACTGTAACTGTGGAGGTGTCTATCTCACTTTTCAGTTCTGTTAAAGTTCGTTTTATGTATCTTGCAGCCCTGTCATTGGGTGCATAAATATTTAATATGGTTATATCTTCCTGGTCAACTGTCCCTTTTATCATTATGTAGTGTCCTTCTTTATCCTTTGTGGTGGATTTAACTTTAAAGTCTATTTTGTCAGAAATTAATATTGCTACTCCTGCTCTTTTTTGCTTATTGTTTGCTTGATATGTTTTTTTCCATCCTTTGAGTTTTAGTTTGTTTGTGTCTCTAAATCTAAGGTGTGTCTTTTGTAGGCAGCATATAGACGGATCGTGTTTCTTTATCCAGTCTGAGACTCTCTGTTTCTTTATTGGTGCATTTAGTCCCTTTACAGTCAGTGTAATTATAGATAAGTATGTGTTTAGTGCCGTCATTTTGATGCCTTTTTATGTGTGTTGTTGACAATTTCATTTTTCCACTTACTTTTTTGTGCTGAGACATTTTTCTTTGTAAATTGTGTGTTCCTCATTTTCATAGTATTTGACTTTATGTTTGCTGAGTCGTTATGTTTTTCTTGGTTTTTATTTTGAGTTATGGAGTTGTTATACCTCTTTGTAGTTACCTTAATATTTACCCGTATTTTTCTAAGTAAAAACCTACCTTGTATTGTCCTATATCGCCTTGTATCCCTCTCCATATGGCAGTTCTGTGCCACCTGTTTTTAGTCCCTCTTTTTGATTATCGTGATCTTTTACATATTGACTTCAATGATTCCCTGTTTTGAGTGTTTTTTTCTTTTTAAAATTAATCTTAATTTGTTTTTGTGATTTCCCTATTTGAGTTGATATCAGGATGTTCTGTTCTGTGACCTTGTGTTGTGCTGGTATCTGATGTTATTGGTTTCGTTCTTAGAGATTATTCTTTGTGTGCTTCTTGACACTCCACCAAGGTTTGTTTATGTTGCCTTGTGGCCCAGTGGAGATGCTTGATTTAGAAGTACTCAGCTGGCTCCCAGCTGTGACCCAAAAATGGTGGGGATTAACAGACGGACATTATCTTTGAGGAGTAAAGTCATGTTTACTACTTTATATGAAGATAATTTGTAATGGGATGTCATAACACATTTTTTAAGTATGTAGATAATTAAAACAAAGCCTGATTTATAAACGTAAACAGAAAAAAAAGTGGCACGTAGGAAGTTAGCATTTCATGTGTGCAGTCTATGGTTTGCTCTGTGGAGATTTTCTCATCATAGATGCCTATCTACTCTCCCTGAAAGGGCCATTGATGTCCCCCATCTGTCACATCTGAAAAAATGTCATCCCAAGAAACTAAAAAAAGTCGATTTGTGGGAGTTCCAGTGCTAAACTTAGCCATGGAGTATTCCGGAGATAAGGAATTGTGACCTCTGCCCTTTGAGAGCTCTACAGAGCGTTCTTCTGAAACAATTAATGAGCGGTTAAGAATTAGGCTTGAATGACTAACAAAATTATACTTGTGTGACAGTAACTTTACTTTGGGGTAAATTGGAGTTTATCCTGCAGCACAGTAGGAATTCAGATCATCTCAGTTGCTGGGGAACAGTAACGGGCTTCAGGCAGGAAGCTATAGCTGGGAAGTTCAAGTGTCCTGACTTATATCTGTAGCAAATTTCCAACCCCGGCTTCCTGGGGCCTGACCCAGACTCTTTTCAAGTAGAGCAAGTCATTTCCACCCTCACCTTTTCCCACGGAAACTGCCAGGAGGAGGATGGGTTACCCCAAGGCTGCCCACCGAGCAAGCATCCGGTTGGCTGTGGGGGCAGTGGAGCCTGCCTCTGGCTCTTTCTCTCTGGTGACAACCCAAGCAGGGCTTAGCCTTCAGTTTAGGCATCTCCTGCAGATTGTAAGGTGTTTCATCACCCACCTAGGAGGATTTCATTGATATAAGTGAGAATTAGGAGTACTGTCCCAGCAAACCTCTAGGCTGTTTGGAAGTGAAAGAGGAGATGTGTCATATTTAGGTCCCTGGTTCCCAGCAGGGTCTTAGCCCATGGGAGACAATAAGGAAGTATCTACTAAGTAGTTAGCCAAAATTTCTGGCAAATGGGGAATTCTGACAAACTGCAGGCTCGTCCGCCAGACATGATTTCCTCCACCTGGAATTGCCCCATCTGGTCACCCCCTCGGCATCTACCTGGCAAGCTTTTTTTGACCTTCAGAGCTCAGTTCAAGGGATGCTTCCTCCATGAAGCCCTCTGCCCACTTCTCCCTGGCAGAGTGAGATGCTGCCATTGTCTGTGCTATAGCCCAGTTCACGCCCATCTCAACTGTCTACCCACCTGTTCTTTGTGAGGACAGACCATGCCGTCTTCATCTTGACATCTCAGGGCCCAGCACAGTGACTGGTTTCCAACAAGAGGAGGCGTGGTCAGGTTTTATTGTTGTTGAAGAGTTCAGCTTTTAACGGTAACACGTGACAGGAGATGTTTTTATCAAAAAGATCAAAACTCCTCCTCTTCTGCTTTCTTTATTTCTACTCACTTCACCTCAAGAAGGGTAGTGCCCCCTGCGAGGGAGGTGTGCAGCTCCAAACAACCTGCTAGGGCAGGGCCACTAGCGCCACACCCCCTGCTGGGTCAGGGCCACCAGCTATGAACCCCCTTCTGGGACAGGGTCACAACCTGTTGCTGTCAAGTTGATTCTGACTCATAGCGACCCGATAGGACAGAGTGGAACTGCCCCTTAGGGTTTCCGAGGAATGGCTGGTGGATTTGAACTGGCGACCTTTTGGCTAGCAGCCGAGCTCTTAACCACTGTGCCACCAGGGCTCCTAGGGTCACCACACCAGCTCCACACCCCCTGCTGGGTCAGGGCCACCAGCTCCAGACCCCCTGCTGGGTCAGGGCCACCAGCTCCACACCCCCTGCTGGGACAAGGCCACCAGCTCCACATCCCCTGCGTTGGCCCACCAGCTGCTATGTTACTGATGAAGCTCCTAGAGTGGACACTGACTCCAGCCTTTGCAGATAAACCAGGCCAGAACATGACTGCTTTAAAGAGGACATTGCTTTCATACACGGGCAGGATGAACAGAGTGTAAGTGCCCGTGAGCATGGAGACAGAGGCCATGACTCCAGTCTGAGGCAGGTCTGGGGCTGCCAGGATCTGCTCTGGCTGTTGGATAAAGCCAGGGCCAGGCCCCCAGTGTGGCCTTATCAAGCATCTTAGCAATAGCTGACAAAGAGTGAACGATCAGTTTTAAAAGACTTGGAATATATTTTTACAATATGTTTAATGCCAAACTGATAAAACTAGGGAGTACACAGTTCACTTTTTAAGAATCAGGACTCCTGGTCTAATGCATCTCATAATTATCACTATGAGCAATAATTCAGATTGGGCGTTTCAGGCAAATGTCTATTGAGTGAGTCCTAGCCAGTGGAAATTCTTGGTTACCATATCCCTGACATCTGCTTGTGTAATTAATGTTTTTCTCTTATAAAAGTAAATGAAGAAGAATTAACTTTCCTTTAAAATACAGATGACTGTGGCAAGGTGTTGATGTGTTAGTTTATAGCTTTGTTGTTGTTAGCTGCTGCCAAGTTGGCCCCTGACTCCTGGTGACCCCATGCTCAGTGGAACAAATCACCATCCCCATGATCAATTGTGGATCAGATTGTTTTCACTGGCTGATTTTCAGAAGTAGATTATAGGCCTTTCTTCCTAGTCTGTCTTAGCCTGGAAGCTCCGCTGAAACCTGTTCAGCGTGATAGCAACAGACAAGCCTCCACTGAAAACAGGTGGTGGCCGCACATGACGTGCATTGGCTGGAATTGAGCCCAGGTCTCCCTCACGGAAGGTAAGAATTCTACGACTGAGCCAAGTTTATATCTAGGGAGTAGTAAAATGATTTTTTTTTTTTTTTTAATATCTGCCTGGTGTAATAGACTATGGAGAGGGTCAGGTTGAGACACTCGTTTGCTTTTTGCTGGATAAATACCTCTGTTTTATATGTTCTGCGACCCCCACCCCCATTCTGTGAAGAGGGGTAGCATACTCTCTGCTGGCTGGTACCTCTTTTGGCCTTGTATGGCCCCATAGAACTGGACCTTTCATGGAGTGATGAAGTGCCCCACTTGGATAAAATTCCTAGTTTCTTCTGTCTGCTTTCTCCATTGGAGATAAATTACTAGAGAGATGTGGAAGAGATCTTTCACATTTTCAATTTTTGAAAAGTGATAGATAACAATGTCAATGGTCACATCTATTGAGTTATCAGGCTTTCTGCTTCATTCTTGAAACAACTTTACAGGGTCATCCCTTTTTGGATGAGGAAACTGAGGCACAGGGAGATTGAGGACCTCTGAGCCTGGGGAGGTCAGAATGAAATTTTAGATGTCCACCTCTGGCTCTAGGTGTTATGTTACCTCAGACCCCCTCAATAATGTCTTATCTCTTTTTCTTATCTGGTAATTTATTTGCTCAGAGTCTAGTATTTTAACAAGGTTCTGTTTCTCCAGAAGTAAAGTTGGTGTATTTCTTTACAAAAGAAAAGGGAGCGTTTTCTGGGGTAGGAGAAAGAAAGAATAACAACTCTGTTGTTAGGAAAAGCATGCTAATTTCATTTTGTGTCCTTGCTTTATTTAATAATAACACAGGAACACATAATTACTTAAAAGATCATTCTACCACTACTTAAAGATGAGCAAAACCTTGGGAATGACCCAGGAGGTGAAAAGTTTTTAAACAGGGAGATAGGCTTTCTGGAGAAGACCACAGACAATATTTAAATCAGATGTTCTTTTTAAATCAGATGTTCTAGGGAGAGATGAGCCATCTTTATCTGTAAAGGCCAAATCCTTCCTCCTCACAGGGGGACTAAAGGAGATAGATCATTTTAGAAATAATAATACAGACTTTATTTATGAAAACCTCTCAGCCAACGACGTGAAGGGCCTGGTTGACATTAATCCATGAGTCCTTGCAGCAGTGAGCTTTCTCCCATTCCTTCAACTTCCCAAAGAGGAATTTCAAGCCCCAAGGACCAAATTCTGTGCTCTGATGTTTGAGGCTGCAGGAATCATGCCTTCATTTTGTCCAGTGGTCATTCCAGGCTATCCTGAGGGAAGGGTTAGGCTTTCAGCGTTTGGCTCTGGTGAATATACATCCTGGGTTTTTTCCAAGGATAGTCTTAATCTCAATATTTTGCTCCAGTAATCCCATATGTGTATTAATAATAATAATAAAAAAAAAAAACCCAGTTGCCATCGAGTTGATTCTGACTTATGGCGACCTCATGTATGTTAGAGTAGAACTGTGTTCCATAGGGTTTTCAATGGCTGTGACCTTTTGGAAGTAGATTGCCAAGCGTTTTTTCCAAAGAGCCTCTGGGTGGACTTGAATTGCCAACCTTTCAGTTAGTAGCCAAGTGCTTAACTATTTGCACTACCCAGGTAGCCTGTGCATGTAATAATAACTAGCAAATTATTGAATATTCCTCTGTTCTTGGAAGCACGTGAATACAATTCGAGTGTTACTTCATCCCCACAACAACCCTTATAGCTCAAGACATTCAGACACAGAGAGGCTTAGTAACTTGACCAACGGCGCAGAGTCTGTGAGTGTAAAGCTGGGTCTTGATCCCAAGTCTGTCTGACTTCCAACTTGAGCTCATAACCATTTGGCTGCACTTCCTCTTGTTTTGTCAGACTACATGTTCTAATGTGGAATTGGAAACTGTGTGTGTGTTTATAGATCCCTCCCCTCCCTGGTTTCAGGTCCCTGCTGCTATTAACCCAAAACCCATTGGTGTCGTGTTGATTCCAACTCATAGCGACCCTATAGGACAGAACAGAACTGCCCCATAGGGTTTCCAAGGAATGGCTGGTGGATTCAAACTGCCAGCCTTTTGGCTAGCAGCTGTAGCTCTTAACCACTACCCCACCAGGGTTTCTCTACTGCTATTAGGCAAAATATTTTATATCCCACCATTCCTGTGGCTGCATTGATCAGTCTGTGATCCTCTGAGATTACCCCTTGCTCACGCCTTGTTTCCCTCTGGAATCCCCTTCCCTATTCCTCTCATTCACTGAACCACAGTGGATCCCTTTTCAGTATTTTTCATTCCAATCTTGTATTATGTCTATCTTTAAAATGTTTCAAATGTGTGGCTATTTTAACTTTCCTGTATAAGCAAGCTGACCAATTGTTGAATTTGCTAATCACTTAAAGATGGGCAAGTGCAAAGAAATGGTCTTTTGGACAAAGTAACAGGGATGAGCAAGGATATTGAAGGATGTGTGTGTGGCAAGGGAAAGCATAATTTCTTCTAAAATTTCACAGATTTAATTAAAATGTCTGGCTTAATGAAAGCTGAATGTCCCCTGCCCCCGTGCCGTAATGTTCTGGGCTACACGTATGCTTCCTCATCCTGGTCCACAATTGTCACTTTTAGGCACGAGGTAATGAATGCAGTTAAAAGAAAACTGAGACATAGCTTGTAAAACACACACCTGTTTAAAGTAGAATATGAATCCCCTTTTCTCTCTGCAAGCAGGGAAATGGTTTAGTGAAGTATGATAAGAGAAAGTTGTTATTTAAACTCTCTTCCCCACCACCTGTCACCGACTTTGAAATCTTTTACGGAAGAAGACTCCAAGGCTTGGGCACAGGGGTTGAGAAATCAGAAGAAGACTAAATTGCTGTACACAAGAAAAGGGATTGGGAGGCTCTGAGGGAGAATCTCCATGGGGAGGAGTTGGTGGTAACCAGCCAGGGGGGCTGGAGGATGTAGAAGCAACTAGAAAGAAAGCTGTGAAGCAGCTGCCTTTGAGAGAGGAGCTTTAGGGGTATGGAGGGTAAGTTGATGACTAGGGTGTATAGTAGTTCTCTCCATCTCCGTACATATTCTTTAATGAAATCTCCATTATTCAATTAAAGAAGCATTTCGTCTGACATGCAGTAGAACACATCAGGGGCTCTCAGTCTAGAATGACTCCCTTCTGTCGTCGGAATACTCATCATAGCTCTCTGGGGTTCAAATGAATTTTTGCTCTTCAACAATGGGAAAGAAACTTTTGCTCTGAAGTGGTAGCTGGACAGGAAATGAGCTGGGGAGATCACGGGGTTTGTTTCGTTGTTTGGGTTTTTTTAAATCATCAGTAGGTCTCCAAAATCACATGATGTTTTCATTTCATAAACTTAAGTGGCATACACACTAACAAGCATTTGACTTAATTGCCACTGATTTCTTTTTTCCATTTTCTAGAAATGCCTCCTTTCATTTAGAAGCTTGCCACATCTTTGGACTCTAGTCCCTCCATAGACCCCTTTTTCCTTTGCCAACACAGACTTCTTCATCTGTCCGTCCTTCCTGTTCCTATGTTCATCTCCTTCTTGCTGCTTCCTGCCCTCCCTACAGGATTCAGGACACATTTGGTTGCCGGGGAAAGAAATCTGACTCAAACATACTAAAGAAGACAGAGGGGAAAAGGAGGTGGAGATGATGTAGACGTAGAAGTAGAAAAAGTAAATGTAGAAGAGGGGAAGAGGAGGACAAGGAAAAGTAGGTACAAGAGGAAGAAAAAGAATGAAGAGGAGAAATCCTAGTAGTTTTTGAAAGAAGCAGCAGACAAAGAAGTAGTACTTCTAATAGTAGAAAAGTAGAAGAAGATGAGGAAATGGAGGCGTTGAGCGGTTATGTAACTTGCCTAAGTTTGCACAGCTAGTAAGTAGGACCATTTGAGATTTAAAGCTACCGGTCTGACTCTGGAGCCCAACCTCTTAACCACTGGCTGTTGCCAGCCAGTTGCCATTGAGTTGGCTTCAACTCATAGTGACCTCACGTGTGTCAAAGTAGAACCGCACCCCACAGGATTTTCAGTGGCTGATTTTTCAGAAGGTGACGATGCTGATAAAAATAACTAGTTACCAGTTGCTGTCAGATGGGTTCCTACTCATGGCAATTCCACGTATGTCAGAGTAGAATTGTGCTGCATAAGTTTTTTAATGACTGGATTTTCTGAAGTAGATCACCGTGCCTTTCTTCCAAGGTGCCTCTCTTCCAAGGTGCCTCTCTGTGGACTTGAACCTCTAACCTTACAGTTAGCAGAACCACTGGCTGTACTGCTATTTTATTCCTAGTGCTCTGAACAACTCAAGATATTTGGATAAAATGCACTGTCCTACTTTTTGAAGATGATTTAATTAACGTAGCTTTAGAACTTATGTTTTCTTATTATCTTGCTGTGTTGGTCTGTTTGTGTTGAGTTCTTCATTCCTTCACATGTTCTTCTGTGGCTGTCTTTGTAACTAGTAGCTTACAGTTACAAGGTTGTAACTGGGGTTGTGTGTCCTTTGGCTGCAGAACAGAGGTGTTGCCCACGTGATACCGGCTGGCCTTCCCAGCAGTCATTCCCGTAGCTTTGGTTTCAGCTGGATCCTGTTTTAACCAAATGAACTACACTGCTTTCTCAATTCAATGCTTTATCGACGGTTCATTCCCATTAAAGCCATTGCTACATGACAGACAGACAGTAGTATAAAACAGCGAAAGATATGGATGTGAACTCTCTCCTCAACCACTGACTTGAGAACCTGGGCTTGGGAGGGGACCTTGAACACAGGAATTTAGCTCGTGAAGTAAAAAAGTAGCCCTGGTGCCACACTGATTAAGCGCCCGGCTGCTAACTAAAAAGTTGGTAGTTCAAGCCCACCCAATGGCTCTGCTGGGGAAAGACCTGGTGATCTGTTCCCATAAAGATTATAATCTATGGGCAGTTCTGCGCTTTCACATGGGGTCGCTGTAATTTGAAATCGACTATACAGCACCTAACAACAGCAACAACAGTAAAACAAGTTGTTTGACACCTAGGGCTTTCTTTCACCTTGTCACGTATCATAGGCAAGACTTATTTCCTGTAGGCTTGCACCTACATGGATCTCTGAAGCACTATATACATTCATCTAAAACTCTTGAACAGTCCAGATATTGAGACTGACACATTTCCGAAATGATCAATGCACACAGATGGCTCCATGTACACCTTATTTTTAGTATTAAACAAGGAAAACTACAATTACTTGGCAAAAAATATTTTTAAAAATTATACTTTGGCTATTGTGATCTGTTCTCACCGGGCCTAGGTCAGGGTCACTGAACCCTGATGGCCTTTTGTCAAAACAAACGTTTCCAGCTGTATTTTCAAAAACCAGATTTTGCTTCCCTTATAGAAATAGAAGGAAAACATAGGGCACACAGGTATTATATTCAGACCTCTTATTTATTTACCTCTTTTTTTTTCTGTTTATTTTAAACAAGATGTTTACATGGGGGTTTGTTATAGAATTAAAAGTCCTGGGGAATAAGCACTGCAATATAGAGTACCTTGTAGATATTTTTTTAATGAGAAGGAAATGTAGATTTAATGAATGACACTTCCAGAAAATCTCTGTCAAGTCCCCTTGTGTCCAACTTTCATTTTTCAGTCATTTCTTAGAGTCATTCCTCAGAGGGATATCCCAATGGAGAAACCACCACTGGGGACCCCATTTGTACGACCTGGATTCCTTCTTCCTGGTATTGAAATTTAATAGTCCTGCTTCTGTTTCAGTCCATTTGTTCTCCTCGCCAAAGAACCAACATACTCAGTTACACCAAGGTGCAGAGAAAAGTTTAAAGTTTGGAAATATTTTAAACTGTATTTACACACACACTTACCTTTGAAATTATTCTTTAATTCTATAAAATTTAAGAGCTGTTAGCAATCACCAGTGGCAGGAATTTAAGGCACTACACCCAGGAGAACAGGGAAGATACTTCTGGTCAAAGGAACTTATTCCATTTTCAGGAGGAAATCAAGCAATGATGATGATAAAAATAACTAGTTACCAGTTGCTGTCAAGTTGGTTCCTACTCATGGCGATCCCACATAAGTCAAAGTAGAACTGTGTTCCATAGGTTTGAAATGGCAGATTTTTCAGAAGTAGATCATGAGGCCTTTTTTCTGAGACTTCTCTGGATGCGCTGAGACCTCCACACTTTCAGTTAGCAGCCAAGTGCATTAACCGTTTATACTACCCAGGGACTCTAATGATAAAAATAGAAAACATTTATTGAGAATTTTCAGTAAGCAAGCTCAACGCCAAGCCATTTTTCTGCATTATTATAGTTAATCCTCATAGTGACATGATGAGGTCAGTACTACCATTGTTTCCATTTCTCAGATGAGGAAACTTAGCCAAAGAAACATATGTAGGTAACTTGCCTATTATTGTACAGCTAGTAAGAGGGCAGGGGGCCCAGTGGTACAGTGGTTAAGAGCTACCACTGCTAACCAAAAGGTTGGCAGTTCGAATCCACCAACTGCTCCTTGGAAACCCTATGGGGCTGTTCTACTTTGTCCTATAGAGTCGCTATTATTTGGAATTGACTCGGTGGCAAAGATTTTTTTGTTGGTTTAGCAAGGGGCAGGACTGGGATCAAAATCAGGTCTTTCTGACTTCAAGACCCATGGGAGTGAGCCCCAGGTTTTGTGGAGGCTTCTAAAATTTTCCAGTTTAGGGGTAGATTCTTAAGGAAAAAACAAAACAAAACAACCAAAGTATTGAATAAAATATTATATACTGCAGGGCCTGTGCAAGGAGGGGCCCTGAAGGTGCAGCTACATTTAGGTTCTCAGTAAACCTGCCTCTGAGAACGGATGCTCTTAATTACTTCCCTTGGCTCCCCCATAGGGGCAGCTTGCCATCCTTACACACAGGGGCAGATTCTGGGATCGGCGTTTACAAACATTGCCAAAGTGAGCGGCACAAGGGAAATGAGTGCGTACTAGTAGGCTAGCTAGGTGAAGGCCTATTCTTCTTTAAGAAAATTCAGACTTTCTAAACAGAATAATTAAAGGATGATTATTAGCCTCACACAAGAATTTAATTTTGCATGAGGATACCCTGCCATGTTCTTTTAGATCTCAGCGCACTTTTTAATGTTTAACACTACATACTCAAATGTTCAAGAACCTCTTTGTTGGGGCTTTATTTACAGAAATAGAAGAAAGACATAGGGAAGGCATTGGGATAATTTGAAAATGGCTATTTTATCCTTAAAGGGGAGGATAGGGAATCAAATGTGCCTTTATATGGGTCCCTAAGGTGGCAAGAACCATGGAGAGAGAGACAGTTTGTTATTTTCCATGAGGTTGACTGGGCTTGCTGGTCTCCACTGAAGCAAACGTTTCCTGAGTCTTCTTCTGGACTTCCAGAGACTTCAAGGATAGAGGAGACTCTGAGCTATGCCTGAGCTTATGAAGGAGGGACTGTGGTTCTTGAGTGTATAAACTGAGAACAAATAGCATATTGTCATTTGTCTTAGGCTGGGTTCTTTAGAGAAGCAAAACCAGTAAAGCGCATAAATATACAAAGAGAGAGATTTATATCAAAGAAACGGCTCATGTGGTTATAGAGACTGGAATGTCCCAAGTCCATGGATCAGGATAGAGGCTTCTCCTGATTCACGAAGCTGCAGGGGCTGGCGAACCCAAGATTGGTAGGTTGAAGAGCAGGGCTCTTGCTCACAGGCTGTGAAGATCCGCGAATCTCAAGATTGGCTTCTAGATCAGGTCCCAAGAACTGGAGGTCAGATGAACAGGAGGCAGCTGCAGGATCCAGAGCAGGCAAAAGCCAGAAGAACATCCACTTAGATTTGATGCAGGCCACACACCCAAGGAAACTCCCTTTCAGTTGATTGGCTACTCATAGCAGATCCCATCATGGGGGTGATCACATATAAACGTTGAGAATCATGGCTCAGCCAAGTTGACACACAATCCTAACCATCACACCATTGGAATGGAAGAACCCTGCCTTAGGAAATGATGCTCAGGTAACTACCTGCTAACTCATGTGGCTCCTATTTTCTAGGCCAGAATCTTCCACTTCCAGGCCAGTGATCAACTGAGTTGTCACCCCGTGTACCAGAGTTTAATTAGTTACAGTTTGTGCAGCTAACTGATAAAAGTTGAACAATGTGGACAACCTCGATCTTGCCTTTTTTCAAAATGGTTTCAGTGTTCAAATGTCAGCACAAATCAAGACTCCTGGGAATAGTCAAGCCAAAACTGCCTGCAACCAGAATTGTAAAGATTATAAATGTTCCCAGTGAGTTCACAAAATTTGAGGCCTTGTCTTACGTAAGAGCATTAGGTTTCCTTTTCCTTTTCTTAGATTTTTTCTTAAGGAAGTGGGGTCTATATACATATATGTGTGTGGGTATATACGTATATATATATATATATGTATATGCTACTGAGAAGAGATGACAGATAATCTAGAACAGCTGATAGAGCAAACACAATTTGGAATCTAGAGTTGGCACTGGAATGCATTTTACAAGTTATTGTTGGCCTATTCATGTGTTCCTTAGGCTAATCTGAAAATTAGAATGCGTTTACTGATCACACAGCATCTGATGGGGGAATGTGTTACACAATTGTAAGGAGCTCAGAGTGGCAGAAAAAATGCTAGCTTAATACTTAAGGGCGTCTGCAGATAAGCATCACATGGGCTGTTGAGAAATGGCTGTGCGTTTGGTCTTCTTTTCAAAAAGCTTTTTACTGTAAAATGAAACAGATATAGAATACTGCTCAAAACAACCGTACCACTTAATATAAAGCAGATGTCTTTGCAGCCACCACCCCAGTCGAGAAATAGAACACTGTCAGCCACTCTGGAAATCTCTCCCTGTATCATGCCCTAATCACAAACCCAGCACCCCCCAAAAATGTATTCTGACTAATACTGCCTTGATTTCTTCATAGTTTTGTCTTCCCAGTTGTGCATCTCTGAATCCCAGAATTTGCCCATTTTTTAATTCCAAATGTCTTTTAAAGTCTTTTTAAATCTATACTCCATCCCTTTCTTTTTCTTACAGTTTGTCTGTTGAGGACCTTGAGCCATTTGGTCTATAGAGTTTCCCACAGTCTGGATTTGCTGATTGTGTATTCATTGCATGCAAATTGTATCTGGAGGCTTGGTCAGGCTCAGGTGCAAGCCGTTTGGCAAGCAAGATGATAAGTCTTGTGATGGTCTTTGATCAGGAGGCACATCATGTCTGGTGGTCTCTCTTTTTGTTATGTTGTAGCCATTGATTCTCAATACCTACATCCATTGATTCCTTGAGGATTGCACAGTGATGATATTCTAATTTTATCATTTATTTTTCATTTATTAGTTGGAATGCTATTACAAGGAGAAGCTTCAGTTCATCTACTATTGGTTACTCAGTGGTACAGTTCATACAAGAAAGCTAGGGTAAATGCTTGGATTCTTTTCCTTTATTTACCACTTATCAAAATACTGATGTGGTTTTCTGTGATCTGCTAAAGATGACCAATTAGTTGTTTTTCAAAATATCATTATAAAGTCATAGATTGTAAACATATTTGGTGAGTTTCAATCCATTGAAATTGGCCTTTACCTAGATTCACCAATTGCTGAAATTTTGCTTATTATCATTTTGCAACTTCTCTCCCTGTTTTTTTCTGAATGATTTGAGGGTAATTTGTGACACCATGCCCTTCTATCCATGAACAATCCATTAGTATTCCTTAAAAACTAGGACTTTATCTTATAACTGGGAAATGTCATAGTGATATGGCAGTTGTGTATTGTTGAGTCGATTCCAACTCATAGTGACCCCACAGGACAGAGTAGAACTGCTCTATAGGGTTTCCTAGGCTGTCATCTTTATGGGAGCTGATCACCAGGCCTCTCCCATGGAGCTGCTGAATAGTTTGAACCATGGGCCTTTTGGTTAGCAGCCAAGTGGTTAACTATTGTGCCACTAGACTCCTAGTGATATGGTATCAGTAACCCACTGTCATATGCAAATTTTGCCAGTTGTCCCAATAATCACCTGTACAATTTTTTTTTTTCTGGTCTGAAATCTAATATAAGGCTCACAGATTGCATTTATTGTGTCTTATTAGTCTTTAATCTGCACTAGGCCTTTTTTTTTTTTCTCTTTATAACCTTGTTATTTTTGAAAAAGTATAAGCCATCTTGTAAACTGTTCCTCAATTTTGGTTTCTCTGATGTCTCCTGATGACTATATTCAGCCCGTGCCGTTTAGCAGAAATACCTGGAAGTATGCTGTGTCCTGCTCAAGGTATCAGCTTGGAGGCTTTCGATGTGGATTTGCCCCACAGTTGGTCATGTTAACTTTAATCACTCTAAGGTGGGGGTGTCTACCAGGTTAATCCAACCATAAGTATAATATGTTTCCCTTTGTAATTAATAAGTAATTTATGCGAGGGGGGCATGCACTGAGAAAATGCAGCTGTGCTAATCTTCATCCAACTATCACCTACTAATTGTAGCATAGCATCCATTCATGATTCTTGGTTGAATCTATTATTATTGTGAGGGTTGTAAAATGGTAACTTTAATTCCATCATTACTTCTACATTCATTAGTTGATATTCTTTTGTAAAGGACAGTTTTACCTTCTCTCCAATGTATTTATTTATCCCTTTATATATAGATATAAACGTGTGTGTATAAATATGCATTTCAGTTCTGACTCATAGTGACCCTATAGGACAGAGTAGAACTGCCCGTAGGGTTTTCTGGGCTGTAATCTTTACAGGGAGCCCTGGTGACGCAGTGGTTAAGAGCTCAGGCTGCTAACCAAAAGGTCGGCAGCTCGAATCCATCAGCCACTCCTTGGAAACTCTATGGGGTAGTTCTACTCTGTCCTATAGGGTCGCTATGAGTCGGAATCAACTCAGTAGCGATGGGTTTGGTTCTGGTTTTTAATCTTTACAGGAGCAGATGGCCAAATCTTTCTCCTGCAGAGCCACTAGGTGGGTTCAAACTGCCAATCTTTCATTTAGTGGCTTAGTGCTTAATTGTTGTGCCACCCAAAACCCACTGCTGTCAAGTCAATTTCAACTCATGGTGACCCTATAGAACAATGTAGAACTGTATCATAAGGTTTCCAAGACATAAATCTTTATGGAAGCAGACTACCACATCTTTTTCCTGCGGTTACATCACTAAAACCAACCAACCAAACAAACCCCATTGCCATTAAGTGAATTCCGACTCATAGCAACCTTATAGGACAGAGTAGAACTGCCCCATAGGGTTTCCGAGGAGCGGCTGATGGATTCAAACTGCCAGCCTTTTGGTTAGCAGCTGAGCTCTTAACTACTGTGCTACCAGGGCTCCTTAAATTTCCAAAGTAGTTGGTTCTATTTTAGGATTTTCTCTTCAGTTCCATTGGTCGGTCTGTCCTTTGCATGTGCCAGTACCACCCTGTTTTAATTAAGAAGGGCTTTGTGGCATGTTTTAATATCTGGCAGGGCTAAACCCTCCTTTGATTTTCTTTTTTAGTGTTTTCTTAACTATTCTTCTGTTTGTTTTTTCCATATGAATGTTAGTATCATCTTGTCTAGTTGCATTAAAAAAAAATTACTGATATTTTTATTGGAGTTGGTGATTTTATTGGAATTTATAAATTAAGGAGAACTGACACCTTTATGATGTTGAATCATATTTAAGAATAAGGGATGTCTTTCTATGTGTTCTTGTCTACTTGTTTTTCCAAGAGTGATTTTTAATTTTTTTTTATGTGGGTTTTACAGATTTCTTGTTACCTTTATTCCTGTTTTATCTTTTTTGTTGCTATTTTATATGCTACTTTACTGAATTATTTTACTGTGGAGATAACTTTTCATTATCTTAGTTTTTCCAGGCTCACTGTCACACCATTTGCACATAGAGATGGTTTTACGTCTTTTCAATTCTTACGCCTCTAACTGATTTATTTTGTCAATTTATTTTGACTTGGCTAACTAGAATAATGTTAGTATTAAATAATGAAATGTTAAATAGCAGTGAAGTTTGCATCTGAACTTCGTTCCTGACCATAGTGGAAGTGTTTTCACTGTTTCCCAATTAAAGTTATATAAGTTGTTAAGCAAGATGCTGACTTTAGGATTAAGGTATATATTTTATTATGTTAAGGAAGTGTTCAATCCTTATTTTCTTGAGTGAGTGTGTTTAATCATGAATGGGTGTTGAATTTTGTCAAAGGCTTTTTTAGCATTTATGGAAATAATTTTATGATTCTTCTTCCTAGATCTATTAATATGATACGTTATATCAATGTACTGTATATCCTACTACTGAACCTAACTTGCATTCCTGAAGTATACCTCAGTTGGTCATTATGGTTTTGCTCTTTTTGTTTAATGAGATACTGGATTCTATTTACTATTGCCTTTTGGAGTTTTACACTGATATTCTTACACGATATTTTTATGTGATTTTGGTGGTAGTAGTGTTATACTATTTTATGACATTGGGCCTATCTGGTCTGTGAAAGTTTGATAGAATACCTCAGAAAAGCCATGTGGGCCTGGTACTTTTTGTGAAGGGTGAAGGTCTCTATTATATGAAATTGGTCTCCTTACGTTTTCTATCTCCAATATGGCTCATATTCATAAACTCCACTTTGCTAGGAAATTATATATATCTTATAGGTTTTCAAATTTATTTGTGTGGGAGCTTGCAAAGTAGTTTCTTAATTTCCTCTGTTTCAATGGTAATTTTGTTCTTGTGACATCTTTTTTTGCATATTTGTGCTTTCTACGTTTTTTGTTTGATTAGCTAGTTTGTCTATTTTGTTAGTTTTTGAAGAACCTGAATTTTAATTTATTATTTAATAGCTTTTCTGTACTCTATTTCATTAATTTCTGTTTTTATACTTATTTGTGATTTCTTTTTATGTTGTTGTTTCTCTCTTTTTTAGTTAAAAATATAATTTATTTGTTCTACTTCATTCCTTTTGATGAGGGTACACCATCCTATTTCTAATGTGCTAAAGCTTCTTCATGTGTAGGATTGTAGGATGTTATTAAATGCCTTTTCTTTCTCATCTGTTGAAATAATTACATTGGTTACCTTCTTTAGTTAATATATTTAAATGAATAAATGTATTTTCTTTTCGATGTCAATTTATATTTTAAAAAGTAATATATGCACATGTGATAAAATTTAGAAGTTACAAAAGGAATTGGTGAGATGAAACTCTTCTGCCCCATTCTTTAGCCGTCAATTTGTATTCTCAATAGATTCCCACTATTTTCTTTGTTCCAGAGATATTTTATGTATATGCAAGCACTGATATGTGTGTGTTGATTTCAGCCTTTTATTTACGATATGTGTTGCAAACATTGCTTATCATTTGTCTTTCGACTTTGCTTATGGTATTTTTCACTATGCAAAGGTTAGGTATGTATATATGTATTGATAAGTTAGGATTCAAACAAGAAACCGGAACCACACAATAATTTGAACAGGAAAAGAGTAATATAAAGAAGTATCAACTTTACAGAAGGAGCTTTAGTAGTGCAACAGTTAAGCACTCGGGTGCTAACTGAAAGGTCCGTGGCTCAAACCTACCCAGTGGCTCTGCAGGAGAGAGGCCTGGCTATCTGTTTCCGTAAAGATTACAGCCTAGAAAACCCTATGGAGCAGTTCTGCTCTGTCACATGGGGTCACTATGAGTCGAAAATCATCAGCACCTAACAACAACAAAAACAACTATAACAGGATGGGAGCAAGGAGGGATTAACAGATAAGAAGTAAAGAAAATTCTAAAGAATATAGAATTGACAGTATAGGAAGCAGCCGTTATACCTAGGGCTGAGATAGAGAGCTCAGGGAAGAGACCTTCTTGTCCCCAGCGCTCCCCCCGGGCAGGATCCTACCCTTGCTGGAAAGGATATACCTGTGGCCCAGTAGATGGTGGAGAAGTTGTTCAGATCAGTGCCAGTGGAACTTACTGGAAATCCGCCCTCTGGGGTGCTGGGGAGGCTATCCATAGGGAGGTGCCGCCCCTCGAAAAGCACCACAAAGCAAAAAGAAAACATACTGTATGGTTCCAATTTATGAAGCTCAAGAATAGGCAAAACTAATCCCTAATGATAGAAGACAGAATAGCAGTTGCCTCTTGGTGGGGGGGATAATCTAGGAAAGGCCACGGGGAACCTTACGGAGTGCTGGAAATGTTTTACATCTTAATCTGAGTGGTGGTTATGTGGTCTCAACATATGTAGAAAGTAATCATGCTGTACATTAAATTACTGCCAGTTATAGAGTTTACTGTATGTGTGTCATACCTCAAAAAACAGAAAAAGTTAATCTTGGCTATCCTTGGCCCCTTGGTGTTCCATGTAAATTTTAGAATCAGTGTGCAAATCCCCCCCACCAAAAAAAATGGATTAGAATTTCATTAAATCTGTAAATCAATTTGAGAACTGACATCTTTATAATACCAAGCCTTCCAAATCATTAGTATGGCATATCTTTCCCTCTGTCTCTCTTTTGGCATTCTTCAATGTTTATCTCAAAGTTTTATGTTCTCTCTCAGATCATTCTTCAGTTTATTCCTAGTTATTTGACATTTTTTAATACTATTAAAATCTTCAAAAATTTTAATTTTGTTTGTTACCTCTTCATAAAAAAATTGATTTTAAATATGAATTTATATCGAGCAAGCTTGATAAATTATTTTACTCTAGTAATTGTTCTGAAGGTCCTTTTGGGTTTTGTTTTATAACCTTAACTGTGATTAATCAAAGTCTTGTTTCTTTTCCAATCCTTACATCTTTTATTTATTTTTCTTGCCTAACCCAGTAGCTAAGATTTCCAATACAGTGCTGAGTAGAAGTGGTAATAGGAGCCAAAAGACAGGCCCACCCTAATCTGAGCCACTTCTTGGACAAGAGCTATGCTAAAATGTCTATAGACTATGTTTTAGGGTTCCGCAGAGAAACAGAAAAAAATAAAATGTGTGTGTGTGACACACATATAGAAGAGAGAGAGAGAGGCTTATTTGATTGTGAGGGCTGGCAAGTCCAAAATCTGTGGATTATGTAACAGGCTGGAAACTCCCATCAGTCTTGTGTCAAAAGTGTGTAGGTCAAGTGCAACAGGATGGCTCTTTACATCCTTGAAGCCGAATCCTTCTCCCTTGGAAAACCTTAGTTTTGGCTCTAAGGCCTTCAGCTAATGAGATGAGGCCCACCCACATTATGGAGGGTAATTCTTACTTAAGGTCAGCTAATCTAAATGTTAATGACATGCAAATACCTTCATAGCATCATCTAGACTGGAGTTTGACCAAATGACTGAGCACCAGAACCTAGCCAAGTTGACACATAAAATTAACCATCACAGATCATAAGCCTACTGCTGTGTGTGAACAAGGAATACACTTTTATGTGTTAGACTACTGAATTTTGGGGTTTTTAAATTCATTTAGTAGTTTACTGTCTTAGTTCAGTGCAGCTTGGATTTTTTCCTTCAGTACCATTGGTTATTGATCATATGCTACCTTCTGAAATGGTTGAACATCGACCAGTTCTTTTTGGTATAGTGACTCTCTGCATTCCTTCCATCGGCTTTTGACACGTCCTGCATTGCTCATATTTTGCTCGTAGAATCCTTCAAAATTGCAATTTGAAGCTTGAATTTTTTCTTCAATTCTTTCAGCTTGGGAAATGTCAAGCCTGTTCTTCCCTTTTGGTTTTCTAACTCCAGGTCTTTGCACATTTCATTATAATAATTTTACTTGTTTTCTCAAGCTGCCTTTTGAAATCTTCTGTTCAGCTCTTTTACTCATCATTTCTTAATTCACTTAAGCTACTCTATGTTCAAGAGCAAGTTTCAGAGTCTCTTCTGACATCCATTTTGGTTTTTTCTTTCTTTCCCATCTTTTTGATAAGCTTCTGCTTTCTTCATGTAGTATGTCCTTGATGTCATACTACAATTCGTCTGGTGTTTGGTCATTAGTGTTCAATGTGTCAAATTTATTCTTGAGATGGTCTCTAAATATAGGGTTGCTGTGAACTGGAACTTACTTAATGGTACCTAACAACAACACTCTTAGTTATCTAGTGCTGACTACCACAAATGGGTGGCTTTAACAAACGGAAATTTATTTTCTCACAGTTTAGGAAGCTATAAGCCTGAATTCAGAGCACCAGCTCTAGGGGAAGGCTTTTCTCTGTTGGCTTGGGAGGAAAGTCCTTGTCTGTTTTAACTTCTCCTGGGAGATCTTCATATGGCTTGTTATCACTCTTCACCTATCTCTGCTTCTCTTGATTGCTTGTTTAATCTCTTTTATATCTCAAAAGATAGTGACTCAAAACATACCCTATACTAATCCTACCTCATTAACATAAGAAAGACAACCCATTTCCGAATGGGATTTTAACTGCAGGCATAGAGGTTAGGATTTACAGCACATATTTTGGGGGGACACAATTCAATCCATACCACCTAATTTGACTAATACAATCAAATTAAGGCAATTCTCTTCTATTTCTAGTTTGCTAAAGATTTTATTATGCATGAGTGTTGTTGTTGTTGTGTGCCATGTCATAGATTCTGACTCATAGCGACCGTATAGGTCAGAGTATAACTGTTCAGTAGGGTTTCCAAGGCTGAATCTTTCTGGAAGCAGATTGCTACATCCTTCTGCCTCAAAGCTGCAATGGATTCGAACTGCCAACACCTTTCAGTTAGCAGCTGAATGCTTAAACATTGTGCAACCAGGGCTCCTTACTCAGTGTTGAATTCTATCAAATGCTTTTTCTATATCCATTGAGATGATTATGTGATTTCTCTTCTTTAATCTATTAATGTGGTAAATTATATTCATTGTTTCCAGTGTTAAAACAAACTTCATTCCTGAAATAGATCCAAATGGAGTTTGGAATGTTAATATTTTAAGATTTTTGTGTCGATGTTCTTTATTCAGATTAGCTTTCTTTCTCATACTTTCCTTACTGGGTTTTGCTATTAAAAGTGAACTGGGATATATACATACATACATACATATATATATATATATATATATATATATATATATATATATATATATATATATATTTTCTATTCTCTGCAAGAGCTTTTGTAAAATTGGAATTACTTATTCTGTCAGTACTCGGTAGACTTTATCAGTGAGCCCAGCTTCAATTCTTTCTTCCATTTCATCAGTTTTTATTTAGATGAAATGAATATCCTTTTTTTTTTTAAAGATTTTATTTTCACATTCATTGTTTCCATTTGGTTCTGTTTCATATCTACCTTTTTTCCTTCTCTCCAGGCTCATTGGAATGTTGTTATTTTTTCTGTATCTCTTTAAGAATTCTAAACATACTTATTTTTAAATCATTTTCAGAATGTTTCATTATTTCTTCCTCATCAGGTGTGAATTCTGCCATCTGTTGGGTCTGCCAAGTATTTCTTACTGGCTTTCCTGTTAAGCTTTGTAATTTTTATGTGAATTCATCTTATGTGGGAGTTTTTCCCACCAGGCCTGAGCCTTTTGTTTTGGTGGTTGTCTCAGCCTGTCCCTGGGGGTTGCACAACAATGGATGGAATTTTAAATGCATACTATGAAGTGTGAGGTTTGTCATTCAGAAAGAAATCCATTCTGGATGCTTTGCTCACTTGCAGTTATTTCCTATAGTTGATGCTCTTTCCTCCTTGGCCATAGGAGAATATTTCATTTCTGAACATATCTAGGATTTGTTGTTAGGATAAGTGCCTGGTCCTAATTCATTACTTTTGTCAGGGAACTTGGTTCTGGCTGTATCCTAAAAAATGCATATGAGTCATTCTGTGGTGCATTTTCTAAATAAAACTTGGAGTGAGGGCCACTTCTTGTGGAGCAGAGGGTTTCAGTCACTGATCACTATGCTTTTCTCTCTATTCCCAGACACAGAGATTTTCTTCTTTTCAAGTATGCCCATGTCAGCTTGATTCTCCCCTCCCCCGAATTATCTAGCCTTTCTATATTTTTTAAATGGGAGAGAAAAGATAATCCAGGAGCTCACTCCATCTCCAAAGCCCTTCCTCCCTCCCTATCACCTCCCCATCCCACCAATCTACCCAATTCACTCCATCTTCTTGCCAGTGATTATCATGTGATTTTTTTTTTTCAACTTTCTGGTTTTTTATTGGACTCAAAAATGTGATGAGAAATTCTTATGATTAAAATAGAATATTGCTGTAAAGTTAGATCGAGAACTTCCTTTTCCATGAAATTAGTTTTCGTGTGCCATTTTAAACATAGAGTAACATAAAATTTTAAGTCAAAATTATTACTACAAGGTCAGTATTGGGAGAGAGAATGAATTTTCTCCATTTTGGTATCAACTTTGTAGCAGCTGTTTTTCAAGACCCCAAACTTACTCCTTTCGTTTAAAATTTTGTCACTGCTCATTTAAAATCATGGCAGTGGGCTTAGAAGTGGTAGTTGAAACACATGCATGCAATTAAAATATATAGCTATATAAATAGGACATAGGAACACTGGTGGCTAACCAAAAGGTCAGGGGTTTGAACCCACCAGCCGCCCTGCAGGCAAAGGATGTGACAGTTTGCTTCCGTAAAGATTACAGCCTTGGAAACCCTATGCAGGCAGTTCTACTCTGTCCTATAGGGTCGTTATGAGTTGGAATCAACTGGACGGCAACAGGTTAAACAGGACATGCTCCTTTTACTAAGCAGCTTCTCTCATCTCATCTTTAAAAGCATATTGATGCCTCCATGTGTTGTTTGTACAAGCTTAACAAATAGGTATGCATGTGAAGAATGCAGGTCTGGGTGAAGAGTAGATTAGGGCACCTGACATCCTCAACTTCTGTTTGTACTTTCACTTCCATGTGGGCATGTGATAGCCAAAAATTTGTTGTGTTAACACTTAAAAAAGACATTTTGTCACTTTTCCACATCTGATTGAATAAACTAGAATTTGAGGTATCTGAGAGTGGTTCTCAGCAAATTGTAATGCATTTGATTCTATATTCAGTCATTTAACATTTATTTTCTGAGCTTCTAGGATGTGTCAGGCCCAGAGTTTGATGTTGGGGATTCAGTGGTAGCAAAACCCACATACATGATCCTTTTTTTCAGGAGCCTGGGTAAACAGGCAGATAATAATCAAGTACATGTTATTGTCAAATCAGTTCTGACTCATAGTGACCCTGTAGGACAGAGTAGAACTGCCCCATAGGGTTTCCAGGTAGCGGCTGATGGATTTGAACTGCCAACTTTTTGATTAGCAGTGGAGCCCTTAACCACTGCACCACCAGTAATCACATAATCACCAATTAATGTAAAATTGCTATTCTGGGAAGTGCTGTGAGGGAGATTACATGGAGATGAGAGTGTTTATAAAAGAGGGACCTCAGTACCTTAGGAATGGGGTGGGCATCAAAGAAGGTTTCCTAGGGGAGTGACATTTATGAGATATGAAGGGTGGGTAGGTGTATCCCATGTGGAGGGAACAGCGTGTTCAGTGACCATGTGCTGAAAAGAGCACGGCATGTTTGAGAAGCTGGAACAAAGCCAGCGTGGCTCAAGCTCAGACAGCCCAGAAGAGCAGAGTCCAAGGTGAATCTTGTGAGGCAGGTGATTAGATAGAGCACGTGTGTTTAGACTTTTGATCCTTTGCCTTAGAGCGATAGGAAACCAGTAATATGCTGGTTTTAAGCAGGGGAGTGACACTGTGTTTTGAATGGAGTCTCTCAGTCTGTATACAGAAGGCTTTGAGTTTAAGAGTCCAAAAGAGAATGAGGCCAGGCACACACTTGGGGCCAAACAATTGCCCTTCTCTCTGTGGGAAGACCCCTGCTTCAGCTCATTAATCAAAGACACACAAACAGCAGTGAGGGAGCAAGGCCTTTGGCTTTTGTTTATAGGGGAGAAACTTTTTTCCTAGCAATAAATCCTAAGGGAAATAATGTTACCTGGCTCTTTAAAAAAAGGATGTTGGCTGTTTAATGGATAATGAAAACTAATAAATAGCAAAGGACAGAGCTATGGGTGGTGGGAGGCAAGCTACGGTGAGATAGATGGAGGACATTTCAGAAATGGTGACCATTAGGGTGGACAGTGGGGAGTAGCCACGATGTTCCCTTTCTCCATGAAAATCTCTTATTTTATACATCCAAAAGACTTTGGGAAAATTCCTCTATTTTTTTCCACATGGGTTTATGATGAAAGCTGAAAGCATAAATTTCAATTTAGTAAAAAAACTTGGAGAACTCATCCATGCGCTGAGTTAAGGTTTGAATCCAATGTAGGGTTAGAATTTAGGCTAAAAACATAGTAATCAAGCCCTTAAAACTTTACTTTTTCCTTTATAAAGATATATAACCACTTGTACGCCACTGTGCATTGCAAGCATTATTCCCAATAGCTGAAAGGTAGAAACAACCCCAGTGCCCATCAGCAGATGAATGAATGGATGGACAGAATGTAGTGCATACATACAATGGAATGTTATTCAGCCATAAAGAAAAATGAAGTTTTGATACATGCTGTGACTTGGATGGAAACCCTGGTGGCGTAGTGGTTAAGTGCTGCAGCTGCTAACCAAAAGGTAGACAGTTGGAATCCACCAGGCACTCCTTGGAAACTCTGTGGGGCAGTTCTCCTCTGTCCTATAGGGTCACTATGAGTCAGAATCAACTTGACAGCAATGGCTTTTTTGTTTGTTTGTTTATGACTTGGATGAACCTTGAAAACATTATGTTGAGTGAAATAAGTAAGACACAGAAGGACAAATGCTCTCCTACTTATATGAAATATCTAGAATAGACAAATACATACAGACCAAAGTTTATTAGTGGTTTTCAGATGGGTGAGGGAAAATGGGGAGTTATTTAAGGGGCACTGAGTTTCTGTTAAGGATGATGACAAGATTTGGAAATGGATAGTGGTGATGGTTGTACAACATGGTGAACCTAGTTAATGTCGCTGAACTGAACATGTAAAAATGGTCAAGACGGCAAATGTTTTGTTGTATATATGTATCACCATGATAAAATTAAAGAAGTGTATATAAGCACTTTATAGCTAGCAATTTGTGTATTAGTTTTTACCTGATTCTAAAAGAGAGTTTACTGTCTTTGAAGACAGGACACAAAGTAAACTTGAGGACAGTCCTAACCCAGCGTGGATGTGAGGATTGTCTGGCGCAGTACTGTTAGCCACCCCATCGCCTGCTGGGGTGGTTTTCGTTGCTCTGGGGTTCAGCAGGTGGCCCCTTCCTCCCTTACTGCTCTGGAGTTCCTGTGATGCTGAGTTGAAGAGCCTGACCTTCAGCCAAGAGCGTCTGTACTGCCTCACACTCATGTGAGAGCCTTCAAACCAACTCTCAAGGTCTGTTTATAACCAAAAAGCCAACCAAACCCAGTGTCGTCGAGTCGATAGCGACCCTATAGGACAGAGTAGAACTGCCCTGTAGAGTTTCCAAGGAGTGCCTGGCAGATTGGAACTGCCGACCCTTTGGTTAGCAGCTGTAGCGCTTAACCACTATGCCACGAGGGTCTGTTTATACAGAACATTAAATCCCAGCATTTTCTTATCAAGCACTGAGTCTGGTGATTACAATAAGCCTAGTACCTGCTCAGTAAAGCCTCAGGCTTGGTCGACATAACCTCGAGGTCTGACACTCTAAGATTGTGTAATGAAAAATCAACAGAGCCTGCACTGTATTTGGGATGCCATGCAGTTTTCTTTCCTATTTGTTCTTCACATGAATGTATGTTCAGCAGAAAGTATAAGAAGGTCATAGGAGAAAGAGAAATGGTAAAGAAAGAACTCTTAGGGGCAGTTGCTTTTAAATTAGCCCTTAGAGAACGGGTAGGGTATGGCCTGGTGGAGACAAGGAAAGAGAACTTTCTAGAAGGAAGGGGAGGGCATCATAGCATGAGAAACAGAGGCAAGTGTATAGGAGTTTTTTGAGAGGAAGGGGTGCCCTGAGCCTCGAAGCATGTTAGGGTCAGATGGTAACCCCAATTTTCCTCGCTGTCTTATTTAATCTTCACACTTAGCCCACATTGTAAGGAGGATTAGTATTATTAGCAAGGAGAAAATGATTAAAAAAACAAACAACAAAAAAACAATAGAAAAAACCTGAAACATTAAATGGAGCTGCAAATGGGGTTGGATAAGACACTTCAGTGCAATGGTTCTCAGCTGGTGCTGATTTTGTCTTCCACCCCTCAGGGGACATTTGGCAGTGTCTGGAGGCATTTTTGAAGCCCTGGTGGTGCACTGGTTAAGAGCTTGGCTGCCAGGCAGTTTGAATCCATCAGCCACTCCTTGGAAACCCAATGGGGCAGTTCTACTCTGTCCTATAGGGTCACCATGAGTCGGAATCAACTTGACAGCATCAGGTTTGTTTAGGGAGGCATTTTTCGTTGTCACCACTGAGGAGGAGTGATAGTGGCATCTCGTGGATAGAGGTCAGGGATGCTGCTGAACATCTTACAGTGTACAAGAATGCCCCACAGCAAAGATACGTTCAGCCCCAAATGTCAGTACTACCAAGATTGAGAAACATTGCTCTAATGGATGATAAGAGTCCCTGGTGGGCACAAATGGTTAAGTGCTTAACTACTAACCTACAGGTTGGTGGTTCAAACTCCCCCTGCCCCAGAGGCACCTTGGAAGAAAGGCCTGGTGATTTGCTTCCAAAAGATCACAGCCTTGAAAACCCTATGAAGCAGTTCTACTCTGCACACATGGGGTCATCGTAAGTTGGAATTGATTTGACAACAGCTGGTTTGGTTTGGTTTAACAGTGTATTTGGAGGGACTAGAAAGCCCCCTTCTATTGCTGTTTTCATCAGATGGCCAGAAACGTTAGCCACCGTGAATTATTTCTAAACCTAGAAAGATAAGAATGTGCCTTGTTACCTAATGAATCTAGGCATTTCTAGTGGGGTCTATTATTTACCTTTAGGCATAACTCTTACTCCGAGTATCCAATATCTATTACTTTGGGGCTTTTTTGTTCAACAGTGTTGAGGAGACATGAATGGGAGTACCTTGAACATTGTCCACAAGAAGTAGAAAGCCTGTCAGATAAGTTTATATTTCTCCTGTCAACATATATTCTACTTGGCTTCTTTTCAGTGTGAAAATTTGTCACTTCAGTTACACATGTGTTGGCAACTCTTGCTCAAATTAAAGGAAATAAATAAAATTAACCAAAAGAATTAGCACAGAGCTCTGGCACCTTCCCTCATCCTCCGCCCAAAGACAGCTTCTCAGGGAAAGTGTGCAGAAATGAATTAAAGTCATAGGTCTGGCCCTGAGTCAAGCTAGTACTTTGTAGACACTTCAGGGTCTCTGGTCCCCAATAGATCAATGAATATCACAGCAACCACCAGGCTGTTTCCTAATGTAGGGATTTTTTAAGTTCTTCCTTCTTTTACTTTTTAAATTTTTTATTTAATAGAAGAGAAAGTTGGAGGCAAATGAATAGTACAATGGAAAAAGCACCAGTCTGAGTCCGAGGATCTCCCACCTCCACCCTGGCCCATCACAAGCTGTTACCTTGGGCAAGTCATTAAAATCTGAGGGACTCCGTAGCCTAATATTAAAGATGAGACTGTTGAACTGAAATATTTCAAGGATTTTCTAACCCTATTGTTGTTGCTGTTAGCTGCTGTTGCGTTGGCCCCTGACTCATGGCAACCCCATGCATGATGGGATTGGACCGTTGTGCTCCATAGGGTTTTCATTGGCTGATTTTCAGAAGTAGATCATCACGCTTTTCTTCCTAGTGTGTCCAAATCTGGAAGCTCTACTGAAACCTGTTCAGCATCATAGTAACATGCAAGCCTCCACTGACAGATGGGTGGCGGTTGTACTTCAGGTACATTGGCCAGGAACTGAACCCTGGTCTCCTGCATGGAACACAAGAATTCTACCAGTGAACCACCAGTACCCTCTTTCTAGTCTTAACCAGTAAAAAAAAAAAAAGTTGCCGTGGAGTCTATTCCAATGCATGGTGACCCCATGTGTGTCAGAGTAGAACTGTGCTCCATATGGTTTTCGGTGGCTGATTTTTCAGAAGTAGATGTCCAAACTTTTCTTCTGAGGCATCTTTGGGGAGACTGGAACCTCTAACCTTTCAGTTAGCAACTGAGAGTGTTAACCATTTGTACCACCCAGGGCCTCTTTTTAACCCTAAAACTTTCTAGAGTAGATCAACAATTGGTTCTACCCTCTGTTATGGATTGAACTGTGTCCCCTAAAAATAGTTGTTAGGACTACATAAGGTACCTATGAATGTGACCTTGTTTGGAAATAGGATCTTTGAAGATGGTCTCAGTTAGCATGAGGTCATCCAGAAGTAGAGTGGGTCCTAATATAATCTGAGTAGTGTCTTTATAAAAGAGAAGAAGAGACACAAGAGACAGAGGAAGGATGGCCACGTTAAGATGTATCTATAAGCCAAGGAAAGCCTGGGACTACCAGAAGCTGGGAGAGACAAGGAGAGATCTTGCCCTAGAACCTTCAGAGAGAACACAGCCCAGACGACACCCTGAATTCAGACTTATAGCGTCCGTAGCTGTGAGACAATAAGTTTCTGTTCTTATAAACCACCTAGTTTGTGGTATTTTGTTACAGCAGCCCTAGGGAACTAATATACTCTCTTAGGTTATCGTTAGAAGTTTTCCTTTTGATTTCCTGGGAAGAAATAGGATTTGCTTTTCTTAAAAAAAAATTGTATTCATATCAGATGTAGTCTGCTTTCCTTGAATTATAGAAAATAGAGCAGCTTCCGAGTGATTCTTTCAACCTTTTATTCTCCCGTCTTTTTCCTCTTCAAGTATCCAGTGTCACCAGTTGTTCGTGTGATAAAGGCAGTAAGGACAGGCCCTGGTGGCTCAGCACACTCAGGACGTGTTCTGTTCTAACAAGGGAAAGTCAGGTCAGGGCGGCCGGTAAAGTAATTACAAATCCCTAGACAAGGAATAAAACGCTGCCGTTCAAGGACAGGCCCCGGGCACAGCTCAGAGGGGGCGTGAATGCAACAGGAGCCCCACCATTTCCTTCTGTTGGCACTCTCCGTGCAGCGGCCACCACCCCAAGGTGGGGAATAACAAAGGTCCCCAGAATTATGCTTTTCTGAAGTGGAACTAGTTTGTTATGAATGTGGACAAATGTATCATGAAGGGTGATTCAGTCAGATTCGTCCTCAGTTGGAACCAGAAGCCAAGAGCTTTTTTTTTTTTTTAAATAAAATGTTTTATTTTATTTAAAAATTGTGTTTTCGGTAAAAGTTTACACAGCAAATTAGGTTTCCACAAATTGCCCAGTGGCATTAGTTACATTTTTCGCAATGTGTCAGCACTCTCTTTGTGTTCTGTTGTTCCATTTATAGTACTCTAGTTTCCTTGAAAGCCAGGAGCTTTTTAAGCAGGCAATACACCAGACCACTTAAACTAGGATCTCTGGAGCCAGGTCCCAGGAATCCACATTTTTAAAGATCCCTGTGATTCCAGAGTGCACCCAAGGTGGAAAATAGCTGTTCCTATAAAATGCTTATCAGGTGCACGGTCCTGTTTGTGCAAATATAGAACTATAAACTGTTGCTCATTTTGGCATTGTGTTATTTCCTTTTGTTTCTTCAGCTAGTTTCAACAAGTGTGGAGCTAATAAGCGCATTTGTCAAGTGTTCATACCCAGTAAGAGCAGCATCCACCTGTCAGATGGCTCACCTGTCGGGGAGTTTGTCAAGGGGATTCTTGTGTTTTGAGAGAAGCTGGATAAGAAATCATCTCATATTCTGTCTATGAGAGGCTAGGATTCAGTGACTTAAATGTCTGTTAGTGAGACTGAAATTAAACTGGCAGCATGACAGATCAGGGTTCTGTGATATTCATATCATCATGTTCTTAATAATAAAAATAATTATTTCCTATTTTAGGTCTATAGGCTGGCTCTTGGTGGCTCCCAGTTTACTTAAATAAATCACAACATTGATTTTTTTCTGTTTGCATGTGTTCATACTTAATTTGATACACTGATGAGACATCCCAGTAATATACGTGGTATCAGTGTGTGTGCGTGCACATGTGTACATGCACATAGGCTCGCCTTACATATAACTCATACCGCTTATATGTAAAAAAAAAAAAAAAATGTAGATGAATACAAAATTGATTCTTAAAAATCCACTGTTATGGACTGAATTGTGTCCCCTCAAAATGTGTGCCAACTTGCTTAGGCCATGAGTCCCAGTATTGTGTGGTTGTCCTCCATTTTGTGATCTGATGTGATTATCCTATGTGTTGTAAATCCTCACCTCTATGTTAATGAGACAGAATTAGAGGCAGTTATGTTAATGAGGCAGGACTCAGTGGACAGGGTTAGGTTGTATCTTGAGTAAATCTCTTTTGAGATATAAAAGAGATAAGCGAGCAGAGAGGAGAGGGACCTCAGTACCATCAAACAAGAAGAGCTAGAAGCACAGAGTGTCCTTTGGACCCAGGGTCCCTGTGTTGAAAGCTCCTAGACCAGGGGAAGATTAATGAGGTGGACCTTTCTCCAGAGCCAACAGAGAGAGAAAGCTTTCCCCTGGAGCTGGTGCCCTGAATTCAGACTTCTAGCCTCCTAGACTGTGAGAGAATAAATTTGTTTGTTAAAGTCATCCATTTGTGGTATTTCTGTTATAGCAGCACTAGATAACTGAGACATCCTCAAATTCTTATTAACACTTCTTTCTATGTGGCAAACAAATTTGAGCATATTTTCATCAACCATGATAAAAAACGCTTAGGGTAAACGAGACAGCCAGAATGGAAATAATGAGAATGTTCATGCATTGTGAAGAATGTCACCGATGTCACTGAACAACTTGTAGAGAAATTGTTGATTGGGAACCTAAACTGCTGTGTAAACCTTCACCAAAAAAACGATAAAATATTATTAAAAAAAAATGTTTAGGGTGGACGTTTATCTTATTGAGTTTTACAAATTAGAGGCTAGCAGAGGTGCCATTAATCAGGGCAACTTAAGCTTGTCCCTTGTGTCTTATGGGGGGGGGTGCTTTCCTTTTATTAAATTAATCTTCAAACCTCACTGCACTGCCAGATGTTGCTTTGACTGGAGAGGAAACCAGATCCAGCTGGAGCTGTTGTCCAAAGACTAGAGCAGCCTCCCCGACAGAGCCACGTGGCTGGTGACCTTTAAACCCTTCTCCCTCCTCAGTGCACTCTGGCCCTAAGAGAGTAGTTACTACGCACTCCTTCCTGTCTCCAGCTTCACTAGCTTCTCTTCATACTCTTCCAGATCCAGGATAGCTGAATACTCTCAGATACACACTCACCGCAAATACTCCTGCTTCCCACAAACACAGGTTCTCTTGAGGGCCCTTCTGAGAAGGAACTAGAATATTGGGTTTCTTTTACACTTGAGCGGGATGGTCTTTAGACTCACCAGCAGAATTTCTTTTGGTCTTGAGTTTATAGGCACATCCGTGACTGAAGTCAAGTTCAGGGAGAGAGAAAAGGGATTAGGCAATAGTGGCGGGGGGACCTCTTTCAGGAGATCAAAACCCACCATGCAGACTGGCTGGCACCCCTCATTCAAAAGGTAGCAAAGAGAGCCCAGATGAAGATGCAGCCTCAGTGGAGACATGCTCGGACTCCTACAAACAGATGCATTTCAACTGCTCGGTGCTGTTTGCAGCGATCATTCATTTGTTGGGCACAAAAATAGAAAGCATGGCAAGGTCCAGTGCTGGGAGCAACAGGTGGGAAAGTAAGTAGACGGGGTGGAGGATAAAGAGACCAAGTCCTGCCAAATGAGATTTTAATCCCACATATAATCAAAAGCAATATACCAAATGCCAGTGCCGTTGAGTCGATTCTGACTCATAGCGACCCTAGAGGACAGAGTAGAACTGCCCCATAGAGTTTCCAAGGAGACAGATAGAAAAAAACTAGCTTTTATATATTGAGAAAATGTTCGACATCCCACTTTGGTGAGTGGCATCTGTGGTCTTAAAAACTAGCGAACAGGGAGCCAAGATGGCGGACTAGGCAGACGCTACCTCGGATCCCTCTTACAACAAAGACACGGAAAAACAAGTGAATCGATCACATACATAACAATCTACGAACCCTGAACAACAAACACAGATTTAGAGACGGAGAACGAACTAATACGGGGAAGCAGCGATTGTTTCCAGAGCCTGGAGCCAGCGTACCAGTCAGGTACGGCACAAGCGCATAGAGCTGCTCCACCCCCCTGAACTAACCCCGGGAAGGGGACCAGCTGGGTCGCGTGGGCGGCGTGGGACGCAGCCGGTAGGAGAAGTCCCTGGGAGGCAGCGACTGGTATTGGAGCGGGGAGAACAGCGTCCCAGCCGGAACACTCGGTCACAGCACAAGCACGGGGACCTGCTCCACCCATCTAAACTAACCCCGGGAGGAGGCCCAACTGGTTCTTGGAGGCGGCACGGCCACGTGGCTGGAGGGACGAGAAGTCCCCGGGAGGCAGCGACTGATTTTAGAGTCGAGAGTGCACCGTCCCAGTAGGGGAGCCTTGACGCTGGGCGTGGGGCTGGAAGCAGAGGATCTAACCGTGACTCCAGCGGGCCAGACCCCCCGGGGGCAATCTCCACACAGCCTGCACACATAGGCGACGCGCCCCGCGGGAGTCTCAGATATAATAGTCATTCCAAGCAAGACAAGCAACTCTGGCTATATTCTGAGGTGCTACTCTCCTATCTCTCTGTTCCCTCCCCCACCCTCCCCAGGCGGCTTCATTAACATCTGAATAGCCTGAGCCAGAGGGAGAACTCTTATAGGGATCTGACTGCATTTTTTTTTTTAGCGGATTTTCTGGAAAAACTAGTTTCCCAGTGATGGCTCGGAGACAACAATCCATATCAAACCACTTAAAGAAGCAGACCATGACAGCTTCTCCAACCCCCCAAACAAAAGAATCAAAATCTTTCCCAAATGAAGATACAATCTTGGAATTATCAGATACAGAATATAAAAAACTAATTTACAGAATGCTTAATGATATCACAAATGAAATTAGGATAACTGCAGAAAAAGCCAAGGAACACACTGATAAAACTGTTGAAGAACTCAAAAAGATTATTCAAGAACATACTGGAAAAATTAATAAGTTGCAAGAATCCATAGAGAGACAACATGTAGAAATCCAAAAGATTAACAATAAAATAACAGAATTAGACAACGCACTAGGAAGTCAGAGGAGCAGACTCGAGCAATTAGAATGCAGACTGGGACATCTGGAGGACCAGGGAATCGACACCAACATAGCTGAAAAAAAATCAGATAAAAGAATTAAAAAAAATGAAGAAACCCTAAGAATTATGTGGGACTCTATCAAGAAGGATAACCTGCGGGTGATTGGAGTCCCAGAACAGGGAGGGGGGACAGAAAACACAGAGAAAATAGTTGAAGAACTCCTGACAGAAAACTTCCCTGACATTATGAAAGACGAAAGGATAGCTATCCAAGATGCTCATCGAACCCCATTTAAGATTGATCCAAAAAGAAAAACACCAAGACATATTATCATCAAACTCACCAAAACCAAAGATAAACAGAAAATTTTAAAAGCAGCCAGGGAGAAAAGAAAGGTTTCCTTCAAGGGAGAATCAGTAAGAATATGTTCTGACTACTCAGCAGAAACCATGCAGGCAAGAAGGGAATGGGACGACATATACAGAACACTGAAGGAGAAAAACTGCCAGCCAAGGATCATATATCCAGCAAAACTCTCTCTGAAATATGAAGGCGAAATTAAGATATTTACAGACAAACACAAGTTTAGAGAATTTGCAAAAACCAAACCAAAGCTACAAGAAATACTAAAGGATATTGTTTGGCCAGAGAACCAATAATATCAGATATCAGCACAACACAAGGTCACAAAACAGAACGTCCTGATATCAACTCAAATAGGGAAATCACAAAAACAAATTAAGATTAATTAAAAAAAAAAATACACATAACAGGGAATCATGGAAGCCAAGAGGTAAACGATCACAATAATCAAAAAGAGGGTCTAAATACAGGAGGCATTGAACTGCCATATGGAGAGTGATACAAGGCGATATAGAACAATACAAGTTAGGTTCCTACTTAGAAAAATAGGGGTAAATAATAAGGTAACCACAAAAAGGTATAACAACTCTATAACTCAAGATAAAAACCAAGAAAAACGTAACGACTCAACTGACATAAAGTCAAGCACTATGAAAATGAGGATCTCACAATTTACTAAGGAAAACGTCTCAGCACAAAAAAGTATGTGGAAAAATGAAATTGTCAACAACACACATAAAAAGGCATCAAAATGACAGCACTAAAAACTTATTTATCTATAATTACCCTGAATGTAAATGGACTAAATGCACCAATAAAGAGACAGAGAGTCACAGACTGGATAAAGAAACACGATCCATCTATATGCTGTCTACAAGAGACACACCTTAGACTTAGAGACACAAACAAACTAAAACTCAAAGGATGGAAAAAAGTATATCAAGCAAACAATAAGCAAAAAAGAAGAGGAGTAGCAATATTAATTTCTGACAAAATAGACTTTAGACTTAAATCCACCACAAAGGATAAAGAAGGACACTATATAATGATAAAAGGGACAATTGATCAGGAAGACATAACCATATTAAATATTTATGCACCCAATGACAGGGCTGCAAGATACATAAATCAAATTTTAACAGAATTGAAAAGCGAGATAGATACCTCCACAATTATAGTAGGAGACTTCAACACACCCCTTTCAGAGAAGGACAGGACATCCAGTAAGAAGCTCAACAGAGACACGGAAGATCTAATTACAACAATCAACCAACTTGACCTCATTGACTTATACAGAACTCTCCACCCAACTGCTGCAAAATATACTTTTTTTTCTAGCGCACATGGAACATTCTCTAGAATAGACCACATATTAGGTCATAAAACAAACCTTTGCAGAGTCCAAAACATCGAAATATTACAAAGCATCTTCTCAGACCACAAGGCAATAAAACTAGAGATCAATAACAGAAAAACGAGGGAAAAGAAATCAAATACTTGGAAAATGAACAACACCCTTCTGAAAAAAGACTGGGTTATAGAAGACATTAAGGAGGGAATAAGGAAATTCATAGAAAGCAACGAGAATGAAAATACTTCCTATCAAAACCTCTGGGACACAGCAAAAGCAGTGCTCAGAGGCCAATTTATATCAATAAATGCACACATACAAAAAGAAGAAAGAGCCAAAAGCAGAGAACTGTCCCTACAACTTGAACAAATAGAAACTGAGCAACAAAAGAATCCATCAGGCACCAGAAGAAAACAAATAATAAAAATTAGAGCTGAACTAAATGAATTAGAGAACAGAAAAATAATTGAAAGAATTAACAAAGCCAAAAGCTGGTTCTTTGAAAAAATTAACAAAATTGATAAACCATTGGCTAGACTGACTAAAGAAATACAGGAAAGGAAACAAATAACCCAAGTAAGAAATGAGAAGGACCACATCACAACAGAACCAAATGAAATTAAAAGAATCATTTCAGATTATTATGAAAAATTGTACTCTAACAAATTTGAAAACCTAGAAGAAATGGATGAATTCCTGGAAAAACACTACCTACCTAAACTAACACAATCAGAAGTAGAACAACTAAATAGACCCATAACAAAAAAAGAGATTGAAACGGTAATCAAAAAACTCCCAAAAAAAAAAAGCCCTGGCCGGGACGGCTTCACTGCAGAGTTCTACCAAACTTTCAGAGAAGAGTTAACACCACTACTACTAAAGGTATTCCAAAGCATAGAAAATGACGGAATACTACCCAACTCATTCTATGAAGCCACCATCTCCCTGATACCAAAACCAGGTAAAGACATTACAAAAAAAGAAAATTATAGACCTATATCCCTCATGAACATTGATGCAAAAATCCTCAACAAAATTCTAGCCAATAGAATCCAACAACACATCAAAAAAATAATTCACCCTGATCAAGTGGGATTTATACCAGGTATGCAAGGTTGGTTTAATATCAGAAAAACCATTAATGTAATCCATCACATAAATAAAACAAAAGACAAAAACCACATGATCTTATCAATTGATGCAGAAAAGGCATTTGGCAAAGTCCAACACCCATTTATGATAAAAACTCTTACCAAAATAGGAATTGAAGGAAAATTCCTCAACATAATAAAGGGCATCTATGCAAAGCCAACAGCCAATATCACTCTAAATGGAGAGAACCTGAAAGCATTTCCCTTGAGAACGGGAACCAGACAAGGATGCCCTTTATCACCGCTCTTATTCAACATCGTGTTGGAAGTCTTAGCCAGGGCAATTAGGCTAGACAAAGAAATAAAAGGTATCCGGATTGGCAAGGAAGAAGTAAAGTTATCACTGTTTGCAGATGACATGATTATATACACAGAAAACCCTAAGGAATCCTCCAGAAAACTACTGAAACTAATAGAAGAGTTTGGCAGAGTCTCAGGTTATAAAATAAACATACAAAAATCACTTGGATTCCTCTACATCAACAAAAAGAACACCGAAGAGGAAATAACCAAATCAATACCATTCACAGTAGCCCCCAAGAAGATAAGATACTTAGGAATAAATCTTACCAAGGATGTAAAAGACCTATACAAAGAAAACTACAAAGCTCTACTACAAGAAATTCAAAAGGACATACTTAAGTGGAAAAACATACCCTGCTCATGGATAGGAAGACTTAACATAGTAAAAATGTCTATTCTACCAAAAGCCATCTATACATTTAACGCACTTCTGATCCAAATTCCAATGTCATATTTTAAGGGGATAGAGAAACAAATCACCAATTTCATATGGAAGGGAAAGAAGCCCCGGATAAGCAAAGCACTACTGAAAAAGAAGAAGAAAGTGGGAGGCCTCACCTTACCTGACTTCAGAACCTATTATACAGCCACAGTAGTCAAAACAGCCTGGTATTGGTACAACAACAGGCACATAGACCAATGGAACGGAATTGAGAACCCAGACATAGATCCATCCACGTATGAGCAGCTGATATTTGACAAAGGACCAGTGTCAATTAACTGGGGAAAAGATAGCCTTTTTAACAAATGGTGCTGGCATAACTGGATATCCCTTTGCAAAAAAATGAAACAGGACCCATACCTCACACCATGCACAAAAACTAACTCCAAGTGGATCAAAGACCTAAACATAAAGACTAAAACGATAAAGATCATGGAAGAAAAATTGGGACAACCCTAGGAGCCCTAATACAAGGTATAAACAGAATACAAAACATTACCAAAAATGATGAAGAGAAACCCGATAACTGGGAGCTCCTAAAAATCAAACACCTATGCTCATCTAAAGACTTCTCCAAAAGAGTAAAAAGACCACCTACAGACTGGGAAAGAATTTTCAGCTATGACATCTCCGACCAGTGCCTGATCTCTAAAATCTACATGATTCTGTCAAAACTCAACCACAAAAAGACAAACAACCCAATCAAGAAGTGGGCAAAGGATATGAACACACATTTCACTAAAGAAGATGTTCAGGCAGCCAACAGATACTTGAGAAAATGCTCTCGATCATTAGCCATTAGAGAAATGCAAATTAAAACTACGATGAGATTCCATCTCACACCAACAAGGCTGGCATTAATCCAAAAAACACAAAATAATAAATGTTGGAGAGGCTGCGGAGAGATTGGAACTCTCATACACTGCTGGTGGGAATGTAAAATGGTACAACCACTTTGGAAATCTATCTGGCGTTATCTTAAACAGTTAGAAATAGAACTACCATACAACCCAGAAATCCCACTCCTAGGAATATACCCTAGAGATACAAGAGCCTTCATACAAACAGATACATGCACACCCATGTTTATTGCAGCTCTGTTTACAATAGCAAAAAGCTGGAAGGAACCAAGGTGTCCATCAACGGATGAATGGGTAAATAAATTGTGGTATATTCACACAATGGAATACTACGCATCGATAAAGAACAGTGACGAATCTCTGAAACATTTCATAACATGGAGGAACCTGGAAGGCATTATGCTAAGCGAAATGAGTCAGAGGCAAAAGGACAAATATTGTATAAGACCACTATTATAAGATCTTGAGAAATAGTAAACCTGAGAAGAACACATACTTTTGTGGTTACGAGGGGGGGAGGGAGGGAGGGTGGGAGAAGGTTTTTTATTGATTAATCAGTAGATAAGAACTGCTTTAGGTGAAGGGAAAGACAACACTCAATACATGGAAGGTCAGCTCAATTGGACTGGACCAAAAGCAAAGAAGTTTCCGGGATAAAATGAATGCTTCAAAGGTCAGCGGAGCAAGTGCGGGGGTCTGGGGAACATGGTTTGAGGGGACTTCTAAGTCAATTGGCAAAATAATTCTATTATGAAAACATTCTGCATCCCACTTTGAAATGTGGCGTCTGGGGTCTTAAATGCTAACAAGCGGCCATCTAAGATGCAGCAATTGGTCTCAACCCACCTGGAGCAAAGGAAAATGAAGAACACCAAGGCCACACGACAACTAAGAGCTCAAGAGACAGAAAGGGCCACATGAACCAGAGACCTACATCATCCTGAGACCAGAAGAACTAGTTGGTGCCCGGCCACAATCGATGACTGCCCTGACAGGGAGCACAGCAGAGGACCCCAGAGGGAGCAGGAGATCAGTGGGATGCAGACCCCAAATTCTCATAAAAAGACCAAACTTAATGGTCTGACTGAGACTGGAGGAATCCCGGCGGCCATGCTCCCCAGACCTTCAGTTGACACAGGACAGGAACCATCCCCGAAGACAACTCATCAGACATGAAAGGGACTGGTCAGCGGGTGGGAGAGAGACGCTGATGAAGAGTGAGCTAATTAAATCAGGTGGACACTTGAGAGTGTGTTGGCAACTCTTGTCTGGAGGGGGGATGGGAGGATAGAGAGGGAAGCCGGCAAAATTGTCAAGAAAGGAGAGACTGAAAGGGCTGACTCAAGAGGGGGAGAGCAAGTGGGAGTAGGGAGTGAGATGTATGTAAACTTATATGTGACAGACTGATTGGATTTGTAAACGTTCACTTGAAGCTTAATAAAAGTTATTAAAAAAAAAAGCATAAAGCACAAGATATAAATAAAGTTCAAAGGAAAATGATAAATGGGAAGGAAATACATGAAAATATATTAAAAACTGTTAACACTGTTCACATGGCAAGAGCTTTTACAGATTAATGAGAAAAATCACCAAATAAAGTGGTAGAACATATAAGCAAACAAGAGAAAAGGAAAAGAAAAAAACAAAAAAACTAGCGAACAGCCATCTAAGATGCATCAATTTGTCCCAACCCACCTGGAGCAAAGGAGAATGAAGAACACCAAAGACACAAGGAAAATATTAGCCCAAGAGACAAAAAGGGCCGTATAAACCAGCAACTCCATCAGCCTGAGACCAGAAGAACTAAATGGTGCCCAACTATTACCAATGACCATCCTGACAAGGAATACAACAGAGAATCCCTGACGGAGCAGGAAAAAAGTGAGGTGTCGAACTCAAATTCTAGTAAAAAATACCAGACTTAATGGTCTGACTGAGACTGAGGGGACCCTGGAAGACATGGTCCCTGGACTCTCTGTTAGCCCAGAACTAAAACCATTCCCAAAGCCAACTCTCCAGACAAAGTTTAGACTGGACTATAAGAGATAAAATGATATTCATGAAGTGTGTGCTTCTTAGCTCAAGTAGATAAATGAGACTAAATGGGCAGCTCCCCTCCGGAGGCGAGATGAGAAGGCGGAAAGGGACAGGAACTGGTTGAACGGACACAGGAAATCTGGGGTAAAAAGGAGGAGTGTGCTGTCACATTATAGGGAGAGCAACTAGGGTCACATAACAATGTGTGTATAAATTTTTGTATGAGAACTAACTTGAGCTGTAAACTTTGACTTAAAGCGCGATAAAAAGAAAAAACTAGCTTTTAGGCTTAGCTTATACCTCTGTCCCCTGAGGGCTTTGTTCCACTTCTTTTTTGCCTTAGTTATAAATATCTAGGTTTTTGACATGTCTTGGGCATCTTCCGCATTTAACATTGACATTCCTAATGAAGCTGCGTGCTGGCAGTAATGTATTTACTGAGTTTCATGTTTTCCTGAATGTCAAATGTAATGTGTAATGTGGAGCACATGTAGTTGGAAAAAAAAAAAGCTGCTTTAAAAGTATCCATCAGAATGGTACAGCCATTTTGGAAAATAGTTTGACAGTTTTTTGTGAAGTTAAACATATACTCATCATGTTGTTGTTAGCTGCCTCAGGTCAAATGCCTGACTCCTGGCAACCCCACACACATGGAATGAAACACTGCTTGATCCTGTACCATTCTGTGATCAGTTGGAGATCATACCATTGTGAACCACAGGGTTTTCATTGGCTGATTTTCAGAAGTAGATTGCCAGGCCTTTCTTCACTACTCATCATACAACCCAGCAAGTCTACCCCTAAGTATTTACTCAAGTGAAATGAAAACCTGTGTTCACGCAAGAACCTGTATGCGAATGCTTAAGGCAGCTTTATTTGTAATCTCCAAAAACTGGAAACAAGCCAGACGGCTCCCATCTGGGGAATGCATAAACAAGCTGTGGTGCGTCTATACAGTGGAACACCACTCAGCAATAAAAAGTCACAAACTACTGATACACACGAGGACGTGAATGGATCGCAAATGTGTTCTGCTAAGTAAAAAAAAAAAAGCCAAACTCAAAGGCTACCTACTGTACAATTCTATTTATATGACATTCTTACAAAGGAAGACGTATAGGAACAGAAAACAGATCAATGATTGCCAAGAGCTGGAGGGGAAGGTGTTAACTCTTAAAGGGAAATGGGGGGCTTTGGGGGGTATTGAAACTATTACGTATCTGGATTATGATGGTAGTTGCTGAAGTTACTCAGTGTATACATTTATCAAATCTTGCAGAACTGTACACTTAAAAGGATGAATTTTGCTGTGTATAAATTATGCCTTAACATACAGAAAGAAAAAACAGAATAGACAGCAACAGTCTGTGTGAGGTGGGAGGAGCTTTAACCCAGGATTGTCTATTTTGGGCATTGGAATCGTGGCTGCCAAAGTCGATTGGGTCCAGTCTTCCAGATGATTACCTCTGACCACTTTAACTTAGCATTTTATGCGTGACTAGCAAAGGATCAGTTAAGAAAGACTGAGGGCACATAAGTGAAATGAGAACTATGCAGGTGACTTAAGTATAATACGTACAAGCCTCTTCAAGAGTTGTCTGATCGCTTTGCTTTCAAATTCTGCCATGCTTTGTCTATGTTGATCATATTGTGCTAGTCTGTATTAGATAGTAATTTCTAGTACCAAAATCCTGACTATAACTTGTTGAACCTTCTCAACCTCTGAGGTCACTTTTATAAAAATGTGTAATCATTATTCCTACAGGTTTGTTGCCCCAAATATATTCAGTGAAATGCTGGTGACCTGCCTTATGAATGACCTAGGGAACGCACACACTCTTTTTGTTTGACTTCATTCTGTACTTCAACCATTTGCCCTGTAATCTGTACCCTGCACAGTCCACCTCTTTGCACGTTTTACATGAATCTGTAGCATTGCAGGTGGCAGAGTATTAATCATTTCTTTTTAACGAGAGTCAGCAACTAGAGGTAGAAGCTGAAAAGTCTTTCTTGACCCCCAATTGGGCCAAAATACGGATGCCTCAAGACCTGTATAACAACACTAAACAGCTCCCCTGGCAGCATGTAGTAGAGGATATCCCTGTAAATCTGTTTCATGAAAGCTATGTCAAGACGTAGACTTGATTTAACTTTCTTCTTCAAAAATAGAGCATAGAAGTTTAAAGGAACACGTTCTTGGAGTCTACGGATAGGGTTAAAATGAACTGACTTCTGGAAGGATGCTTGTGGAAATCTGTTAGTGGTTTTGACCCAATTTTTAACAAGCCCTATTTAGGCAGTACAGTTCCTAGTACTGTGTTTTAATATAGACTGTGTTTCTTTGATACAGGGCATTCGCAATTTATTTACTATAAATGTGATTTATTGAGTAAGGAGATATTTTATGGTGCAACTGTGGGCTTCAATTCCAGATCTTCAGTTTACTTTAACAAAAGTTCTGGAAATTCGAAAGGAGAGACTTTGGGCAAACCACCATGCTATAAATTCTCTGAAAGCATTTCACCTGGGGTCAGCCTCAAAAATACTGTGATTTAAACCAGCCTTACTGAAGGCCATCTAACGTTACTATAATCAGATCATATAGGTGTCACTGGTGCAAACCAGTATTACTGAACTCTGAAGGAAGTCAGAAGTTACTCAACACACGTGTAATCTTTTTTATGGCAGCTGCTTTTCCAGTTGTGCCTAGCACAGATAGAGCATATCCCATTTGAAGGGGTGGGGGAACTGTTAAAGTAGATAAAAGCATTAGAACAGTATGTATTTTAAAGATTTTGACCATTCATTTAGCAAAAAATGTATTTAACACTTATTGCATAAAGATTTTTAAAAATTCAGACATTCCTTGTCCTCAGAGTACTCTCAATGAAATGTGGGACGCTAGATGTATAAATAGATTAATTACATTATATAGTAAATGAAATAATGGGGTAGGATCACAGATGTTTGTGACAGTTACTCCGATTTGTAGTGACAACACCAACCAGTTGCCATTAAGTCAACTCTGACTCATGGTGACCACATGTGTGTCAGATTAGAACTGTGCTCCATGGGGTTTTCAATGGCTGATTTTTCAGAAGTAGACCACCAGGCTTTTCTTTCGAGGTACCTCGGGGTGGTCTTGGACCTCCAACCTTTTGGTTAGCAGCCGAGCGTGGTAACCATTTGTACCACCCAGTGGCTTCTGTAGTAACAAACCAAAAAAAACCCAAACCCATTGCTGTTGAGTTGATTCCAACTCATAGCAACCCTATAGGACGGAGTAGAACTGCCCATAGGGTTTCCAAGGAGGGGCTAGTGGATTCAAACTGCAGACCTTTTGATTACCAGTCAAGCTCTTTACCGCTGCACCACTAGGACTCCCCTGTAGTGACAGTAATACGGTAATACTTTCATTCTCTACCTGGGGAGATGTGGCCCTTGGGTTTAGAAAAACTCTTGGAATCTTCTTATTTGTTCCCTGCAGTTTTGATCAAATTATATCATTTAAGTGATGAGAACAAAAGAGTAGTGTAAATGTTATGGAGTCTATCTGGTGGTTTGCAGGTCAAAAGTTAGGGTTTGGGGGAACACACATGTATACACTATAGTCTTCAAGACATTGCCTCCTGAATGGAACACAAATGTTCCTAGAGGTCGTAGTTCATTCTCATGAAAACTGTCCCAGGGCTTAGCTTCAGGTCCCTGCCCAAGAGCTGTCCCAAGACCTGGGGTTTACCCTGACTCCCTCCCCAGGCTGCTTATCTGTATTCGCTGAAGTTTGAAAGTGAAGGAGGCTAATCCAAACAAGTCTTCCCAAGCAATAGCAATTATTTTGACTGATTTACATATTTTGACATTTCTCAAAAAGCAGATTTTTTTCCCTCAAACAACCAATGTGATATAAAAACTCCGATACGGGATGTTAAGAAATAAAACTGTTATATAGTCATTTTTCTTGCTTGAAGTGTTTCATTTGGAATCATTGTCAAAACAATCTGTGGCAAAGTTTGTGCTGTGCCATTTCACATGGGTTTAATTATGTTCCATGAAAAAAAAAGCATATGATGTTATCCTGGCAGCTCAAAAAATCTATAATAACAGGAAATATGGGACCTCTTCTAGTCTCCCTATAACAACAATTGGTTCCAGCTTTACAGGGTAAGGGGGAAAATATACGTGTGTGTGTGTGTGTATACCCACTCCTCACTTATCAATTATCTCATTATCTAACATTTTGCATTTACAATAGTAAAAAATCTACTGTCCGACTATTTTGTGCATTAACAATGTACATCGGGCCGTGATTCTCAGTGGTTTCACAGTTATGTAACGAAGTAATTTGGCGGTTATGTCATAATATAGTCATCCTCCATTTTGTGACCTGATTTGGTCATATTTCAATTTCACATAATGCCAATTTTCCCATAACAACCTGGTCTTTGGAACTTAACCGTGTCAATAAGTGAGGAATGGGGGTATATGTGTGTGTGTGTAAAATTTGTGACAGCTACAATAACTCAATAGTAAATTGATTGGGGATTTGATTTGATGCTACAGAACATTTCAAAAAACACATTCACTTACATTTATGGACTTGCTTCATGATTTATTTCTTTTCATGCTCAGCAACTATGAAGATGCCCACCGAATGCCAAGGTGATAGTAGGTAATAAGTTCTTTTCATTTTATTTTTTCCCCCAGACAAACAACTATTGCAAAGACATGTTTTGGTATGAATGGTAGACCATCCTGAAAAGTATATAGGGTCTCCCTAGGTTTCCAGTAGTCTAAGGAGCAAGCTGTGTCCAGTGCCTAGACAATATTTGCAATTGGCTTGTTAAAATCCAGATTGCTGAGCCTGCCTCCAGAGTTTCCAATGCTGTAGGTCTGGAGTGGGGCCCGAGAATTTGCATTTCTAACAGATTCTCAGAGAGCAGTGGTAGTTCAGGGGTAGAATTCTGACCTTCTAAGCGGGAGACCCAAGTTTGATTCCTAGCCAATGCACCACATGAGAGCGGGAGCCCCAAGTTTGATTCCTAGCCAGTGCACCACATGAGAGCGGGAGCCCCAAGTTTGATTCCTAGCCAATGCACCACATGAGAGCGGGAGCCCCAAGTTTGATTCCTAGCCAATGCACCACACGAGCAGCTACCATCTGTCTGTTGCATGTTGCTGTGATGCTAAACAGGTTTCAACAGAGCTTCCAGACTAAGACTGACTAGGAGGGAAAGGTATGGTGTTCTGCTTCTGAAAATCATGCAGTGAAAACCATCTGGATCACAACAGTCTAACCCGCAATCTGTCGTGGGAATGGTGCAAGACCAGGCAGCATTTCAATGAATTGTGCATGAGGTTGCCATGAGTTGGGGCTGACTCAACAGCAGCTAACAACAACAACAAATGCCCAGGTTTGGGACCACATGCTGAGAACTGGGAAACCCTGGTGGTGTAATGGTTAAGTACTATGGCTGCTAACCAAAAGGTCGGCAGTTCTAATCCACCAAGCATTCCTTGGAAACTCTACAGAGCACTTCTACTCTGTCCTATAGGGTCGCTACGAGTCAGAACCTACTCGACGGCAGTGGTTTGGGTTTAGAACTGCTGTTCTGTGCGTACAGAGATAAAATGCTTTAGAAGGTTAAATCAACCTAAGTCCCACTTTATTTCCACTGTTTGTTCATCTCTTCTGTATCTGTTAACTCATTTATTTACTTATTTGAGTATTTTGTGGGACTACTGTATACAGAGATGTTAAAAAAAAAAAGATCACTGTCATCAAAGAAGTTACAGTCCATTTTTAAAAATAGAGAGTGAAAAGAAACGCACATACATAAGGAAAAGTTTTATAATAACGCAAAGCAATCTGTGATTATGTGCCAAATGCTTCAGCCTTTCCCAGTGCCCTTTGTAAGCTGAACTCTAAAAGGAAATAAGTTAACCTTGGCTTGCTCGTTTGTGGACTGAAAAAAAAGCAGCACACTTCACCTTGGGGGCCGCCTGTTATCATAATCAGAAGGGCCAGGGTGAATTTCCGGCTCTGGCTCATATATTCCAGCTCAGGTATCAACTTACTCCTCTGATGGAGCATGAAATTGAAGCAATATGCCCCCCACCCCCCAGCCAAGGGACCTGCTTTGTGGGATCCAGGCCCAGGGCACTGCCAGGGCACCATGTGAATGGCAGAGGCTCAGAGGCCTCGATTTTCATCCTGGTTGGTGGGCAGCCCAGGGCACAGCTGGCTGTCTTGGGGCCAGTGTGCTGGGATTCCACTGCCCAGCAGCAATTCTGCCCTTTGTCCTTTTTGGAAACCTCACACGAGGAGGTGTTTTAATATTTGGTGGATGAGTTGCCCTTGCCCTTGAGAGGCCCTGGCCCCCAGCACGTCTCTGAGGGCCACTTCCCTTTCATTTTCTGGGACATCACTGACCTGGCTGTGTCACACACACAGGACATTTCTTCTCTGGGTGTGATCTCGGGGACCCTGCCCTAGTAAATGGTCTTGCCCACAGCTAGCTGGGGCTTAAGTCAACCCAAGAGCATATATGCAGAGCCTTGCAGAAGCCAGCAAATGTTCCAGCCACAGACAGGGCCAGACACACTGTCCTTAAATGCCATCCACTCCCTGATCAAAAACCATGTCCAACAATTTGAAGTGCTGGTTTTGAGACCTGGCTTTCAGAGCCCCTCCCCACAGAGCAAATTGTTTCTGAGGGCAGATCTACTCAGCCTCACTGCATGTGTGGTGTTGTGTTGTGTGGTGTTGTGTTGTGTGGTGTTGTGTCAGCTCATTCCCCAGCTCTCGCTGTTGTTGCATCTTCATTAGGAATCGTGTGGTTGCAGCCATGGCCAGTAGCACACAGCTTCCTACTTCTCTCAGGATGTCCCACGGGAAGTTTCCTCTCCCCAGCTAGAGTGTAAGCTCCCAAAAGGAAATCATTATACTTTACCCATTTGTGTCTCCCAGCACACTTACCACAGTGTAGGGCTCTTGGCAGGTGACCAACAGTCGCTTGTCGAGTGAAAGAATAGTTAACAGATTTTCAAGAGAAATAGAAAATGTCTTTGCCTATCTTGTTTAAGAATGAGAGAAGGCAGAGAAGGCTTTAGAATCTGGCATTTTCCTGGTGGGGAGGTCTGCCTAAAATCAAAATAACAGAATTTCTGGGAAATAACACCTGTTTGCCACATTCTGTCAGTAAGAGTTTGGGCTTTTGCCTCATTTTGACTCTTGAGCTTATTAGCTGTGTGATTCTGGTTAATTTACTTTACCTCTCTGGTAGTGTATTTTCTTATCTATAAAATGGAATTCATAAAAAAATGGAATTCATATCTACCTTTCAGGAATATTGCAGAATTTAAATGAACCAATGGATATATGCAAAATAAATAAATAAATAAACAAATGGATGTTCCTTTGGCGCCTGGAATAGTAGGTGCCCAGAAAGCAATATCTATCTTTATATTAGCGTGTTGTGATCATTATTGTTGGAAATACCTTTTTAGAGTACTTCAGCTTAATAAAATTGCCATAAAATGAAACAAAGAAACTGGAGGGAGTCTTGAACTTCCTGAAGGCTGGCAGCTGTGAAGTGTTAATATCTGGTTAAGGGGGCCAGCAAGGCCAGCCCTTCCCAAGATTGTGATGGCAGACGCTGCAGCTTTCTAGGTTGGTTGCTAGCGGAAGAGCCGGTCGGGTGAGAATTGCTTACAGAACAAGAGGGTAGAGTGAAATCGAACATTATTGGAACTGCTGGTTCTCCTGCTGGTGGACCTCCCCAGTCCGGGGCTCCCCTTTCTTACTGGTCTGCAGCAGAGATCTGCTTTAGCCAAGCCTGTCATAAACAAGTGACCAAAACTAATTTTTCAGTTCTGTTACATACATTATGCTGGGTTTTTGAAGCCATCATGAATGTTCTGATTCATGGTGACCTTATGGACAACAGAGCAAAATGTTCTCTGGTCCTGCACCATGCTCATGGTCACTGGTATGTTTAAGTCTATTGTTGCAGGTATAGTGTCAATCTATTTCATTGAGGGTTTCTCTCCTTATCAGTGACCCTCTACTTTACCAAACATGATGTCCTTTTCTAGTGATTGATCTTTCCTGATGACATGTCCAAAGTAAGCAAATCGAAGTCTCGCTACCCTTGCTTCTAAGGAACATTCTGGTTATATTTCTTCTAAGACTGATTTGTTCATTGTTTTGGCAGTCCACAGTATATTCAGTATTCCTCATCACCAGAACACTGAGGAATACTGCTAAATGGGTTACAGTCGTGAACAACCTTGTGCTTTTTGAAGCTGTTACATATGGTTTAGTGCCTACTCAATTTTAAGCTCCTTTGTCGGCAGTAACTGGTTCTAATCATCTTTTATGCCCTCAGTAGCATGGGAATTCTGTAAACATAGTAGGCATTCAACAAAAATTTAGTGCTTGAGTTGAAGCCCGGGGAGCTTAGCATGCAAGCATCCATTAAAGTTGGGCTACTTACACCTGAGGAGGCCCCCCACAATGAAATCCAGGACTTTGTAAGGCGCTGGTGCCCTTTGAGCTGGTTGGAGGAGGTCCACAGTTAAAATCAAGTAGTGACCTATTTTCCTAATTCACAGGGGAAAGATATGAAGGCAGAATTTTCTCAATTTCTTATTTTTCCTATGACTTTTTATAAATCTTTTATGCTTGCTACTGATTGTTCTACCTGAGTGTTGGCCAGATGGCTAAATGAATGCAAACAAATATTACTGAAAAAAGAAAAATCAGAAACAGTTGCTCACATTTATTTCAGCACATGAGTTGTCCCAACCCTCAATTCCAAAACATACACACATACACACACACTCTAACAGGTGTGGTTAGGGTTTTATATTGGAAACAAGACAAAGTGGCATATTGTGTCCTTTGCCTGGGCATGCACCCCTGCCATTGCCACCTGTAGTTCTGGGCACTGCATCTACCTGAACTACTCATGGGTATAGAGCCACCAGAGAATGAAGGCATCTGCATTTTCCCATAAGCAATGTCAACAGTTTTGTTTTTCTTTTAAGCTTAAGCTATCCATAAAATTTGTTTATATGGAATATCCCTTTCCTGGAACACTGCCATTTCAATTAGAGAAGCAGAAAGAACACACCTGAGATGAGGTTGAAACATTTACATAGTAAGACTTAACTGAAGGCTCAGTGATAACGTGAAGGACCTGTACACAGACTTGTGACCAGCAGCACACAAAGGAAAGATCTTCTGCACCATCTCAGAGTGAAAGCTGTTGAAATAGGAAAGAGCAGAACTCTCAGTGAATTCTCAGTGGTCGGTCCCAGGAGAGGGCAGGCAGCTTGTAAACAGCTGTGTAATAGACTCTTAAATCCTGGGCTAGAGCTAGGATGGGCCAGGGACTGCCAGGTAAGGAAAGAGTACACTTTGTAGCTGGGGGGAAAAAAAAACACCTGGGTTCTGGTCTCAGCTCATTTGGTTATAAGAAACAGACCCTCTCAAAGTAGCTCAGGTAGAAAGCAATTTTATTGTTGAAAAGATCAGGAGAATATCATGGAAATGACATGCTGGAAATAGTCTAGACCACGTGGGAATTGATAACTCATCAGATACATATTGTCTCCATTTCTCAGTCTCTGTGGAACCACATGGGCTTTTATCTTGCATCTCTCTGGTGGATTATCTCGTTTGGCTCTGAAAATGCATTAATTTGCCCATGGTGGAAAATACCCTCCTCCCTAAATCTACCTGCTTTAATCTCTAAATTTCTTAAGATAAATTCTGACTGGTTTTGAGTTAATCAAGGGATTGGTTACCTATGGGTGAGGTGTTCATGCCAAACCAATCAGTTTGTATGTGTGTACACACACGTACACACACAAACACACACACGGAAGAGCATGCTAAAAGGACTAAGGGAGATAGTAGGATTATTGACAGAATTTCATTAGTTTAACCTATTATCTTTTGGGTTCTTGTAAGTATCTTTTAAATCTACCAATAAAATATAGCTCAGGTTTACAAACCATGACTTGGGCTTAAATCTATATCCATCTCCTCCATCTGTGTGTTTTATAGACTTAAGGATTCATGGTAGAATCTGTAATTCATGGAAGAATCTGGATCCTTTGATTTTCCACCTTTATGTAGATGCACAACACTGCACAGGAGTTCCCATTCTGGTCAGACTTGTAACTCCAAATAATTGCAAAACTGTAAAGAATCAAAGAAGGCTGCTAAATTGAGGAAAACTGTTTTCATGCCTTATTACAAAGTACATTTGCATCATTTCTGTGTAAAATTTACTGATTTCATAAGCAGGTGTTAACTTCAGCTAGCAAATTGGGAATGGTGTTAAGAAGGGTGCATTATAAGTTGCTTAGGAAGGAGACAGACATACACCTAAATCACCAAATATAAAGCAGTCTCCAGCTCTTCTTCCTCCGGGGAAGTTCTGAGGGTTTTTCTTCCCAGCAGCCCTTCTTGTGTCTTTTCTTTGACATACAAAAGTGGTCACCATAATAGCATGGTCATCAGACAGCCGACCTTCAATGATATCCATGTACAGTGTCTTAGTTATGTAAGTGCTGCTGTAACAGAAATGGGTGGCTTTGATGAAAAGAAGTCAAAGAGTCTCAGTCTGAACTCATGGTGAAGGCTCTAGGGAAAGGCTCTCTGCTCTGGAGGAAAATCCTTGTCTCAGCTTCTGAGAATTCCTTGAAGATCTCCACTTCTCTGGCATTCTTAGAGTTCCTTGGAGATCTCCACGTGGCGTCTGTCTTCCCCCCATCCATGCTTGCTTGCTTCTGTGCCTAATCTCATCCTTTTTTACCAAAATTATCCCCTGAAGTCTTCTTAAAGCCAAGCAATAGTTTCACTTAACTAGTAAAAAATATCTGCTTTGAGCATTATGCTCTTTTAAGAACTATCTATATGGGATCAAATTGACAACAGCAACTTGGAAGGCCAAATAGGAACCTTAGGGGGCAGTGATTTACATTAATGAGGGAGGAACAACTCAAAAGGAGGGTGAGAATGATTGCACAGCTCAAAGAATGTAATCAGTGTCACTGAATTGTACATGTAGAAACGGTTGAATTGGTGTATGTTTGGCTGTGTATATTCTCAACAACAACAAAATACTTTTTAAACGTGACTGGCTTAGTTAGGACACATCCTACACTGATATGTCCTCATTAACATAACAAAGAAAACCCTATTCCCAAATGGGATTACATCCACAAGTATGGGTTGGGATTTACAACACATTTTTTGGGGGGGTGGTGGGGGGACACAGTTCAATCTATAACATACAGTTTAGTAAAGGCATGAATATTATTAGTTAGGGTTCAACTAGAGAAGCAGAAACAAGGGATTTATTATAGGGATTTAACTCTATGCAATTGTGGGTGCTAGTTAAACAGTCTCTGAAGCTGTTGCTTCTACACCCGGTGTTGAGCCTGAAGCCAGCAGGGCCGGCAGTCAGGACAGAACGATGGACATGAAGTGAGGAAGAGCAAGGATGCACTGGAACCTGCAAGGACAAGCTAGAATCCATGTCTGTCTCCCGCTGCCTCTAGGCCTCCAACTTCCATGATGCAGATGACCTGCAGAAGAACCTGCAACCCTTTGCCTTGAGCTGTGTGCTGGCCCAGGATGCAGGGAAGCTGACCGAGTAGAGCTGGAGGGAGCCAGAGGAACTGGTGACCCAGCTGCCACCCCTCGAGCAGCACCAGCACCTGGTGACCTTCAGAGCACAGGACGCAAGGCTGCACTCCACTCTGCCTTCCAAATCTCACACAAAATACCTCTTGTGGCCAGCACTATAGGCAGAACTACAAGACCGGGGAATTTGGAGAAACGTAGTTCCTGCTTAGCTGAGCTGACAGAGCCCAAACCCAGCAGTGGATGAAAATGTGTAAATATTCCCACTAACAATGCAAACAGCTTAAGCTGTTAATAAGATGGACTTATATGGAATACCTCTTTCCTTGGACACTACCACTTCAGTGAAATGAACAACAAAAAACTCTCAGTTGTTGGTTGGAGAAGTTACTAACTCTGATGTTTTGATTTTCCAAATCATTCTTAATATCAAAACTAATTATATCCTACTGAAAAATGGCCAGTTCTCTGAGCAGAAAGGAGTCTTTTAATTAAATTCCGATACATAAGCTCGCTGTCCGTCCTTCCACTTGTACCCGCCACAGGGACTCCAGGCCCAGCTGCCTTTAATATTATGTAAGCCTTTGTCTCTGCAGCTGGGTCACATTCAATAAGTAATCACAGCATGTCTGATGAAGGGCCCACCCCACGCTTCCATTAATCATCCCCAGGAAGGAATGCTGGGGAGGTGAGTGTGATGGCAGGTCACTCTCTCCTGTCCTGTGGATCCGAGGGGTCCTCACTCTGCTGTCGCCCACAGCCTCCACTTCAGTCACTCCTGGGAGACAGTGTAGCTGGGCCCTGAACACCCCTGGAGCTTGTCCACAGCTTAGACTTAGATCTGCTGAGGTCTCAGGGTCTCTTTGAGGACAAAATGCCTTGTCTGTATTTCACAAAGCAGCCCCCACCAAAGCCATGAGAGATAGGTCCACTGAGATGTCATTTGAGGCAGGAGCTGAGCAGCAGGTTGGGTATCAGAGGAGGGAGGGACAGAGCTGCTGGAAGTGTTGTAGCTGTCATGGGAGTCTTCTATGCCTGAGCACTGGGTACCATACTTGTGACTGATCCCTTAAAATGGGGCTGGGAGTGCCCTGAGATTTGTGGAAAGCACATTTGATCGAGGCTGCAGGCAGCAAAGGCTCCCTCCAGCTCTTTCTGTGACATTCCCAAGCGCTTGAGCTGTATTTTTACTGCCAAGATTGGACTTCATTTATAGCAGATGGAATTGGCCTGTGTCTTCAGTACATGCAAGCTCTGTGACACTGACTTTCTTCATCCAATATAAAGAATGACCCAGGGTCATCGACATTTTTACATGACAAGGCAGTGTTTATTTTAAACGTTTGCACATTCTGAATGGAACGGAAAACATCCGCTGGATGTTAGCTCTGTAGCCATTTCTTTTAAAGAGATTTCACCTCATTGTCTATGTTAATCTTTCTGAGATAGAATTCCAAGGATCTGGCGCAAGAACCAAATTCTTTTTTTTTTTTTTTAAATAATTTTTATTGCGCTTTAAGTGAAAGTTTACAAATCAAGTCAGTCTGTCACATATAAGCTTATATACACCTTACTACATACTCCCATTTAAAAAAAAAATCTTTTTTACATATTCCCATTTACTCTCCCCCTAATGAGTCAGCCCACTCCCTTCTTCCAGTCTATCCTTTAGTGACCGTTTTGCCAGTTTCTAACCCTCTCTACCCTCCCATCTCCCCTCCAGACAGGAGATGCCAACACAGTCTCAAGTGCCCACCTGAGAACCAAATTCTTGAATTAGGACATTGGGCCTGGATTTCTGGAGCAGAGACTGAACTGCCACCTGTTTGCATACTTAACAGGCGAGACATCAAGAGCCAAGGATTTTTTAGGTCATGGAGTATTGATTGAGTGTAATGCGCCTGTTAAAATTAGCCATCAAGCTCAGCTCCCCCTCCTGAGAGAAAGAGCCAAGAATCCGAGTATTCTTTAAACTTTTAATCTCTGGCCTTTGAGCACTGGGCAGTCAACATTTCCTCTTGTTGAAGGGTTTCTAGAAATGTGTCATTTCAAGAAAAAGGTTTTCCAAATTCTAAAATTGTTTATTTACCACTGTCTCTCTCAGTATTAGAGCAGAATGGGTCACATTTTCAACTCACCCGCAGAATATGAAGAGCAACACACATGCCTGTGTATTCTGTTGGCTGGGAGAGAAGATTATGGATGTCAGAGCAGAGGAATCTAAGAAGTCAGGTCCTCCAACTGCCTCCTTTTACAAATGACAGAACTAATGCCTGGCTTATGTAATCAAGGTCCAGGCCCAGCTACTGGAAGAGGACCAGAATTTGAGGCTCTGGATTCCCATCCCAGCCCCCTTTCCTTTACACCGTGAAGCTGATTTATTCTCTCCAGACAATTGGGCAACCACCTGAAGACCTGCGGTCTGACTACATACTGAGAACATTCCAGGTAGTGACTGGGAACAAGAGGATTATGACCTGCAACCCTGGGGACCTGTCCCCATCACCTGCCTCCGTGGACTTATCCTGTCCAGCATGGAGGAGGCTGGTAACCCCTGCTGGACTGCTGGACATCTTCTCATCACCTCCTTGTATAAAATCTCCGATGTGATTAAGGACAGAAGAGACTCCAGTTGCCCATGGAAATTGGGCAGGTGTAACTCTTGAGTCCTTAAAGTTGGCTGTGTGGCTGTCATTCTTCCCTGGAGCTTGTATCAGAAGTCCTTCAGCTTCCCTGCTTCATGGGACCAGTGACCAAAAGAGAAGTGGGAATGGCATGAATAAAATACCCCTACAGTAAATTTAAACAAACGCCTCTGGCTCCCGGTTGAAATCAAGAAATACCTTGTCTGTACTGAACAATCTAAGTTGTGAGCCAGACAATCATGTAGGAAGAGTGTATATACCATAGGGTACTGTCTTAATCTCTTAGAGCTACTGTGACAAATGGATGGCTTTAAAGAACAGAAGTTTATTGCCTGAAGGCTAGAAGTCTGAATTCAGGGCCTGGGTAGAACCAGTCTCCCTATCTGCTCTAGGGAAAGGTCCTCCCTTGTCTCTTCCAGCTTCTGGTAGCCCCCAGCGTCTCTTGGTGTTCTTTGGCTTATAGATGTATCTTCACATGGTGTCATCCCCTGTGTGGCTCTGTCTCTGCTCCCTTTTATAAGGTACTACTTAGAAGGGACTGGACTGACCCTATTCCAGCATGGCCTCGTTAACTTTGCTAATAACAACGACAAAAAAAAAACCCTACTTCCAAGCAAGGTCACATTCATAAGGGGCTAGGACTTCAACAGATCTTTTACAGGGGCAGAAACCCTGGTGGTGCAGTGGTTAATAGCTACAGCTGCTAACCAAAAGGTCAGCAGTTTGAATCCACTAGGCACTCCTTAGAAACCCTATGGGGCAGTTCTACTTTATCCTATAGTATTGCTATGAGTCGAAATCAACTTGATGGCAACTGGTTTGGTTTTTGTTTTTCGGGGGGACACAATTCAATCCATAACAGGTACAAGCAGCAGTATAATTGAATGTGATGGACGGTACTTGTGTTTTTTAAATAAAAAATAAGAGGCAGAAAATTATAGAAATGATGGGTCAGCTATATTCCCTAATTCCTTTATTCCATGTTCAGGTTTCCAGTCTGGAAAGAAGTATATCCTATTTTCACTGAATGTCCATCAGGAACCAGAGTTCTCTTCCTGATGCTAGTTATCCGCAGCAGTGCCTTTATCCACAGTCTGGAAGGGGATAGAAAATCCTACCATCAAAAAACAAAACAAAAAACTCCACCATCCTTTGTCATGCTTTATGATACCACAGACTTATTTACACTCTCAGAACCAGAGGGATTACCTTTCCTCAGCCTCTAAGTCATCCCAGTGGTGACAGAGGCTGCAAGGTTGGAGGAATATTTGGAGTCTGGCTGACCAAGGTTACTGAAAATAGAGCAGTGGGGATTCATTTCTACTTGACCATTTAGAGTTTTTGGCCCAGTAGCAGGAGGCTGCCCATAAGTCCGTGCCAGCCCACCTAATAATGTGTGCTTTTCCCATGTGGAAATAGTGCTGTGTTGCTCTGAATTTTGCCCCAAATTTTCTCCCCTTTCCTTCACCGCAGGAACGGGAAGGATTTTAATGGCTTCAGTTTATGATGCTGTTGAAAAGGCACTATCAACATTTCCCAACAGCTATATATATCCTCAGATCCACTTAAGGCCCAGCAGCCAATCTGTTGAATTCAAAGGTGGGGCTGTCACCACATCTGGGTTGCATATGCCTGGCTTGTGCAATAGCCAAACTCACATGTGTGATGGTGAGCATCTCTCTTGATCTCGGTTTTCTCATCTGTTAATTGAGATGTCCCCTGTGCCTCTGAGGTCTGTGATGTTGTGTGCACTTGTGCTTGAATGAGATTCTGAATTGTCTCAGTTGAGTTGTTATGCACCATTGAAAAAACCAGACCAGTGGCTGTCAAGTTGATTTCGACTCATGGTGACCTCATGTGTAGCAGAGTGGAACTGACCTCCATAAGGTTTCAAGGCTATGACTTTTTGAAAGCAGATTGCCAGGCCTTTCTTTCAAGGTGCCTCTGGGCAGGTTCAAACCACCAACCTTTTGGTTAGTAGTTGAGCACTTAACCATTCATGCCAGCCAGGGACTCAATGCACTATCAATCCTCTCAGATTAATGACTGTGATTAAATGAGGAGAGACTTTCTCAAATACCCCATGTCAGACTCTGTCTTTGGATGAGTAGAACAGAGACTATTTAAAGTTGTGTCCAATCATTTGGCCAGGGCTTTGCTGTCTTATTTTTTATTGATCCCAGGTCTAAGATGGTCATCTCTCTGATTGGACATAGGCTGCAATCATTTTTAGCTAGTCAGGGTGTCTTCTGACACACAGAAGAGATCATCTCCCACAAAAGCCTATTTGACACTAGCCACGTAATTGGAGACTGTAGTTCCATCTCCACCTTGATGTTATTTCTTTGTGTCAGACAACTATATTATAAATCAGAGAAAGGTCAGCTTCAGTTCAAGGAAGAAAAATCTACCTGTAACCAAGTCTAAATATTCATCTCAAGGACCTAGATGTACACTGATTTTAGCTTTGAAAAAATGATGATTGATTACATGGGTCCCTTCACTAGAGACGCAAGTAAAATTCTTTCAAACGCATAAGCTGCTACTTAGCCTGATTTATTGTGATGCTAAGTGAATTTGACCAGGTGTTTTCCTTTTTGATTTAGATGACTATCCTGAGAGAAACTACCATAGTAAAGTGATCTTTCCAAGCCAGGTTCCCTAAGAGAAAAACTGTGTTGGAACTATTGTCAGCTTTGAGTGCGAGTCTTTCAAATTGTTAAGTGAGTGAATGGTATGAGCATGTCTGAAGCATAAGGAGCTGTCGGCTTGGTTCCAGACACCGCCAGAATCAAGATGCACATTAACAGGAGGAATGTCTTTGTTAAGACATTTCATCTTGCCAAAAACTGGATGAAGATTAGAAGTTCTTTCTATATGCCTGAGGTAGTTCATGACGAAACACTCAGCGTATATTACCTTATTTAGTAATCACAATAAGCGCAAGGGCATAGATGTCCTGGGAAAAACTTGGCCACCATATTCTGCACCTTTTCCCATTAAGAGGTAGAGTCCATTTCCCCAAGTTCCAGAACCGAGGCCACAAGAGGCCTTGCAGCTTCTGCCTTTGCTTTCTTGGAATGTTCCTGTCCTCATGTGAGGGAGCCCAGGTTAGACAACTGAATGATGAGAGGCCCACGGAGAGAGGGACCCAGATGACAGCCAGCCCCAAGGCACCAGACATGTGAATGAGGCCATGTTAGACCCTTCAGTCCCAGATCAGCTGCCAAATGACTGCCCCCATATGAGCAAGCCACGGCAAGACCAACAGAAAAGCTGCCCAGCTGAGCTCAGCTTAAGTGGAGCAGGATTAGCAAATAAGTGGTGATTGTTTTAAACCACTTAGTTTTGGGGCGATTTATTACACAATAGATACTTCATACATATACCCACACTGAAGATGAAGAAACTGAGGCTCAGGGAGATTAAGTAATTTGCCAACTTATAGTAACCCTATAGGGCAGAGTAGAACTGGCCCATAGGATTTCCAAGGATGTAGTCTTTACAGAAGCAGACCGCCAGATCTTTCTCCATGGAGCACCTGGTGGGTTTGAATTGCTGACCTTTCAGTTAGCACCCGAGTGCATAACTACTGCTCCACACAAAACCCAAGCTGTTGCCATCGATTCCAACTCATGGCGACCCTATAGGACAGAGTAGAACTGCCCCCATAGAGTTTCCAAGGAGCACCTGGCGGAGTCGAACTGCCGACCTTTTGGTTAGTAGTCGTAGCACTTCACCACTACACCACCAGGGTTTCCACTGCTCCACCAGGGCTCCTTAAATAAGTTCAAACGCATTGCCATTGAGTCTATTCCGATTCACTGCTAGTCTGTAAGATAGAGTAGAACTGCCCCCTAGGGTTTCCAAGAAGCAGCTGGTGGATTCAAACTGCCAACCTTGTGGTTAGCAGACAAGCTCTTAACCACTGTACCACCAGGGCTCCTAAATAAGTTAAAGCTGAGGGTAAATACAGCCAAGAGGATCAATCCCAGAGCTTCTCTAAGGCTTCATGGAGGCACTGCTGTGAATAGTACAGTAGCCCTGGTGGATTCCTGAGAAAACATGGCAGCAGGCAGACGAGCACAGCAGCCAGCCATCTGGCAAAGAGAGGCTGTCTCAGTTGTGACTTTGGGCAAATTCCTTTATCTTTGAGTCTTAGCAGGATTCTCTGTAAAATGGGGCAGATAATGAGGAACAGACTCTGCAAAATGGGTGGGCTGTTTCTGCCACACTGGTGTCCACTCCACCCCATGCTCACAGAGTGGAATCCCGGCAGTGCTATCATTGCCCAACATGGACAGCACCTGTAGATTATTAAAGTACATTATTGCCCACTAGTTTTACTAGAGACGGGCTAATTGCCCATCCCAGGCACTATATCACTGCCACGCTGTTGACTGCTGGGCTTGCTTTTTCTTCCTCTAATAGTCTGTGTTTTCGCATCTCCCTCACACGACCACTCAATTGGTAACAGAAGCCAGCAGGGCGCTTGGTGGTACAGTGCCTGCTGTTCCCAAGGGCTGAATGACTGATTGACAGAGGTTGCCTCCCTGAACCCAGGCACACCAGATGGAGTTTATTTAAATCAGCCTTAATCAGTGAGATCAGCAGTGAGATCAGATATTATATGCTTCTAATTCAATTTGCCTTTTGAGAATCTTTGTATCCGTCAGTAGGGTGCCCACTAGCATTGTTTGCTCCTCCAAATTGTAGTTTGTTTGATTTGTCTTGCTGGAATTCTTTTGGAGATGGTAGAATAAGAGTAAGAAGAATGGCTTAGTTAAAATCTGCATTCACCATGATGGATTATTTTCACCAATGTCACATTTCCACAATACTGCCGTCTTTATATCAGTGTTGCCATTTTGAAGTGTGGATTATTTCATATTTGAAAAACGCATCTAAATCTGTTTGTAGTTCTACTGTGTGGTCTGTTTGTCCAAGTGAAATGAAGAGCTTCACAGTGCAGAGTATATTTCTTTTGACTGAGTTCTTGATTTTAAGGGCTTTCTACAAATGGTTTGTCAGTCCATGATTTTGTTTTGCTGTGACCTGGCCCTGTCTGGGGTTTGTCAGGAGTGCTTTCTGGGTTTTTCCTTCTTATATAATCATTCCTTGTCAGATAGGAAAGGAATCTTAGAGATTACCTAGACACAACCTCCAAGTATCACCCCTCTTCTTTATAGACTAGAAAATCAAAGCTTTCTTCCTAAGTTTTCTGTTAGATGCAATTCACTCTATTTGAATAATGGAAACTACACCAATATGAAAGTATCCATATAATTTTATTTTCTTCATGTCAGTGCAAATGTTCCCACTTGCTCACATAACAAAGACACTTTCTCAAGGAAGTAATAGTGGGCCGGAAGTGAAAACAGAGTGGTGGCCCAGATGGACCATCTACCAGCAACACAGTCTTGGACTTTGTGCCTCATTCCTAAAATGAGACTGTCTTGGATGAACTCAGAGTCCTCCCAGTACTCTTGAATGTTTGACCCATCGTAGTTGACCTGTGGAAGGCACAGTTATTATTAAGACAGTTCAGTAAAGCACCCAAAACCTCCTGGTGCGTATTTTTCCATTTTAACCACAGGGAGACTATGAATACAATGTGTTAAAGTAAAATTCTTCAAAATGCTGGCCCAGATGCCCAGTGCTCATATTTCACTCTGACTGTCCTTGCCCCTAGCACGATCGCAGATTGCCTCTGCCATAACCACAGTAGCCAGAGAACCAAGGAGAGTCCTCCTACTAACAGCCAGGGCACTGTTTCCGTTGGCCTCCTTCTGGGCAGCCTGCACACAGCCCGTGCAGTTCAGGGGCTATGGAGGTCTCTGAAGGTTTCAGTTTGCATTCATTTTCTCAGTCGGAACCATTTGATAAAGAGTGTGGCCAAAAGTATTGTCAGCACTTATTAGGCCAAAATTGTCTTCAGCTGGAAGCACATATTTCTTACATGTTGAAATGTTTATCAGGTGTGTGACCAATGTCCCATTAGTGCTTTTAATGAACTGTGTGATGGTATTCATCTTATGTCACCTTTTTGTTTATGCCAGGTTAAGTTGATTGGTTCTTGTAGCTCTGCGCTGATGAGGCCCTAATCTGAGTCTTCAAAGCTGTCTTCCCCACCCCCCACCCCACCCAACACCGAGCTTCTCTAGTACTGCTTCTTGTACATGTCACTTGAGAGTCTGTGTGGACATCTTGAAAACCAAACTCCTCATCTTAGCCCCCAAATCAGCTTCCATTCCCAGTTTTAATTTCTGCCAAGAGCTCTGCTATTCTTTCAAAGCCAAGCTCTAAATTTCAGATCTATGACTACTCTCTCTTATTTATGCTAGCCCTTCACCCCACCACCACTTCAGTCCATGTTTCATCTTTTCCTACACAGCCTGCCCTCTTTATCTTCCACTCTCTCCTCATTACAGTTTCTATTACAGTGGTCCTCGACTCCCCTTTCTCCACCCTCTACTGACTTCCTGCTCAAAAATCTTCACATTTTCTAATTTCTAACCCAAATAAATCTAAACCTCTCTTTTTTTTTAAGGCCTAGGATGTTTTCATATTCATGGTCCAGTACAGAAACATGAGTTACTCTGGCCAACTCCATCTCCAAACCATCAACCTTTATGATTGCCTCTGTGCCTTCACTCATGGTGACCCCTTCATGTGAAATGTCATGCAATGTCCTACCCTGTCTGTCCACTAAAATTCCACTCTATCCAGCCCTCCCTGACTTTGCTGTTTTTTAAATTTCTTCTAGCTTGTCGTATACTATACATCATACATCGCCTGGCCTTGTTAGCTAATTAGTTCACATAAGTACTTTTGTATCCTCCGCTTGCTAGGTTGCAATCCATTGGCTCTAGTTGCTGCCAGGTGAAAACCCCAGGTTTTGCTCGGTGTGACTTGTTGCAGCCAATAAACAAGAGGCCGAGGTGGGAGATCAGAAAGACATCTTTATTTCATTGTACAAGCAAAGGAGCCATCAGGGATGCTGCCTCTAAGACTGCTTGCAGGCAGCCTGGGGAGGTGGGCTTTTACAGAGACCAGACAAGGAAATGCAAATTCATCATGGATATTCAGGATTGACCTTCACGCAGGTTCTCAGAGCTTGGGGATGACTATGCATTTTCTTTAGACAAGGGTTCAATCCCCAGGACAGAGGAAGAGGTTGATTTTCATTCATTAGGATGTTAAGTCTCCACCCAGAGGTGGGTTGAGGCCGTCTGTGGCCCGTTCTGTGGTTATCTTGTCAAAGACAGCTTCAGAAGAAAGTACAGCTTATTCTGCTCAGTATAGGATAAGTCAGTGCAGGTGTCTCTTAGAAATGTTGGGCTCTGAGGCTGCCTGCCTCATAGTGGCAATACTACAACTTGGAAACAGCAAAAAACACGACCACATGCTGGTAGCCGGTACTCTACTGATGCTGGCCTAGGAAGCTGCCTACAGGAGCTGTGCTTTGGGGCTGCTTCCTCACACAGAAGTCACAGCCCATTTCTCTCCTTCAAGGACACCACTGCAAATGTGGTCTGCAGCACAGGTTTCCTTCCTTGGCCTGAGGGAACCTTTAATTTGTGTTACACTGATCTTGGTTACTAGGCACAGAGCCAAAGATTCTGTCCTGGTCAGAGGCCCCCAGATTGCCCGTTTCTTTTGTCTTTGCAATGAGGTGGATGCCCCGAGTCCCTTGCTTTGTCGTGGGCTTAGAGAACACCCTTAACCAAAAGAGAAGCGCAGTATGATTGGACAGTGTGAGCAATATTGTAATAATCACAGGTGTTCGTCCTGGGAACACATGAAGAATTGAGGTATAAACAGAACAAGCCTATCTCCTTCCGGAGATAGTAAGACAAAGAGACAGAAAAAGGAGTAATCCATAGGACAATAAAGAGCACAACCCCAACAGGAGTCTGGCCAGGTACTCTCAAACACCCTACTGGTGTCATTTGTCTTCCCCCACTGGTATCTTATTTGCTTTTCCTCATGATTTGCAAGGTTGTCAATAGCAAAAGACTAGCTGCCAGTTAGGACACTGCACACAACCTAAAGGGTTTCGTGGAAATGCAAGTAGACTAACAGATCAATTGTTTGCTCCTCTTCCTGGCCAAACAAGTAAGAGCTTACAAGAATTCTTGGTCATTCCTTGGGTTACCCAAGTGTTCCCAGCAGAGCCCCAGAGGAGGAAGCATTGTCATATGTCTAAATCTGGGGGTTTGAAGTCCATATATGGGCCTTTCCACTTGCATGTAGGAGCTCTGGAAACCCTGGTGGTGTAGTGGTTATGTGCTGCGGCTACTAACCAAGAGGTCAGCATTTTGAATCCACCAGGTGCTCCTTGGAAGCCCTATGGGGCAGTTCTACTCTGTCCCCTTGTTGTTGTTGTTGTTCGGTGCTGTCCAGTCAGTTCCGATTCATAGCGACCCTATGCAGAACGAAACACTGCCCAGTCTTGAGCCATCCTTACAATCGTTATGCTTGAGCTCATTGTTGCAGCCACTGTGTCAATCCACCTCGTTGAGCGTCTTCCTCTTTTCTGCTGACCCTGTACTTTGCCAAACATGATATCCTTCTCCAGGGACTTACCTTCCTGACAACATGTCCAAAACATGTAAGACACAGTCTTGCCATCCGTGCTTCTAAGGAGCATTCTGGTTGTACTTCTTCTAAGACAGATTTGTTCTTTCTTTTGGCAGTCCATGGTATATTCAATATTCTTCGCCGACACCACAATTCAAAGGCATCAATTCTTCTTTGGTCTTCCTTATTCATTATCCAGCTTTCACATGCATATGATGCAATTGAAAATACCATGGCTTGGGTCAGGCACACCTTAGTCTTCAAGGTGACATCTTTGCTCTTCAACACTTTAAAGAGGTCCTTTGCAGCAGATTTACCCAATGCAAGGTGTCTTTTGATTTCTTGACTGCTGCTTCCATGGCTGTTGATTGTGGATCCAAGTAAGATGAAATCCTTGACAACTTCAATCTTTTCTCCGTTTATCATGATATTGCTCATTGGTCCAGTTGTGAGGGTTTTTGTTTTCTTTATGTTGAGGTGCAATCCATACTGAAGGCTGTGGTCTTTGATCTTCCTTAGTAAGTGCTTCAAGTCCTCTTCATTTTCAGCAAGCAAGGTTGTGTCATCTGCATAATGCAGGTTGTTAATGAGTCTTCCTCCAATCCTGATGCCCCATTCTCCTTCATATAGTCCAGCTTCTCATATTATTTGCTCAGCATACAGACTGAATAGGTATGGTGAAAGAATACAACCCTGACGCACACCTCTCCTGACTCTAAACCAATCAGTATCCCTTGTTCTGTCCAAAGAACTGCCTCTTGATCTATGTAAAGGTTCCTCATGAACACAATTAAGTGTTCTGGAATTCCCATTCTTCACAATGTTATCCATAATTTGTTATGATCCACACAGTCGAATGCCCTTGCATAGTCAATAAAACACAGGTAAACATCCTTCTGGTGTTCTCTCCTTTTAGCCAGGATCCATCTGACATCACCAATGATATCCCTGGTTCCACATCCTCTTCTGAAACCAGCCTGGATTTCTGGCAGTTCCCTGTCGATATACTGCTGCCGCTGTTTTTGAATGATCTTCAGCAGAATTTTGCTTGCGTGTGATATTAATGATATTGCTCTATAATTTCCACATTTGGTTGGATCACCTTTCTTGGGAATAGGCATGAATCTGGATCTCTTCCAATCAGTTGGCCAGGAAGCTGTCTTCCATATTTCTTGGCATAGACGAGTGAGCACCTCCAGCACTGCATCTGTTTGCTGAAATATCTCAATTAATATTCCATCAATTCCTGGAGCGTTGTTTTTTGCCAGTGCCTTCAGAGCAGCTTGGACTTCTTTCTTCAGTACCATCGGTTCTTGATCATATGCCACCTCTTCAAATGGTTGAATGTCAACTAATTCTTTTTGCTATAATGACTCTGTGTATTCCTTCCATCTTCTTTTGATGTTTCCTCCGTCATTTAATATTTTCCCCATAGAATCCTTCACTGTTGCAACTCGAGGCTTGAATGTTTTCTTCAAATTCTTTCAGCTTGAGAAATGCTGAACGTTTTCTTCCCTTTTGGTTTTCCGTCTCCAGCTTTTTGCACATATCATTATAATGCTTTACCTTGTCTTCTCGAGATGCCCTTTGAAATCTTCTGTTCAGTTTTTTTACTTCATCAATTCTTCCTTTTGCTTTAGCTTCTCAACATTCGAGAGCAAGTTTCAGAGTCTCCTCTGACATCCATCGTGGTCTTTTCTTTCTTTCCTGTCTTTTCAGTGACCTCTTGCTTTCTTCATGTATGATGTCCTTGATGGGGCAGTTCTACTCTGTCCTATAGGGTCGCTATGAATCGGAATCGACTCGACAGCAACGGGTTTGGTTTTTGTTTTTTGGTAAGAGCTTTGGTAGTGCAGTGGTTAAGCACTCAGCTGCTAATCAAAAGGTTGGTAGTTTGAAGCCACCAGCTGTTCCATGGGAGAAAGATGTGGCAGTCTGCTCCCATAAAGATTACAGACTATGGGGCAGTTCTACTCTGTCCTATAGGGTCACTGTGAGTCGGAATCAACTCAACAGCAATGCACTTCTTTCCCACCGTCACTCTCCTCTTGATCTAACTGACCTCTTGGACAAAGCATCTCACCAGGAAGGTGTAGCTAGGAGGACAGGGCTCCAAATGAGGAAAACATGTAGGTTTAATATTAGGGAATGCTTCTGAGTGTTAGAGTAATAAACCTCCTAAGGGTATGTGCTCACATAAGACAGTTAAATGAAAAGTTGTCCCCCTGCTTCCTAGAGTCCTCTCTGAGCAAAGATGTTTGTGCAGTGTGAGACTGGTGAGCACTATAGAGCCCCACTCTTTTAAAGTAAGCTTGACTTCTTCATCTGAAACAATGCTGGCTGCCTGCCCTTTATCAAATTGCTGAATTTTCAAGGTGTCTCCCTGCACCTGGTGCTGCTTCCCAAGGTTTCCTGTGTTAGGCATATCTCATCCAGGTTCTCCTGGGGGAAATGAGGGAAATTCCTGCTACATGAGGAAAGACAAGCATCACATAGGCAGAGTATCAAAATTTATAGGTAACTCCCCAAGTTAACATGTTAGTACCACAACTTTCAAATAGTATGAAGTGGCTTCCCTTGCCAAGTTTCAGGAATCAAAACTGCCCTGTGTCCTGCAGGTATGTACACTATAGGTTAAACCAGACAAGATGTGATTTCTTATCACAGAAATTCCTGAGATTTCTATTTGCTCTTCCTTTCAGATACCTCAGGTGTCACCAACCAGCCAACCCACCCCATTATCCTGGAGTCAATTCTGACTCATAGCAACCCTACAGGACAGAGTAGAACTGCCCCATAGGGTTTCCAAGGAGCGACTAGTGGATTTGAACTGCCAAACTTTTGGTTAGTAGCCATAGCTCTTAACCACCGTGCCACAAGGGCTCAGTAATCAGTTATTACCAAGTCCTTTGGCTTCTATCTCTGAAATTCCTCACTCTCTCTCTCTTGCTCTCTCTGCCTTTTCTATTATTTTAACCACAGGCCTCTCTCCGAGTGGCTGGTCGTTTTGAACCACTGACCTTTCAGTTAATATCCAAATCCTTTAAGCCTTGCACCACAAGGGCTTCTTAATTATAGCCCTAATGGTCCTATTTTAGGCCCTACATACTTCTTACCTGGACTTTTATAATATTCCGCTAACAGTTTTGCCTACCTTCTTTGCTTAACCCATTTTACTTCCAGGGTAATCTTCATAAATCTTCTCACTAGGCTAAACCAAAACCAAACCCATTGCTATGCAGTTGATTCCAACTCATAACAACCCTATAGGACAGAGTAGAACTGCCCCATAGGGTTTCCAGTTCCTACTGATTAAGTTCAAACTCTGTAATCTGGCACTGGACAACCCCCCTCCCCCGCCCCCCACCGGCTCTAGTGACCTTTCTGATCTTCAAAATGAACTGCTTGCTGTTGCAAACACACCTTCACACTGGGGCTGTCTACGTGTAGTTCCCTCTGCCAGATGACTCACATGGGCGCCACCTTCATCTCCAAACTCCATCAGTCCTGTGGGGCTGAGCACATGTGCCACCACCTCCAGGAACCTGGTCCTTTCTCCTCTCCCCACTCTTCAGCCTGGACTCTCTTGGATCACCATTTCCAACCTTGAATTACGTTCCTTTGTGATCACTTCTTATTCCGTCTGGATTGTAAACTCACCGTAGCCAGGGGCCATTTCAATGCTCTAAGAGTCTGGCTACCCAAACTCATCGTACCCATAAGTCCGTAGTTAACAATTGTTGCCTGAATCAGTAAATGAATGAATATTAAAAAAGAAAAAAAAAACCAAACCCACTGCCATCGAGTCCAACTCATAGAGACCCTCTAGGGCAGAGTAGAACTGCCCCATAGAGTTTCCAAGGAGTGCCTGGTGGATTCGAACTGCTGACCTCTTGGTTAGCAGCTGTAGCACTTAACCACTACGCCACCAGGGTTTACGAATGAATATTAGTTGTGTTTTATTCAATAAAATGCCTTACATGTGCGTTTGAAACCGTTTTATGCATTTTATAGATGCTCAAATACATCTAGAAATATCTATGAATTAATGAATTATTGGTGTAAGCCAGACAATACAAACGCAAGAATTCAAAATAAGTTAAAGTAGCATAATAACTTTTTTTCCTCCACTGAGTATAAAATAAGGCTTTCTAAGACATTTTCTTTCTTAGGAGAAGAGGAAAGGGGCAAACTCTGGAGAGTGGATAAAATGAGATTATTGTGGCTATCTCAAAGTTGTACTGACTCAGATAATAAATTCTTGTCTTAAAAAAAAACTATAAATAGACCCTCTAATGTCCAGATTAACTTCTGGGATGGTACCTCAGAACTGCCACTGGTTTTACACATTTCCTTCTCCTGACTCAGGCACAATTTACTGCAGTTTCTTCCCTTCTCCACTTCTTTTTCTCTTCTCACTATTAATTTCTTCCTTTGTGTTTTGAGGCTCTTTAAGCCACACCGGTAGAAGAGAGCAGGGTCTGGAAGAAAGGATTTTTCTCTTTTGCTTCAGAGTTTTTACAAGGTCAGGTGTGTTCATGACATGCAAAAATCAGTCTCATCCACTTTGAAAAAACCATCTGAAAAGTGATGTCAAATCGTGACAAATTTGTGAGAAAAAAACCGCGGTGTAGTACTATACTGACAGTTTTTATTTCACAATGGGGAAGTTAATTTTCTTAAAACTTTTTTTAAATTGTGCTTTAGATGAAGATTTACAGGGTGAATTAGTTTCTTATTAAACAATAAATGCACATACTGTTTTGTGACATTGGTTACCAACCCTACATGTCAACACTTTCCCCTTCTCAACCTTGGCTTCCCCATTACCAGCTTTCTTATCCCCTCCTACCTTCTAGTCCTTACCCCTGGGCTGGTGTACCTTAGTCTCCTTTTGTTTTATGGGCCTGTCTAATCTTTGGCTAAAGGGTGAATCTTAGGAATGACTTCATTACTGAGCTAAAAGGGTGTCCAGGGGCATACTTTTAGGGTTTCTCCAGTCTCTGTTGGGCCAGCAAGTCTGGTCTTTTTTTGTGAGTTAGAATTTTGTTCTACATTTTTCTCCTGCTCTGTCCAGGACCCTCTATTGTGATCCGTGTCAGAGTAGTCAGTGATGGTAGCTAGGCACCATCTAGTTGTGCTGGACTCAGTCTGGTGGAGGCTGTGGTAGTTGTGGTCCATTGGACTGATCTTTCCCTTGTGTCTTTGATTTTCTTCATTCTCCCTTGCTCCAGATGGGGTGACACCAGAGGAGTATCCTAAATGGCCACTCACAAGCTTTTAAGACCCCAGACACTACTCCCAAAGTGGAATGTAGAACATTATAAACTATGTTATGCCAGTTGAGCTAGATGTTCCCCAAGACCATGGTCCCCACAGCCCTCAGCCCAGCAATTTGGTCCGTCAGGAAGTTTGGATGTGTCTATGAAGCCACCATGACCTTGCCTTGTACAGGTTGTGCTGGCTTCCCCAGTATTGTGTTTTGTCTTACCCTTCACCAACATTTCCACTGATCTATTGTCTAGTTGGAAACCCTGGTGGCATAGTGGTTAAGTACTATGACTGCTAACCAAGAGGTCGGCAGTTCAAATCCGCCAGGCGCTGCTTGGAAACTCTATGGGGCAGTTCTACTCTGTCCTATAGGGTCACTATGAGTCGGAATCGACTCGACGGCAGTGGGTTTGGTTTGGGTATTGTCTAGTTAGTGTTCTTCCCTCCTCATCCACCCCCCACTTCCCCTGCCCCACAACCATCAAAGATTGTTTCTTTCTGGGTGTAAATATTTTCATGAGTTTTTATAATAGTGGTTTCATACAGTATTTGTCCTTTTGTGATTGACTTTTTTCACTCAGCATAATGCCCTCCAGATTCATCCATGTTGCAAGATGTTTCACAGATTCATCATTGTTCTTTATCATTGTGCGTATGTACCACAGTTTGTTTATTCATTCCTCTGCTGATGGGCACTTAGGTTGTTTCCATCCTTTTGCTATTGAGAATAATCCTGCGGCAAACATGGGTGAGCATGTATCTATTCCTCTGACAGATCTTATTTCTCTAGGATATATTCCTATGAGTGGGATTGCTGAATCATATGGTATTTCTATTTCCAGCTTTTTAAGGAAGTGCCATATCATCTTCCAAAATAGTTGTACCATTTTACATTCTCATAAACATGCATAAGAGTTTCAGTCTCCCTGCAGCCTCTCCAACATTTGTTATTTTCTGGTTGTTTTTGATTAGTGCCAGTAATATTGGGGTGAGATGGTATCTAATTGTAGTTTTGATTTGCATTTATCTAATGAGTCGGAATTGACTCGATGGCAGTGGTTTTTTGTTTTTTTTTTTTTTTTCTTTTTTGGAATGGCTAGTGATCATGAGCATTTCCTCATGTGTCTGTTAGCAGTATGAATGTCTTTGGTGAACTGTCTGTTCATATCCTCTGCCCATTTTTTAATTGGGTTATCTTTTTGTTGTAGAGGTGTTAAAACTTTTTTTTTTAATAAATAAAAAGCAACTTAAAGCAATTTCTTTTAAACCAAAACCAAACATGTTGCCGTCAAGTCAATTGTGACTCATAGCAACCCTATAGGACAGAGTAGAACTGCCTGTAGGGTTTCCCAGGGGCAGCTGGTGAATTTGAACTGAACGCTTAACTACTGTGCCACCAGGGCTCCTTCTTTTAAACAGACAAATATGTTTAGAAGTATCACATCTTTGTTTATAGCTACGTGGAGAGGATCAATTAGTCTTCAGGAAGGACCTGAAGTAGCCCAAAAATTAGTTTGTTCTCTTTCTCTGATAAGATTTACTAAACGACAGAGTTACTGTTATGCCTTCAAATCAGCTGCATGTATATTAGCTTCTTTATTCTTCTAGATATTTTATACATTGTTTTAATTTTGTGCGTTCTACAATGTAAATTAAAAAATTAAATGAGCACTCAATGTTTTATTTTCTAAGGAAAGTCTGTTTTTAAATACTGCATATAAAATGCCCTATTTTCCAGAATATATGTGTTCCAACTTTGACATTTTACAAGAAAGGTGGTGCTCATATAAACACAAACTGTCCCAGAACTGTGAGGTTCTCTGTCATTGCTTTCTGACAACAGGGCTTCAGAATCTGGTTCGAATCCCTGCTGAGAATTTGCCAGGAGATGCTAATGCTGCTGATTAGGAACCAGTTCTGAGAACCCCTAGTAAAGCGAAGGTTCTCAAAATTTATTACACATAAGAATCCCCCAGAGATCTTGTTAAAATACGGATTCTGACTCAGTATGTCTGGGGTGGAACAAACCATTTTGAAGCCCTGTCTGTGATAATCATATCTAGTTAGTTTATGATAGACCTAAATTGCATTGTCTTTCTTGGTCCCGTATATAATTTTTTGAGATAATGGATAAAAATTGACCTGTTGCCCCCTTTGTGTTAGATCCAATGTCAAGAACATCAAAACAACAAACACAGAACAATCCTGGTGTTTAACTGCCTTCCATGATTTTCCCCCTCTCTGGAGGAAATGTTAGAGTGCTTAGAGAAAGATCAATTCTCAAAGATAGCAGTGGTGGATTAAGTGTACTCTGATCGTATTAAAAAGAACCTCAGTTCTCATTATTTATCCTGGAGAAATTAGAGGTTTATCTCAGAACTCAAAATGATATGGGCTCAATAATATGCACTGATCTTTAAAGTCAGTCAAGTGCATTAATAACCCTTTCGTTACTACATTTTTTTCTCATTTTTGGATGGCATGTGTTTTCGATATTGGAATGCATGCTTACTAACCAAGTACATTTAAATTTTTGGTTGGTAATATGGATTTTGAGAAATATGATCTGGCAATACAATCTGCCAGTGAGGCGAGTGGCACTTTGGCACCACTGATCATATTCCACCGAGAACTAAATAGATAATTTCTTGCTGGCACCTTTCCATTAGGTTACATGAGGAACCTCTGCTTTTCAAATATGAGAAAAACAAAACCATCAGGGCTCTGTAACTATCACACAGAAAAGCCATAATTATGCTTGCAAGCCTTACCTCACAGAAGCAAAGGGAAAAAAAGCAAACGTTTACAACACTTAACACATCCAGGAAGCATGACCTAATAGAATGCTCAGCTACACAACAAGCAGGCCCAACTCCAGTCTGTAGAGCTTCATGCATTTCAGAAGGGACCCACCTTGATGCAGAATATATTAGAACCAGAATAAGAGCTTACCTCTGAGGTCCAGAGGTGTAAAAAGTGGTTGGCATACTGTTTAGGCCAATGGTAACAAAAGGGGTAAAGAAGATTCTTGAGGTAGAGGATAGGCATGTCCCCCAGGGAGAATTTACTGAATAGAATCCCCCGTGGGGCAAGAGCAGGTAGAGTTTGAAAAAAAGCCTATTTATTATTATAAAATTAATTCCATATTTCGTAAACAATAACATAAACTGTAGAAATTAAAGTTTAACAAAAATTTCTTGGCTTGATAGGGCATGATTTAAAAGAAATTGAAAATCATGGAGTTCCTGGGTGGCGCAAATGGTTAGGCTCAACCACTAACCGAAAGGTTGGCAGTTCAAACCCACCCAGAGGCACCTTGGAAGACAGGCCTGGCAGTCTGCTTCAGAAAGGCCACAGCCTTGAAAACCCCACAGAGCAGTTTGGAATCAACTTAATGGCAACTAACAACAATGTTAGCTTCAAAGCATATTTAGGCAACACAAATTTCGGAAGGACAAGAATTTCTCATTTTAGTTTCTTATCTGTAAAATAGAGCCCTGTGGCACAGTGGTTTAAGCATTTGGCTGCTAACCAAAAGGTCGGCAAATGTGAATCCACCAGCTTGAATCCAACAGCCATTCCTTGGAAACCCTGTGGGGCAGTTCTACTCTATCCTATGGGGTTCCCTATGAGTCGGAATCCACTTGGCAGCAACGGGTTTAACTATAAAATGGAGGTTTAGAGCTTTTGAGGAACCAGATAATATAGGCAAATTCATCCAGCTCTAGAGAATCAAGACTATATTTTTGCAAATAGCTTTGTATCTTGTCTGATTTTCAACATCAGCTGATGGACCTTGAATTTAGTTACCTGTTCCTGCTAACAAAATACCCCAAAACTTAGCAACTTCAAATAACACACATTTACTATCTCAGTTTCTGTTTGTGAGGAAGTTGTATGCTGCTTAACTGGGCCCTCTACTTCAGAGTCTCTCACAGGCTATAGTCAAAGTGTCAGCTGGTCAGTAGGCTTTTCAGGGTTTGACTGGGGATAGGTTTACATCCAAGCTCATGTGCTGCGCTATTCGAATAAGAGCCTCAGTTCCTCACTGTCAGTTGGCCAGAGGCCACCCTCAATCCTTGTCACGTGTGCCTTTTCAATATGGCTGCTTGCTTCGTTAAAGCATGCAAGTGAAAGAGATGGTGAAGAGAGCCTGCCGGCAAGATGGAAGTCACAGTCTTTTTTAACAATACCACAGACAGGACATCACCTTTGCCAGATCTGTTGGTTAGAAATAAGTCAGTAAATTCGACCTATCCTCAGGGGGAGAGGATTACATAAGGACATGGCTATAGGAAGAGGGATCATTGGGGGCCATTTTAGAAGTCAGCCTACCACAGACCTCTAAATTCTTTTTTGTCGGGCTAATCCAATTCTTAAGTAAAACAATTGCCTGAAAATGTCGGTAGCGTTTTCATACCATGTGGCTCACTTTGGGCCATTTTCTCTTGTCCCTCCTTACCTTAAAGCACTGATACTCACGGTTCTATGTGTAGCGCCCTTTGGCTAGTAGTTCCCATAACTAGGTACATATATTCCAATGCCCTTAAGTTAGTTATCCTTTTAGGAATTTGTGTTATGTAGTGAGACAGTCAAGAAAACATGTCTGTTTTATAGAGAAAGGGCAGGAGTGACAGGTTTGGGTGATGTCAGTTGAAATATTTCTGGTTTTTAGCATTGTCTTCCTTCTTTTTGAAGGTAGATAATAGATACAAAATGGTTTTTGAGTGTGTTTAATGGAGCTAAGTTGTTCTGAGGAATAATGGCTTTATCAGAAACATTTAGGATTGTAAATTAAGAGAAAACAAGTGTGCCTGTATATTTTGGCAAGCAAAGATGAATGTTTCTTTGAAGTTCTTTGAAGTTCAGGATACATCTGAAATTTACTGCGGTGTTTTTGAACGTGAACTCATCTGTTTTATAGCTTTTACTGTAGCAATTCTAGAATATATTGAAATGTACTTGTACTGTTCTTGAAATCTGTGGTTTATGGGACCATAAATCTTTGGAAGTTTTATCTATTGGATGTATTTAATAAAACACAATATGTTTTACTAAATGCCACATTGTCTTGAGAGTGTAACTTATTTACAACCATATTCACTTTTTAAAATATATATTGCATTTAGCATGTTTTTCAGAGCACTTTCAAATACTAGTTTATTTAGTCCCGTAACACCCCTATGAAGTAAGCACTGTTATCATCTCCATTTTACAGATGGAGAAAGTGACACAGAAAGAGGTTAAGTGGTTTGCCCAAGGGCAGGCACATGGCTAAAAAGTGGTGGAGCGGTGAATCAGATTCTCTTAAAGTACATCGTGTAGTTCAGCTTCATGTTTGATGGGTGAGATGACAAATGTATTGAAAACATGAGAAGGATTAACCAAGTTCCTTTGAGTAGACACATTGAATGCTGTGTACCATATTTACTTGCTAAAGTAAGAAACTTGGCAGCCATCCTCTGAGTATGTCATTCTGATTTGCCTTGGTGGTGCAGTGGTTAATAGCTACAGCTGCTAACCAAAAGGTCAGCAGCTCGAAATCACCAGCCACTCCTTAGAAACTCTATGGTGCAGTTCTACTCTGTCCTATAGGGTCGCTATGAGTTGGAATCGACTCGACGGCAATGGGTTTTGGTATTTGGTGAACATCTGTCTTTTAACCTAGGTGACTTGTGTAACTTTTACACAAGTCTTTCTTGATAAAGGAGCCCTAGTGGCACAGTGGTTAAGAGTTTGGCTGCCAACCAAGAGGCTGGCAGTTTGAATCCACCAGCAAATCTACCAGCAGCTCCTTGGAAACCTTAGGGGGTGTTCTACTCTGTCCTGTAGAGTCACTGTGAGTCAGAATCGACTCCACAGCAACAGGTTTGGTTCTGATTCTCGATAAACATTTAGTACACTGAATATATAACTTTTATGCTGGTTTCTGTATATATTACATATTTTGTAATAAATTGCTTTAAATATGAGTAAATTTAAAACCAAGTTATTTAAATTCCATTAGTTGCATCAGGGTCGTATTCTTTCACAATACCTATTCAATCTGCATGCTGAGCAAATAATACGAGAAGCTGGACTATATGAAGAAGAACGGGGCATCAGGATTGGAGGAAGACTCATTAACAACCTGCATTATGCAGATGACACAACCTTGCTTGCTGAAAGTGAAGAGGACTTGAAGCACTTACTAATGAAGATCAAAGACCACAGCCTTCAGTATGGATTGCACCTCAACATAAAGAAAACAAAAATCCTCACAACTGGACCAGTGAGCAACATCATGATAAATGGAGAAAAGATTGAAGTTGTCAAGGATTTCATCTTACTTGGATCTACAATCAACACCCATGGGAGCAGCAGTCAAGAAATCAAAAGATGCATTGCATTGGGTAAATCTGCTGCAAAGGACCTCTTTAAAGTGCTGAAGAGCAAAGATGTCACCTTGAAGACTAAGGTTTGCCTGACCCAAGCCATGGTATTTTCAATCACAACATATGCATGTAAAAACTGGACAATGAATAAGGAAGACTAAAGAAGAATTGATGCCTTTGAATTGTGGTGTTGGCGAAGAATATTGAATATACCATAGACTGCCAGAAGAACAAATAAATCTGTCTTAGAAGAAGTACAACCAGAATGCTCCTTAGAAGCAAGGATGGCAAGACTGTGTCTTACATACTTTGGACATGTTGTCCGGAGGGATCAGTCCCTGGAGAAGAACATCATGTTTGGCAAAGTACAGGGTCAGCAGAAAAGAGGAAGACCCTCAACCGGTGGATTGACACAGTGGCTGCAACAATGAGCTCAAGCAGAACAACGATTGTAAGGATGGCTCAGGACCAGGCAGTGTTTCATTCTGCTGTGCATAGGGTCTCTATGAGTCGGAACCGACTTGACGGCACCTAACAACAATAACAACAACAGTTCCATATTTACGTTTCTTTAGGAGAGTTAGGCATACGCATTAAAGTTAATATTTTCACATATGTGCATGTGTGAATATAAAATTTTCAAAGTATGGACCAAAAATAATATAAGGAGATAAAGTATTATCCTCTCTATAGTCTATATTTTTATAAATAACTGGTCTTAAATATGGGAGAATTTAGTTAAATTTGCTAACAGAAAAGTTTACCTTGGTTTAAGTTTCCTTTTTTTTTTTTTTTTTCTATTTCAGAAGACAAATAAAGATTCATAATCTGAAGATATGGGAAATTGTTTGCCATATACTTCTGATATCACTAGTATTTCATTTTAACCTAGCAGAATTTTAATAGTTTTTATTGTATGTACTATGTTCAGAATAAAGTGTAATTTCCAGCTGTAATGTACTTTGTTTTCTTTGCCTTTAAAGACTTTGTTTGAACATACATTAAGCATTGCTGTTGTTGTTAGGTGCCATTGAGTCAGTTCCAACTCATATACACAAGAGAATAAAACACTGCCTGGTCCTGTGCTATCCTCACAATTGTTGCTATGTTTGAGACCATTGTTGTAGCCGCTGTGTCAGTCCATCTCATTGAGGGGCTTCCTCTTTTTGCCTGGCCCTCTAATTTACCTAGCATGATGTCCTTCTCCAGGGACTGATCTCTCCTGACATGTCCAAAGTGCATGAAAAGAAGTCTCACCATCCTTGCTTCTAAGGAGCATTCTGGCTGTACTTCTTCTGAGACAGATTTATTTGTTCTTCTGGCAGTCCATGGTATATTCAGTATTCTTCGCCAGAACCATAATTCAAATGAATCAACTCTTCTTCAGTCTCCCTTATTCATTGTCCAGCTTTCGCATGCATAGGAGGTGATTGAAAATATCAAAGCTTGGGTCAGACTTAGTCCTCAAAGTGACATCTTTGCTTTTTAACACTTTAAAGAGGTCTTTTGCAGCAGATTTGCCCAGTGCAATACACCTATTAGACATGTTGAGAATGAAAATCAAGAATAGCCTTTGGGAGGAAAAAACAGAATGAGGATCAAGGTTTCAAAATATTATGAAAAGGAAATCATAAAAATACAATACTTCCCTTTTATGTTGATCTTCTCATTGTGTTTCCTCCACTCTCACTGAAGCCCGGGGACATTGGTGACCTGCCAAACAGAAGGTTACAATTATCAGTCTTGTGTACCACTGATTGGATTTGGTGAAAATGGACAAGGCATGGATAACCTCTAGAATAATTTTTATTTTATATACTTGCTGTCCTCTTGGGAGGAAAGCAATCTGAAATATCTAGATTCTGAATTCTGAGGTAGAAGGCTGGATGGCCATTTCAAGGCTGTGACCACACAGGAATAATAGTCAGCATTCCGATAGTGCTTGTTACATACCAGGTACACTTCGAAGCACTTTACATTTTTTAGTGTGTGGACTTCTCTCAAGTGTTAAGGATAATGAAGAAACCCTGGAATGAGTAAGATAGAATACCTTGGAATCAATATACTCTAGTTTTCAGGTGAAATAGGCATTTTCATGAAATCTTTCTCAGTGGACTCCCAACCATTCAAGTTCATTATTCAGAACCCAAAATACACAGATATTCAGTTGAATTCTGGGTTAATTTGAGTCACATGTAATTGTAGGATGCAACCAAATGCTAAAATGATTATTAATAATACATCAAAAGCAACTGACATTTATTGAATGCTTATTGTGTGACAGGCATTGGGATTAGCATTTTATATGCTTTATCTCATTTTATCCTCACAACACCATGAGGTAAGTACCGTGGCATGAAATCATAGGTGTTAGAACTGTAGGGTAAAGACTTTATGGTCGTCTGTCTGACTCCATATTTTCTTAATGAATAAGTCAGTGGGCACATAGCCAAAGTGAGTTGTCCAAAATCAGGAGGATAAATAGTGATAACTGGAGCTGGAATTCAGGTATCCTAACTTAAATTTAATGTTCTTTTCATTATACTACATTATCCTAAGATTATCTTTAGAGTTGTATCACCCTATAATTAACTTAGAGTCCCTGGATGGTGCAAATGGTTAACGTACTTGGCTGCTAACCAAAAGGTTGAAGGTTTGAGTCCACCCAGAGACATTGTAGAAGAAAGTCCTGGTGACCTTCTTCCTAAAAACTAGCCTTTGAAAACCCTATGGTGCCCAGTTCTATCTGGCCACATATGGGGTCACCATGAGTGAGAACTGACTCTGGAGCAACAGTTTGTTTTTGTTGTCATTGTTGTTTTAATTAACTTACAATTACGTATTTTTAGGACCCTTTTGAGAATAAAATAGGATTTTAATGATAAAAAAATGAGTGTGTATTAACTACTACTAGTACTACTACTACTGCCATTACTATACACACACGCACACATTAAAACTTGCCTACCAAGGCCCTTCTGTTTTCATCCTCTGTGGTTGGAGTCCACCCCTCCTCTATTCTGTATGCATCTCCTGCTCTGTCCAAGCCCTGGCTTAACTCCGTAAGTCTTGAACTTCTCCCTTTGTTCACTCAGTTTCCTTTTCTGAAAGGTCGTCTACAAGGCTCATTCTAACTCATTATTCAAGACCCAGTTCTAATGCCATGTCTTCCATGAAATCTTCCTCAGTTACTTCTCCCAGTTAATGTAACATTCTCAGAATGCCTGCAACCTCTAGGGTCCCTGCTACTCGTTCATACTGCATATATACTACCTTGATGGTTCTTTTTTATTTCAAGCTTGTGCGCCTTTTGCCCTGAATGAGTTGCCATTTGAAGGCCTTGCCTTCACATCTTATGCTTAGTTCATTAAACTCACGGTAGAAATCTAATAATTTTTATTTTATTTTATTTTTTTGTCCCAGAGGACAAATTTTGTTGTTGTTCCTCTCTCTCTCATTAGTTTTTCTTTTATTCTCTTTCATAAGAATCCTGCTTTGGTAATGCAAAAAATTTTTGGAGAAGAAACGGAAAAAAATCACATGTGGTTTAAAATAAATGTGATTTTTATTTTTATCTTGAATGTGTTTCTTCTCGTCTTTCATGCTGGCTGGGGCATTGATGAGGCAGTGTTTCCAGTGCCTGGGTCATTTCATTTTTAATGTTGGGAGTTCTTTTTGACCCGTGATTGCATGGCCAGCAAGTTGATTGGGGGGATATCAGATCATTCCACTCACCCTGTGATCCCTTGTTGGAAGAACACTGAGTACTCCAAAGTATTTAAAAAGACAGCCCTCTGTAGAAGATGCTCCAATTGGGGATTTTGTCATTTTACTCTAACAGTGTTGAACCTGTCAATTCAAAGTCATCACTTCCGACACATCAGAATGGAAGAGTTTTCTTGTGGTAATAATGCATCTGATTAAAATATTGTGTTCAAGAAAACAAATATCACAGGTATTTAAGAAATTAAAAATGAGATCCAGTATTAGAATATCCAGATATTCTTGAGAGCTGTGATCTACAATCACGACAGTAATAATACCTAGTGCTATTGATGAATAAAATCCATTGCTGCTGGGTCGGTTCTGATTCATAGCGACTCTGTAGGGCACAGCGGTTAAACTGCTCAACTGCTAACTGAAAGGTCGGTGGTTTGAAACCACGAGCAGCTCTGTGGGAGAAAGATACGGCAGTCTGCTTCTGTAGAGATTTACAGCCTTGGAAACCCTATGGGGCCGCTATGAGTCCTAATCAGCTCAACGGCAGTGGGTTTGGTGGGTTTTGGATTAATGAATAAGGCACTTGAGAAGGAAACTCTTTTAGAACAATAGGAAGGTGGTGCTTTATGGAAATTTTTTCATCTTTTTTTCTGTGTTTATACCTCTGTTCTCATTCTTTGTTCCCTAGTTCTGTGCCATAAACCATAGCTTAAGCCAGATTTTCCAGAGAATGCCAGAAGCCATGTCACTTTTGTGAAGAGCTTTACGCAATTATACCTGACTATGCCTTTCTCAAAATAGTTCAGGTACTATGGATGCCTGGAAATCTCCATCTAAGTTTACAGAAGGAAAGAGTGTTCCCTTACTGAGACATACTGGCATATTCCGTGGGGGCCACAGCACTTGCAAGTTCTGTGGATGAAAATGATGAATTTTAGAGTGAGTTTCAAGGGGGCAGGAGGACTAACAATGCCAGTGAAGCAGTAACGTGGCCCATCCAGAATCACACAGGGATGCAAGGCACTTCTGACACTAAAGATACTATGAATAGCATACTCTACATATTGGGGGTATAAACCTATTTTTCCAGTTCACCAAGTACCTGCAGGCCATCAAGGAATCAGTAGATGAATCCTGTTCAAAAGGTAATAAAATGTGGAACAGAATTTAAAATTCTTACAGAATCCAGACTTACTGAGACCAAGAAACCCCCAAATCTATTGCTGTGAGAAAATCTCCTAACTATAAACTGAAATTATCCCCTGAAATAATTTTTAAACAACTAAATTGGAGCCCTGGTGGCACAGTGGTTAAAAGCTACAGCATGCTATGGCTGTTAACCAAAAGGTCGGCAGTTCAAATCCGCCAGTTGCTCCTAGGAAACTATATGGGGCAGTTCTACTCTGACCTTTAGGGTCATTATGAGTCGGAATCGACTCGATGGCAACAGGTTTGGTTTGACTTGTTTTGGTTTTTAGCTAAATTAGTAAAGAATGTTTGCTGTGAGCATTGCATTCTTATAAAGAATTTTCTGTATGAGATGAAATTGTCTACAGTACCTCTAAAGCATAAATGAGAAGTTTAGGGGGCAGTGAGTCTAAGTCAACGTGGTGAACCAATGTGGGTAGAGATACAGTGGTGACATAATGTGAAGAATGTAACCAGTGTTAATGAATTGTACATGTAGAAACTGATGAATGGGTGTATATTCTGCTGTGTATATTTCCACCAAAATTAAAAAAAAAAAAAAAAAACCCATAGGCCACAATGAGCAGCAAGTCTTGGATGCTGCCACCACCCTCCTTGGGCCTTCCTTACCAGCACAGACCCCCTCCCACCATGAGGCTTTCTTCTTTGGGCTCCTGGTGCCTCTTCCTTGGAGCTGGACCTCAGTCAGGCCCATCTTAATTTATCGGAGACCATAAACACATGGAGCCCCAGAAGGGAGAGGGTGGAGTCTAGATCAGAGCTTCTCAAAGTGTACCGGCAGCACCAGGATCACCTGGAAACTTGTTAGAAATGCAAATTATTGGCCCCACCCAAGGCCCCGTTGACTCAGAAACCCTGGGATTGAGACCCAACACGCTGTGTTTTGCAAGCCCTCCAGGTGACTTTGATGCACAGTAAGGTTTGAAGCCCACTAAGTTACAGAGTGTACAAACTCAAAACCAAAAATCCAAACCCCTTACTATTGAGTTGATCCTAACTCGTAACCACCCTATAGGACAGAGTAGAACTGCCCCCTGGGGTTTCCAAGGATGTAATCTTTATGGAAGCAGATTGCCACATAGTTCTCCCATAAAGCAGCTTGTGGGTTTGAACTGCTGACCTTTCAGCTGGCAGCCGAGCACTTTAACCACTGCGCCACCAGGGCTCCTCTGTAGACACTCCAGGCAGTATGAATTAGGCTCTAGAACACAGGTCATCTCAAAAATCTCCGTGTAGTTTTAAGCTTTAGAAACTTCAGAAATTTAAAAAAATACTACCAATTTGCCAAACCCGTCATTCCAGAGGTCGATTATTTACATTTCATTTACATTTACTTAATCCCGTGAGTTTTGAACAATAAATTGATTATAATTTTTCTTTCTCTCCCTCTGGTTGAAGGTGGCAGATGTTTATTTTTTTTTTAATTGAAAGTAATGTTTTGCCTTCTATACTTCCCAAAACTAAGTACAGAAGAAATGTCAAACGATTAAACTTTTGTGTTGTTTTTTGTAAAGTTTGTAGTACTTGTATTTCTGAAGCTTATTAAAGCTTAAAAGTTCACCAAGACATTCAGTATCTGCTATATTGTGGGAGAGAAAGCAAGGAAATGCTCAAAGACATTGGGATATATCAAAAGGATACAGAAAATTACATTAAAGAGCTCTCCACTGGTCAAATTTGGAACAATTTGGGCCTCAAAAAAATAAGGACAGTAAAGATTTATAACATACAGAATTAAAGAAAAATCCATGAGTTTGTTATAATATTTTGTGGAAAGGGTAATGCAGAGAAATTTCTTTACATATGAGTCCAAAGGAAAAAAAAAAAAAACGTTGCCATCAGGTTGATTCCAACTCATAGCGACCCTGTAGGACAGAGTAGAACTGCCCCACAGGGTTTCCAAGGAACAGCTGGTGGATTCAAACTGCCGACCTTTTGGTTAGCAGCCTGAGCTCTTAACCACTGTGCCATAAATGCAGAAGGAATAAGAAAATTTAAAAACTAGCATCTGAGGGTAAGGAAGGTGAACAGTTCTACATCAGGCTGACAGGAGTATTCATTGATAGAACTTTCTAGAAAGTAATGTGGCAATCAAAGGCCTTTAAAAAGTACATACCTTTGAGCCAATAAATCCTGTTCATGACTATATGCTAAGGAAATAATCAGGATTCATGTAAAAGATATCCAGTAAAGGGTTCAAAAAAAAATTTTTTTTGAAACTATTCAAATGTACATGAAAAGGAGAAAAGTTAAACCATGCTTTATGCTTACGATAGAATATAATGTAGCCAATAAATGTCATCCATTCACAGAATATCTAACGACTTGAGAAAATATTTATAATATTTAAAATTAAAGCCATGGCTAAAATAGTACAATCCTGATTTTGTTTAATATGTATATATGCGTTATACAATAAAATGTAAACAGTATTTTATTATATGAGTAGTAGGCTTATGGAAGATTCGTCTTTTATTTATGCTCTACATTTTTGAAGCTTGCACAATCAGTATAAAAAATTATTTAGAAAAAATAAGCCTTCAGGATTTTTCTAAAAGAAATGTCCACAAAGTCCAATGAACAAACTTACTGTTTTGAAATTTTTTTTTATTTTCCTGTAGCCCTTTCTCTACATGGAAATAAATAAACAAAAACAAAAAAGAAGAGCTCAAGTGGCCTGATATCTTGGCTTGACTCGTGAAAAGTCAATGGTGATATCCGATTGCTCTTTAAATAATCTGGTTTTCACCTGAGCTTGTTGTTAGGTGCCATCAAGTTGATTGACTTTTGACTTACAGTGACCCCATGTGAGAGAGTAGAACTCCCTATAGGATTTTCTAGGCTGTAATCTTTGTGGGAGCAGATAGTCAGGCCTTTGTCCCACAGAGCAGATGGGTGGGTTTGAACCACCCACCTTTCAGTTAGCAGTCGAGCTCTTAACCACTGCATTACCAGGGCTCCGTTGCCTGAGTTCAGAGTGAGGTAAACTGAGTAGAAGAAAATCCTTGACTGGCAAGAGTAGCCCAAGATGTGTGTCTGGAAAGTAGGAACAGACTTCACAGAAGAGACCTTGGATCTAGTGCTGATTACAAAGGCATGTGCCATTCCCAAAATCCAGCTGGAATTCCCTGCTGACCCCCTAGTTTGGGAAAGAAGGGAAAAAAGTGTCTTCTTTTTCCATGAAAGACGTGTTGTCTCCAGATTAATTTACAGCCCACATAACTCATGGATACATTTTTTAAATTGTCACCACAATCAATAACCATGGAAATGTGTATTTAAAAAAAAAAAACAGTTATGTTGAAATAGTGAAATAAAGCCAAAAGCACAGTTCTGATACATATCAAAGTCAAGCTGGGGGATTTTTATATGCGTAATGCTTTTTAGAACTTGGCTCTTAATTTTCAACTCTGTAAAATTCTTGTTTGCTTAAAATAGTCAGCCCAGCTCTTAGGGAGCAATATTTGAATGTGAGGCTAACACAGGATTAAGTGTTGTTGGCAGTGAGGGTTAAGGATTCCACTTTGGACTGTAAAGCCTACACTTCTGGCTAAGGAATAATGAGAGATGGATTGAGAAACTGGAGAAGCTTAGCATTCAGAGTATTGTTCCAAAAAATAGCTTTACAAACCTTTTTTGACAAATAAAAACCAATAAGAACCTGTCGTTGCTGCCGTTAGGTGCCTTCGAGTGGGTTCTGACTCGTAGCCACCCTATGTACAATAGAACAAAATAATGCCCGTCCTCACACTTGTTACTGTGTTTGAGCTCATTGCTGCAGCCACTGTATCAATCCATCCTCTCCCTGAGGACCTTCCTCTCTTTCACTGACCCTCTACTTTACCAAGCATGATGTACTTCTCCAGGGACTGGTCCATCCTTGATAACATGTCCAGAGTACATGAGACAAAGTCTTGCCATCTTTGCTTCTAAGCAGCTTTCTGGCTGTATTTCCAGGAGAGATTTGTTCCTTCTTCTGGAGTCCATGGTATATTCAGTATTCTTCAGCAACACCATGATTCAAATGCATCAGTACTTCCCAGTCTTCCTTGTTCATTGTCCAGCCTTTGCGTGGATATGAAGCGATTGAAAAATACCATGGCTTGGGACAGGCGCACCTTAGTCCTCAAAGTGACATCTTTGATTTTTAACACTTTAAAGAAATTTGTCCAATGCAATACATCGTTTGATTTCTTGACTGCTGCTTCCATGAATGTTGATTGTGGATCCGAGCAAAAAGAAATCGTTGACAACTTTAATATTTTCTCCATTTGTCATGATGTTGCTTAATGGTCCAGTTGTGAGGATTCTTGTTTCCTTTATGTTGAGGTGTAATCCATACTGAATGCTGTAGTCTTTGATCTTCATCAGTAAGTGCTTCAAGTCCCCTTCCTTTTCAGCAGGTAAGGTTGTATCATCTGCATATCTCAGGTATTAATGAGTCTTCCTCTAATCCTGATGCCACGTTCTTCTTCATATAGTCCAGCTTCTCATATTATTTGCTCAGCATATAGATTGAATAAGTATGGTGAAAAGATACAACCCTGATGCACATCTTTCCTGATTTTAAACCATGTTCCTTGTTCTGTTCAAATGACTCCTCTCGGTTTAATTACACGTTCCTCATGAGCACAAGTAAGTATTCTGGAATTCCCATTCTTCACAACGTTACCCATAACTTTTTATGATCCACACATTTGAATGTCTTTGCATAGTCAATAAAACACAGGTAAACATCTTTCTGGTTATTTTTCTGCTTTCAGCCAAGATCCATCTCACATCAGCAATGATATCCCTTGTTCCATATCCTCTCCTGAATTCGACTTAAATTTCTGGCAGTTCCCTGTCAGTGTACAGCAGCAACTGTTTTTGATTGATCTTCAGCAAAATTTTACTTGTGTATGATTAATAATATTGTTCAGTAATTTACACATCCTGTTGGATCACCTTTCTTTGAATGAGCACAAATATGGACCTTTTCCAGTCAATTGAGCTACTCGAGTGACCACTTCCAGTTTTGCATCCGTTTGTTGAAACATCTCAATTGGTATTCTGTCAATTCCTGAGGCCTTGCTTTTTTTCACCAATGCCTCCAGGGCAGCTTAGACTTCTTCCTTCAATACCATCAGCTCTTAGCATATGCTACCTCCTGAAATGGTTGAATGCCAGCCAATTATTTTTGGTACAGTGACTCTGTATTCCTTCCATCTTCTTTTGAAGCCTCCTGCACCCTTCCATATGTTGCCCATAAAATCCTTCACTATTGCAACTCAAAGCTTGAATTTTTTTCTTCAGTTCTCTCAGCCTGAGAAATACCAAGTGTGTTCTTCCTTTTTGGTTTTCTAACTCCAGATCTTTCCACATTTCATTATAATAGTTTGCTATGTCTTCTGGAGCCGCCCTTTGAAATCTTTTGTTCAGCTCTTTTACTTCATCATTTGTTCTGTTTGCTTTAGCTACTCTGTGTTCAAGAACAACTTTCAGAGTCTCTTCTGACATCCATTCTGGTATTTTCTTTCTTTCCTGTCTTTTTAATGACCTTTTGCTTTCTTCATGTATGATGTCCTTAATAGCATCCCACAGCTTGTCTGGTCTTTGGTCATTAGTGTTTGATGCATCATATCTATTCTTGAGATGGTTTCTAAATTCAGCTGAGATTTACTCAAGGTCATACTTTGACTGTCATGGAGTTGTTTTAATTTTCTTCAGCCTCAGCTCGAACTTGCATATGAGCAATTGACAGTCTGTTGTACAGTTGGCCCCGGCCTCATTCTGACTGTTGATAGCTTCTCCATCGTCTCTCTATAGATATAGTTGATTTGATTCCTTTCTATTCCATCTGGCAAGATCCACATATATAGTTGCTGTTTACGTTTTTGAAAAAAAGGTATTTGCAATGAAGATGGTTTTCACTGGCTAATGCTTTTCAGAAGTAGACTGCCGGGTCCTTCTTCCCAGTCTGTCTTAGTCTGGAAGCTCAGCTGAAACCTGTCCTCCATGTGTGACCCTGCTGGTATCTGAATACCAGTGGCATAGCTTCCAGCATCACAGCAACACGCCAGCCCCCTCTGTACGACAAAAACAAAAATCCTTACAACTGGACCAATAAGCAACGTCATGATAAATGGAGAAAAGATTGAAGTTGTCAAGGATTTCATTTTACTTGAATCCATAATCAACAGCCATGGAAGCAGCAGTCAGAAAATCAAACGATGCATTGCACTGGGTTATCCTGCTGCAAAGGACCTCTTTAAAGTGTTGAAAAGCAAAGTTGTCACCTTGAAGACTAAGATGCACCTGACCCAAGCCATGGTATTTTCTTTTTCTTTTTTTATAATTTTTATTGTGGTGTAAGTGAAAGTTTACAAATCAAGTCAGTCTCTCACACAAAAACTTATATCCACCTTGCTACGTACTCCCATTTACTCTCCCCCTAATGAGACAGCCTGCTCCCTCCTTCCACTTGCTCTTTTCATGTCCATTTTGCCAGCTTCTAACCGCCTCTGCACTCTCATCTCTCCTCCAGGCAGGAGATGCCAACATAGTCTCAAGTGTCCACCTGATCCAAGAAGCTCACTCCTCACCAGCATCCCTCTCCAAACCATTGCCCAGTCCAATCCATGTCTGAAGAGTTGGCTTTGGGAATGGTTCCTGTCATGGGCCAACAGAAGGTCTGGGGGCCATGACCACTGGGGTCCTTCTAGTCTCAGTCAGACCATTAAGTCTGGTCTTTTTATGAGAATTTGGGGTCTGCATCCCATTGCTCTCCTGCTCCATCAGAGGTTCTCTGTCATGTTCCCTGTCAGGGCAGTCATCGGTTATAGGCAGGCACCATCTGGTTCTTCTGGTCTCAAGATGATGTAGTCTCTGGTTCATGTGGCCCTTTCTGTCTCGTGGACTCATAATCGCCTTGTGTCCTTGGTGTTTTTCATTCTCCTTTTTTTTTTTTTGATCCAGGTGGCTTAAGACTCATTCATGCATCTTAGATGGCTGCTTGCTGGCGTTTAAGACCCCAGGCGCCGCTCTTCAAAGTGGGCTGCAGAATGTTTCTTAATAGATTTTATTATCCCAGTTGACTTAGATGTCCCCTGAAAACATGGTCCCCAACCCCCTGCCCCTGCTACACTGGCCTTCGAAGCATTCAGTTTATTCAGGAAACTTCTTTGCTTTTGGTTTAGTCCAGTTGTGCTGACCTCCTCTGTGTTGTGTGTTGTGTTTCGCTTCACCTAAATTCTTATCTACTATCTAATTAGTGAATACCCCTCTCCTACCCTCCCTCCCTCCCCGCTCTTGTAACCACAAAAGAATGTTTTCTTCTCAGTTTAAACAATTTCTCAAGTTCTTATAATAGTGGTCTTATACAATATTTGTCCTTTTGCAGCTGACTAATTTCACTCAGCATAATGCCTTCCAGGTTCCTCCATGTTATGAAATGTTTCACAGATTCCTCACTGTTCTTTATCGATGCGTAGTATTCTGTTGTGTGAATATACCATAATTTATTTATCCATTTATCCATTGATGGGCACCTTGATTGCTTCCATCTTTTTGCAGTTGTAAACAGTGCTGCAATAAACACGGGTGTGCATATATCTGTTCGTGTAAAGGCTCTTGTTTCTCTAGGATATATTCCAAGGAGTGGGATTGCTGGATCGTATGGTAGTTCTATTTCTAGCTTTTTAAGGAAGCACCAAATCGATTTCCAAAGTGGTTGTACCATTTGACATTCCCACCAGCAGTGTATAAGTGTTCCAATCTCTCCAACATTTATTATTTTGTGTTTTTTGGATTAATGCCAGCCTTGTTGGAGTGAGATGAAATCTCATGGTACTTTTGATCTGTATTTCTCTAATGGCTAATGATCGAGAACATTTCCTGATTTATCTGTTAGCTACCTGAATGTCTTCTTTAGTGAAGTGTCTATTCATATCTTTTGCCTGTTTTTTAATAGGGTTATTTGTCTTTTTGTTGTTGAGTTTTTGCAGTATCATGTAGATTTTAGAGATCAGGCGCTGATCAGAAATGTCATAGCTAAAAACTTTTTCCCAGTCTGTAGGTAGTCTTTTTTACTCTTTTGGTGAAGTCTTTGGACGAGCATAGGTGTTTGATTTTTAGGAGCTCCCAGTTATCTAGTTTTTCTTCTGCATTCTTAATAATGTTTTGTATACTGTTTATGCCATGTATCAGATCTCCTAATGTTGTCCCTATTTTTTCTTCCATAATCTTTATCGTTTTAGATTTTATATTTAGGTCTTTGATCCATTTTGAGCTCGTTTTTGTGTATGGAGTGAGGCATGGGTCTTGTTTCGTTTTTGTGCAGATGGATATCCAGTTATGCCAGCACCATTTGTTAAAAAGACTGTCTTTTCCCCATTTAACTGTTTTGGGGCCTTTGTCAAATATCAACTGCTCATATGTGGATGGATTTATGTCTGGATTCTCAATTCCCTTCCGTTGGTCTATGTATCTGTTGTTGTAGCTGTACCAGGTTGTTTTGACTACTGTGGCGGTTATAATAGGTCCTAAAATCATGTAAAGTAAGGTCTCCCACTTTGTTCTTCTTTTTCAGTAATGCCTTATTTATCCGGGGCCTCTTTCTCTTCCATATGAAGTTGGTGATTTGTTTCTCCATCTCATTAAAGAATGTCATTGGGATTTGGATCGGAATTGCATTAAATGTATAGATCGCTTTTGGTAGAATAGAGATTTTTATAATGTTAAGTCTTCCTATCCACGAGCAAGGTATGTTTTTCCACTTATGTAAGTCTCTTTTGGTTTCTTGAAGAAGTGTACTGTGGTTTTCTTTGTATAAGTCTTTTACATCTCTGGTAAGATTTATTCCTAAGTATTTTATCTTCTTGGGGGCTACTGTAAATGGCATTGATTTGGTGATTTTCTCTTCGATGTTCTTTTTGTTGGTGTAGAGGAATCCAACTGATTTTTGCATGTTTATCTTGTATCCCGATACTCTGCTGAACTCTTCTATTAGTTTTAGTAGTTTTCTGGAGGATTCCTTAGAGTTTTCTGTGTATAAGATCATGTCATCTGCAAATAGAGATACTTTTACATCTTCCTTGCCAATCTGGATGCCCTTTATTTCTTTATCTAGCCTAATTGCTCTGGCTAGGACTTCCAGCGCAATGTTGAATAAGAGTGGTAATAAAGGACATCCTTGTCTGGTTCCCGATCTCAGTGGGAATGTTTTCAGGCTCTCTCCATTTAGGGTCATGTTGGCTGTTGGCTTTGTATAAATGCCCTTTATTATGTTGAGGAATTTTCCTTCTGTTCCTATTTTGCTGAGAGTTTTTATCATGAATGAGTGTTGAACTTTGTCAAATGCCTTTTCTGCATCAATTGATAAAATCGTGTGATTCTTGTCTTTTGTTTTATTTATGTGGTAGATTACATTAATTGTTTTTCTAATGTTGAACCATCCCTGCATACCTGGTACGAATCCCACTTGGCCATGGTGAATTATTTTTTTGATATGTTGTTGCTATGAGTCGGAATCAACTCGATGGCACTGGGTTTCTGGGTTGTTGAATTCTATTGGCTAGAATTTTGTTGAGGATTTTTGCATCTACGTTCATGAGGGATATAGGTCTATAATTTTCTTGTGGTGTCTTTACCTGGTTTCGGTATCAGGGATATGGTGGCTTCATAGAATGAGTTTGGGAGTATTCCGTCCTTTTCTATGCTCTGAAATACCTTTATAGTAGTGGTGTTAACTCTTCTTTGAAAGTTTGGTGGAACTCTGAAGTGAAGCCGTCCGGACCAGAGCGTTTTTTTGTTGGGAGTTTTTTGATTACCTTTTCAATCTCTTCTTTTGTTATGGGCCTATTTAGTTGTTCTACCTCTGTTTATGTTAGTTTAGGTAGGTAGTGTGTTTTTAGGAATTCATCCATTTCTTCTAGTTTTTCAAATTTGTTAGAGTACAGTTTTTCATAGTAATCTGATATGATTCTTTTAATATCAGTTGGGTCTGTTGTAATATCACCCATCTCATTTCTTATTCAGGTTATTTGCTTCCTCTCCTGTTTTTCTTTTGTCAGTTTGGCCAGTGGCTTATCAATTTTGTTGATTTTTTCCCCAAAACCAGCTTTTGGTCTTGTTAATTCTTTCAATTGCTTTTCTGTTTTCTATTTCATTTAGTTCAGCTCTAATTTTTATTATTTGTTTTCTTCTGGTGCCTGTGCGTTTCTTTTGTTGTTCTCTATTTGTTCAAGTTGTAGGGATAATTCTTTGGTTTTGGCCCTTTCTTCTTTTTGGATGTGTGCATTTATTGATATAAATTGACCTCTGAGCACCACTTTTGCTGTGTCCGAAAGGTTCTGATAGGAAGTGTTTTCATTCTCATTGGATTCTATGAATTTCTTTATTCCATCCTTAATGTCTTCTATAATCCAGTTTTTTTTGTTTTTTGTTTTTTTTGAGCAGGGTACTGTTCATTTTCCAAGTGTTTGATTTCTTTTCCCTGTTTTTCCTGTTATTGATATCTACTTTTTTGGCCTTATGGTCAGAGAAGATGCTTTGTAATACTTCAATATTTTGGATTCTACTAAGGCTTGCTTTATGACCTAATATGTGGTCTGTTCTAGGGAATGTTCCATGTGCACTAGAAAAGAAAGTATACTTGGTTGCTCTTGGGTGGAGTGTTCTGTATATGTCTATGAGGTCAGGTTGGTTGATTGTGTCATTTAGATTTTCCGTGTCTTTACTGAGCTTCTTTCTGGATGTCCTGTCCTTCACTGAAAGTGGTTTGTTGAAGCCTCCTACTATTATTGTGAAGCTGTCTATCTCAGCTTTCAGTGCTGATAGAGTTTGTTTTATGTATCTTGCAGCCCTGTCATTGGGTGCATAAATATTTAATATGGTTATATCTTCTTGGTGTATTGTCCCTTTATATAATCATTATATAGTGTTCTTCCTTATCCTTTCTGATGGATTTAACTTTAAAGTCTATTTTGTCAGAAATTAATATTGCTACTCCCACTCTTTTTTGGTTGTTGTTTGCTTGAAATATTTTTTTCCATTCTTTGAGTTTTAGTTTGTATCTCTAAGTCTAAGGTGTGTCTCTTGTAGGCAGCATATAGATGGATCCTCTTTTTTAATCCATTCTGCCACTGTCTGTCTCTTTATTGGTGCATTTAGTCCATTTACATTCAGGGTAATTATGGATAGGTATGACCTTAGTGCTATCATTTTGATGTCTTTTTTTGTGTGTTGTTGACAGTTTCTTTTTCCCACTTAATATTATGTGCTGAGTAGATTGTTTATATAGTATCCTTTCCTTATATTTGTTGTTGTTGATTTTGTTTCTGCTGAGTCTCTATTTTTCTCTTGTATTTTATTTTGATGAGTAGGATAGTTTGTCTCCTTTGTGGTTACCTTATTATTTAACCCTATTTTTCTAAATTTACCCTAACTTTTATTTCTTTGTATTGCCGTATCTTCCTTTCCATATGGAAGGTGTATGATTACATTTCTTAGTCACTCTTTATTATTCTAGTGTTGTCTTCTTTTATATAATAACATCGCTGTTACCCTGTTTTGAGCTTTTTTGTTTGTTTGTTTTTATAACCTTGCTTTGTTTTTTTGGATTTCCCTGTTTCGGTTGACTTCTGGTTGCTCTGCCCAGTGTTCTAGTCTTGGGTTGATACCTGATATTTTTGATTTGTCTGACCAAAGAACCCCCTTTAGTATTTCTTGTAGTTTTGGTTTGGTTTTTACTAATTCCCTAAACTTGTGTTTATCTGGAAATGTCTTAATTTCACCTTCATATTTAAGAGACAGTTTTGCTGGATATATGATTCTTAGCAGGCAATTTTTTTCCTTCAATTTTTTAAATATGTCATCCCATTGTCTCCTTGCCTGCATGGTTTCTGCCGAGTAGTCCGAGCTTATTCTGACTGGCTCACCTTTGTAGGTGACTTTTCGTTTATCCCTCGCTGCTCTTATAATTCTCTCCTTATCTTGGTTTTGGCAGGTTTGATTATAATATGTCGTGGTGACTTTAAGATCTACCTTATGTGGAGTTTAACAAGCATCTTGGATAGATATCTTCTCATCTTTCACAATATCAGGGAAGTTTGCTGCCAACAAATCTTCAACAATTCTCTCTGTATTTTCTGTTATCCCTCCCTGTTCTGGTATTCCAGTCACTCGTAGGTTATTTCTCTTGGTAGAGTCCCACATGATTCTCAAGGTTTCTTCATTTTTTTAAATTCTTTTATCTGATTTTTCTTCAAATCTGTTAGTGCCAAGTGATTTATCTTCGAGTTCAGAAATTCTAGCTTCTACTTGCTCAGTTCTGCTCCTCTGACTTTCTATCAAGTTGTCTACTTCTGTAATTTTATTGTTAATCTTCTGAATTTCTGATCGCTGTCTGTCTATGGATTTTTCTAGCTTATTAAACTTTTCATTATGTTCCTGAATAATCTTTCTAATTTCTTCAGTTGCTTTATCTGTGTGTTCCTTGGCTTGTTCTGTGTATTGCCTCATTTCCTTCTTGATGTGCTGAAGGGTTCTGTATATTAAACTTTTGTATTCTGGTTCTGGTAATTCCAGGAATGCGCTTTCATCTAGAAGATCCTGGATTCTTTGTTTTGAGAGCCTGTTGAGGTGTTAATGGTCTGTTTCTTTGTGACTTGATATTGACTGTTATCTCTGAGCCATCTATAAGTTATTGTATTAGTTTATGCTTGCTTACTGTGTCGTAGTTTCTTGCTTTGTTTTGTTTTGGTATACCCCAATGAGTTGCTTGAGTGAGCTAGCTTGATTATTTTCACCTTTGGAGCTCTGACGTCCTGTCAGATGGCTAGAGCTGTTATCAGTCTAGGAGTCCATTCAGTTTTATTGTATGAATTCAGCTCAGGTTTCCAGGTAGCTAATCATCAAGTGTGTGGTACAGGCTCAGTCCTACAGTCTTAGAGGGGCAGCGGTGATTGGTGTATGTACCGGTATCTTATTGCAGCAGGGGTCACGCTCTGAACAAGGCAGGGGGCTGAGAACTGACCCCCGAGTGTCTCTGAGGAAAGCGTGTCCCTGTTCCCTAGAGTGTGCAGGTGGGTGGGTTCTGCAGATGGACCACGGGCACCCAAAGTTTTTGGTTGTAAGGACTGGAAGGTACCAGTTATCTTTGGACCCCTGTCGCGGGTGGCTGGGTGACCTGAGTGGAGCTACCAATCTTTAGGTCCCTGATGTAGATAGGTGAGGACCTTGTTTAATAGGCAAAGCAATATCAAACATCAAACACCCAGCTCTTCTCTGCACAGCTGAAATGGTTGGAGTCTGCCAACAAGGGCCTATTCTCCTGAAATAGACCCATACAGGTCCATGCAGAATGGAAAGGTGCTCAAAGTCCACATACCGTTTATGCCTGGACAGAAGCTGCTTCTGTCCTGAGCTCCCCCGGTTAGTGGAGCTAGCAAATTATCTTTTCCCCCAAATGCAAATTTTTTCCTTCCCCAAGGCCAGGAGGATGGCTGTAGGTGCTCAACAGTGCCTATCTCAAGCCCAGGGAATTCAGCCACTGAAGCCAGCTTGGGGGTGGGGGGGCATGGTAAAATACATGCAACTACTTAGTTTTTACCGAGAGCACCATTCCTTTCTGGTTCCAGCTGTGTGGCTGGTTGCTTCTCCCTGAGGAAACTGAGGCTGAATGCTAGTACCAGCCCACCACCGCCACCGCTCCGGGTATGGTGCCTGAGGGCTCCCCATGATTCAGGTCCGGTAATTCCTCTTCGCTTCTGAACGGTCTCTTTTCCTCCCCCTGCCCCTCAGTTCGTTTTCTCAGCTTGCCTTTGAAGCTCAGGGCTCCCAGCTTGTCACAAATATACTCGTTTCACTTGTTTTTTTGCATCTTTGTTGTAAAGAGGGCTGACCGGAACTGTCTGTCTGTTCCGCCATCTTGGCTCCGCCTCACCATGGTATTTTCAATCGCATCGTATGCATGTGAAAGCTGGACATTGAATAAGGAAGACCGAAGAAGAATTGACGCCTTTAAATTGTGGCGTTGGTGAAGAATATTGAATATACCGTGGACCGCCAAAAGAAAGAACAAATCTGTCTTCGAGGAAGTGCAACCAGAATGCTCCTTAGCAGCAAGGATGGCAAGACTGTGTCTTACCTACTTTGGACATGTTGTCAGGAGGGATCAGTCCCTGGAGAAGGACATCATGCTTGGCAAAGTACAGGGTCAGCGGAAAAGAGGAAAAGGTCAACGAGGTGGTTTGACACAGTGGCTGCAACAACAAGCTCAAGCATAACAACGATTGTAAGGATGGCGCAGGACTGGGCAGTGTTTCATTCTGTTGTGCATAGGGTCACTGTGAGTCAGAACCAACTCGACGGCGCCTAACAGCAACAACAATGAAGAAGTCATTGGCTTTGCAAAATTCTGCTATGCTATCTCTAGCATCGTTTCTATCTCCAAGGTCATATTTTCCAACTACTGATCCTTCTTTGTTTCCAGCTTTTACATTCCAGTCACCAGTAATTATCAGTGCATTTTGATTACATGTATGATCAATGTCAGACTGTAGAAGTTGGTAGGAATCTTCGATTTCTTCACCTTTGGCATTAGTGGTTGGTGCATAAATTTGGGTAATAGTCTTATTAACTGATCTTTCTTCAAGGCGTATGGATATTTTCCTATCACCAACAGCATAGTACTTCAGGGATAGATATTGAAATGTTCGTTTTGATGATGAACCTTATGCCATCCCTCTTCAATTTGTCATTCCCAGCATACTAGACTGTATGATTGTACAATTCAACATGGCCAATACAGGTCATTTAAGCTCACTAATGCCTGGGATATCAATCTTTGTTTCTGTTGGATCTTAATTTATTTTTGACAACTTCTATTTTTCCTGTGTTCATAGTTCATGGATTCCATGTTCCAATTACTAATGGATGTTTGCAACTGTTGCTTCTTATTTTGAGTTGTGCCACATCAGCAAATGAAGGTCCCGAATGCTTTATTCCATCCACATCATTAAGGTCAACTTTCTTTTTTTCTTTTCCTTTTTCTACTCTGAGGAGGCAGTTCTTCCTCAGTCGTATTTTGAGTGCCTTCCAATCTGAGGGCCTCATCTTCCGGCACTGTATTAGACAATGTTCCACTGCTATTTGTAAGGTTTTTACAGGCCAGTTTTTTCAGAAGTACATCATCAGGTTCTTCTTCCAAGTCTTAGTCTAGAAGCGTTACTGAAATTTTTCCACCACGGGTGATCCTGCTTATATTTGAAATACCAATGGCATAGCTTGCAGCTTCAGAGCAACACGCAAGCTACCACAGTACAACAGGCTGACAGACAAGTGGTGGGGGACTCTGTTAATTTCCTAAAAATCACTGTTTCAACAAAATACTTAACTGTGTACACTACTACAGTGAAGAGGCACTATGCCAATTTTAGTTCATTTATATTGGGGGCTTTAGGGCCTGACTAAAGTATGTCAGGCCCTAAAGGATTTGAAGGAACATTTGTCAGAAAAGGAAATGATAGTAAGAATGATACCCATTTTGGAAACCAGCCAAATGCAGTGCAACTCAAGATCACTCTGAAAACTGAATACACATGGTTCTGGTGGATACTACCCCATCAGGCAATGTGGATTCAAATATTAGTCTGAATCTTATAGTCATCCTTGTTCCTTCTGTGGCTTTTGTCAGCAACTTGGCCTCTGTTTTTTACATGTCAAAAGGAAACATGTTGCCCCTTCTTGTATGAATATGTAGACATTCATCTGAAAAGTTCACCTTGCAACAAGTCACTTGAGGAAAGCTCTAGCAGGTGTTCTCAGTTAAAAGCTGCCATTGGTTCATTTTCAAATCAAGGAGGTAAATATAGCATGTGTTGAATTCACCTTAATAAAAAAAAAAAAAAAAGCTCATCTCTGTTAAAGGACCAAAGTTTATATCTGATACTTATAAAGAAATTTTAATGGAGTCCTGGTGGAACAGTGGTTAAGAGCTATGGCTGCTAACTACAGGTCGGCAGTTCGGATCCATTGGCCATTCCCTGGAAACCCTATGAGGCAGTTCTACCCTGTCCTATAGGGCCACTATGAGTCAGAATTGACCCAATGGCAGTGGGTTTTAAGGAGCCCTGGTGGCACAATGGTTAAGCGCTCATCTGCTAGCCAGAAGGTTGGTGGTTAGAACCCACCAGCAGCTCCCCGGTAGAAAAGACTTAGCCATCTGCTCCCATAAAGATTACGGCCTAGGAAACCCTATAAGGCAGTTCTGCTCTGCCGTGTAAGATCTCTGTGAGGTGGAGTCAACTCAACGGCACAGAAGAAGAAACTTTGCTAATGATTTGGCTTCTACGCAATATGGAACATACTGTCTTGGGAAGAGGCAAGAACTGTCCTCGTAAAAGGCATTTCTCTTGGATAATCAGTCAAAGCCGTTAGTTTTAGGTAAAAGTTGACCAAATTCAGGTGTTACTTTTCAGTTGAAAAGTGGAGAAAAAGATGTTTTTCTAGTTGTTTTTTACATTTTTCTGCTGTGATATGAAAGCCTTAAAAGTATCTCAAAACTGAATCAAGCAGGAGAAAAGTGGGATGCAGATTTCAAATTCTAGTAAAAAGACCAGACTTAATGGCCTGACTGAGACTGGAGGGACCCCATAGGTCATGGCCCCCAGGCTCAAACCATTCTCAAAGCCAACTCTTCAGACAAAGACTGGACTGAACTGTAGGACCTAAAGTGATACTGGTGAGGAGTGTGCTTCTTAGCTCAAGTAGACACATGAGACTATGTGGGCAGCTCCTGTCTGGAGGCGAGATGAGAAGGCCAGGGTGGGGGGTGGCAAGAGCCAGTTGAATGGACACAGGAAATACAGGGTGGAGAGAGAGAGTGTGTTGTCACACTGTGGGGAGAACAACTGGGGTCGCATAACAATGTACATATAAATTTTTGTGTGGGAGACTGACTTGAACTGTAAACTTTCACTTAAAGCACAATAAAAAAAAAAAAAAAGACTACACACACACAAAAATATCCCAAAACTTAGACCAAATAATTGAATCTAAGGCAAAAAGGTATGAGCTCTATTAAATGTAATAAAACACACAGTAATAAAATTAGGTCTAAAAATAGAGAAAGAATGTTTTGCAGGTGTCAGAAATTAAAGATTCTGAGATAACATGTTTATGCTATAAAGTTAAATGAAAGAATCAGGGTACCTGTCACGGTAAAATTTTGTACTGGGTTATTGACAAACTCAAAAAAATTCAGAGTACTGAATTTGTTTATTAATCCATAAAACTAAGAGTAATCCCTCTCAATCAGAAGTCCTGCCTGTTGCTAAATGGGGATGAATATCATTTTCATCACAGCTCAGCTTTTTCTAAGACATAAAACCAGTTGTAAGTACAAAATATTAAGTATTTTCTTTTGTCCCCTCCTCTCCCTTCTGCAACATTCTAGCAATTCTACAACAAAAGAGTGCTATTTAAATTTTATTATTATTATTTAAAACAAAGACTCTGGGAAGCCACATATTTGTGGCAGGATATATTTTCTAGGTCATTCAGAATTACCCTCAGAGACAATTTTGCAGCCAGAGAATTCAGTCCTCATATTTTGTGGGAGATTGGTCTGTAACCTCCTAGCGTCTTTTTTTTCTTCTTTTTTTCTCATTTTATTTCTATTACCTTTATTCCTTTCCAAGTTAAGTCTGAGGACCTCAGAGCTGGTGTTGATCTGAGGAGAGACTAGAAGGAGGGGCTAAAAAACTGGATTCTAGCTGAGAACCGGAGTCCTTGGGTGGTCCAGATGGTTAACCGAAAGGGTGAAAGGTTGAGTTCACCCAGAGATGCCTCAGAAGAAAGATCTGGTGATCTTCTTCTGAAATATCAGCCATTGAAAACTCTGAGGAGCACAGTTCTCCTCCAACCCACATGCGGTAGCCATGAGTAGAAGCTGACTTAATGGCAATTAAAAAAAAAAATTATTATTTTATTTGGAAGGTAGTCCCAGGCAACACTTGTAGGGGAATGCAAAAGTGAGGCAGACACTTAAAGCTCAATAAAAATTATTTTAAAAAAATTAAAAAAAAAAAAAGTGAGGCAGAGGAAAGAAGGCAGCCAAAAGGGGGTGTGTTAAAAACAAGTTACCACTGTGGGCTAAAAAAAACAAACTAAATCCATTGCCATCGACTTGATTCCGACTCATAGCGACCCTACAGGACAGAGTAGAACTGCCCCATAGGGTTTCCCAAGCTGTAACCTTTATGGAAGCAGACTGCCACATCTTCCTCCAGTGGGGTGCTGGTGGGTTCGAACCACTGACCTTTTCATTAGCAGCAAAACACTTAACTACTGCGCCACCAGTGCTCCTGGAGGCTGTTCCAGCGAGGTGTTAATTCCCCAGACTTCCCTCTTCCTCCCTCTGGGTAGCCCTGCCAGCAGGCATGCCAGCTCTGGAAGCCAGACAAAGGGCTCGGGCAAAGTGCTGCAGGTGCTGGCAGTGGGCCGCAAACACCGGGATAGTGAGGGTGGAGGGGATTGGGAGGGGCCCCAGCAGTGTCTGCTGCAGTGGGTCTCCCTATTAGCTAATGGCCACTTCACCCACATATACTTCTGTGGTATTTGAGGGGAGTTACTTCATTCTCCTCCTGGTCTGCCCGCTGATTAGCAAATAGGCAGGTTTAGCATATGGCCTTAATCCACAGGAATTACAGCTAAAGACAAAAGCAGATATGCAGCCCAAACAGGGAAGACTCATTAGCAAACAACTGATACAGCATTCTGTTTATAGTTACCTTATCAGTGGTTTGTTTTCTTAATCACAACCCTGTGTCAGAATGCATGGAAACTCTGACTGAATACTGTGCATGCTAGAGGGGTGGGAACAAAAGGAGTGATGATAAACACAAACAGGGCCAGAGTTGGGAATCTGGTGAGCTAAACTGGAATCCCAGCCCATCCTGCAACTCATCCAAGCCCAGCTTTGATTCCTTAATCTGTAAATTTGCAAGAATTTGGCTAGCTGTAGCTAAATTACTATTAATCCCTCCCAACAGAAAATGAAAATTAAAAAAAAAGTTAATATCCTAATAATTAATGGATTTTTTTCCTTCCTCTGGGCCTGTGTGATATATAGACATATTCACTCAAATTAAACACAGCAAGTCTTACAAAGAAAGGAATTTCTAGCAGAGAGGTGGTAATGATTTTGAACAAAGAAACTTTTTAAAGATTTATTTTAATATTTTGAATTCTCATTTCCCAAGAGAAGGACTGCTCTTCAGGCCATGGAATTGTTGTTTTGTTGTTGTGTGACCAGGGTTGAAAACTCTTGAAGCTCTAGGTTCTCTTCTGCAGTCACCTCTCTGTTTCTGAGACTGGACTTATTTGCAGCCATGGCTGTGGGGGTGGTCACAGATCCCAGGACACAAAGGGAAAGTTGACAAAGTAGGGGCAAGGAACAGTACCCCCAAGCGAAAATATCAACCTCCTGGGAATGATGTCTTGAGGTTTTAGGTTTCAGAAAGGCAGTCTGTGCTAAGATTTCAAGTTAATGTTGAAGCAAATTCTAGACTCATCTCTATAAACAAAAACAAAATTACCATGGAGTCGATTCCAACTCATAGGGACCCTATAGGACAGAATAGAACTGCCCCAAGGGTTTCCAAGGAGCTTCTGGTTAATTCAAACTGCCGACCTTTTGGTTAGCAGCTGAGCTCTTAACCACTGCGCCATACAAGGCCCCAAAATTGGCCCAGTGTTATTGTTGGGAATAAATGTAGGAAAAAATCAACTTTCTTTTAAGGTGTCTAAAGATTCACAGTCAGGTCGATGCTAGAGACCAAATTCTTAATTGCAGATAGGAAGTTTAATCAGAATTACCTGGGGGAATTTTTCAGACTATATACAAGAAGCAGTACAGTATAATGTTTATGAGGGTAAACTCTGGAGTCAAAACTTCCTGAGTTCAAATCCTACCCCTATTGTGTACTAACTTCATGACTCTGGCGTGATTCAGAACCACTTAAGCTCTCTTTGACTCAGTCTTCACTTCCTTAAAATAGGGATGATGATAACAGAACCCATCTTGTAGCACTGTGTGAGCCTTCATTGAGTTAATATAGATAAAGTGATTAAGCAGTGGCAGGCATAGAGTGAGCACTAAATGGGTTTAAATTATTATGGTGTTATTGTATACTCACTCCATCTAAGAGCCTGATAAGCCCTCTGCAAGGAAGGCTTATTTCATCCTTGAACAGTTTGTGTTTTATAGAGCCACTCAAGTATCCTCAGAAAAAAGTATTAAGAACCACTGGGGGATCCCAGGGCCTTTTATGCCCAAACACCAGAACCCTCGTCATTGAGTCAATTCCTTCTCATAGCGACCCTATATGACAGAGTAGAACTGCCCCCATAGGGTTCCCAAGGCTGTAATCTTTATGGAAGCAGACTGCCACATTTTTCTCCCAGGGAGTGTCTGGTGAGTTTAAACCACCGACCTTTCAGTTAGTAGCCAAGCACTTAACCACTGCACCACCAGGGCTCTCTGTGCCCCCAAACACACAGCACATTATTTTGTCCTTTTTCATGGCACTGATCACAAGCCTAGTATCAGGGGTGCAAGATCTTCCATCCCCAGCTTCCCAGAGAAATGCCCTCTGGCTTCAGAACCACGGACAGTGACACAGGAGGCGGAACATCCTGCCCCCAACAATCCCGGGCATGCTGATCGTGTGACAGGACCTTCTCCATGTTTGTTGAATGGTCATGAAAATGTCCCTTATCCCTTCCAACCTCAAGAAATGTGACTCTCAGTGGCTATGGGTCTGCCAGTCTAACTGCTAATAGCAGACCTGTAGAAAAACTGAGTTCTCTGAGGACTCACTTCTTTGCATCCTTCCTGTTACGGGGAGCTAGTTTTAAGTGAAACTTATCAATGAGTCTAGAAAGAAAGGGACAAAAAGTGGCCTCCCCTAGTCAGTGCACACACACTTTCAGTCTTAAAATGGGGCTTCCACGTGACCAGGGAGCGTTGGTGCTCCTTGATATTCAACATGTCAAACACAAGATCACGATGTGTGCTGTGGAGTCCCTGGGTGGTGCAGGTGGTTAAGTGCTTGGCTACTCGGTGAAAGGTTGGTGGTTCAAATCCACGCAGAGGTGCCTCAGAAGAAAGGCCGCCTGGTGATCTACTTCTGAAAGGTCACGGCCTTTGGAAACCCCAGGGAGAGCAGTTCTACTTTGAAACACATAGGGTCACCGTGAGTCAAAGTTAACTCGATAGCAACTGCTTTGGTTTTGTTTTTGGTTTGTGGTATAGGGGAGTCAATAAGCTTTGGTTTAGGATTTATGTAGGTTATATGTAGTGCCTCTATGGCACTATCTTTTTTATGTTAATAACGGACTTTATACTTGAAAGAGCCCAAATGGCCATCACTGAGGCTTGACCTTGTGAACACACACATAAAAAAATGAAAAATTTTGTGTGTGAACACACACATAAAAAAGATGAAAATTTCTCCTCCCTGAATACAGGAGAAGCTTGCCTCCGTGGTAGCCAGATGCTCAGGATTCCTTATAGGTAGACAGCAACAATGCAAAAGAACCACTTGTTCAATGGGTGAACCAATCAATTGGCAGTCATACAAACCCACTTGATGCCCAATTCTCTCAGCATTCTCTACTTGAAAGCGTCCTGGCAGTCTAGTCTCCTCCCACCTTCACGAAAGTGAGGAAATAGAAGCAGAGCGGTTAAATGACTCGTGTAATATCAAAACCCCATCTCTAGTGGCCTGTCCCACCTCCCATGGGAAAATGTGCATCCTTGGCTCTGTCACTTCTATCTTGTATAGTTTAAATTTATGGATATGGGAAAGCCCTGGGGGGAAGAAAAAAAAGTGGTATTCAAGTGACGTGGCTGGCACTAGGAAGTTTAATCAGGATTTAGTTTATTTCAGGGTGACCTGGGCATCAGGTATCGATAGCAAAGAAGATCACACAGTGCTTTCCAAGGAAGACCCAAGCGAAAAAACTAAGTGTAGGCAAAGACTATCCTGGCACATTGTGGTGTGGACAGCAATGGCAGACGCTCACAGATACGTTCCCAGTGTTTGCTGTGCTGTTCTGGCAGCCACCTCCCATGCTATCTTACACTCCTACCACATTCCGCCCTAGCCCTGCCCAGGAGGACTGAGGACTGGCCTCCCAAGTCTCAGGAGCCAGGTCACAAAGTGAAAACTGATTAAATAGAAATTTGGTTAGCAAGCCAGGAAGGTCTGTGTTAATGAGTCCAGTTCTCTCCTAACAAGAGAAACAGAGCCCTGAAGATGAGTCACAACAGAAGGGTAAGCAAAGATAAACCCTAGTGACCCCTGAAATCTCCTTTTCAGCACAGATCACTTTGCCCCCTATCGGTGGAATGTTAATGACTCCCATGCATGCACAAGGTACTGTTGCAACAACAAACACTGGCAGCCCTCAGCCACTTGACATGTTTGCTGGCCCTTCTCATTTTCCCTGCCTCTTTCTTATCTCTCAGCCTTATGAAGAGTTGCAGACACTTGCAGTCCTAGCAGAAGACAATGAACCCTGGTGGTACAAAGGTTAAGCACTTGGCTGCTAACTGAAAGGTCTGTGGTTCAAACCTACCAGCCGCTCCACGGGAGAAGAGATCTGGCGATCTCCTCCTGTAAAGATTTCAGCCTAGGAGACCTTATGGGGCAGTTCTACTGTGTCCTATAGGATCACTATGAGTCCAAATTGACTCAACAGCACACCCCACCAGCAACAGCAGTAGACAGAGAAAAGGTAGAGGACTTTCTGAAAAGGAAAATCTTTGTCCTTGTGCCCTTTTCTTGGCAACATGGTTTCTATAAATAAAGACAATTGTGCTCTGCAAAGTTAACTTAAAGAAAAAAACACAAATATTTATTGAGCACAAAGATATGGCCACCACCATGCTGAAGTCTGGCTTGCATTATCCCATTCAGTCTCCCCTCAAACCTATAAAGTAGAACCTCCTATTATGTCCATTTTGTAGATGAGGAAACTGAGGCTCAGAGAGATTAACGTGTCCAACTCACAGCTGGAAGTTGGCAGAGGCAGGATTTGAATCCAGGTAACCCAGGACCTCAACCACTTTGCTCTACTGGCTCCATCTAAAGATGGTCTTAGAAGAGCTAGAGGAGGCCAACCTAGAGCCAGCACGGATTCTAAGGAAATGAGGAAATGCTTCCAACAGATCATTTTTCTTACTATTTAATTAATTCCCATCAAATTTAAGGAATACGTTGGCCTTCTGACCTCAGATGTGTCTAAGATAGGCTGTCTCTCGGGAGGATCTGTGTTGACAGATCAGATGAACCACTGAGATAGGGTCGGAACACCATGAGTCTCTGTTCTCAGAAACCTAGAACAGAGTAGCACTGAGAAGATCTAAAACAACATGGGTGCAGAAGAGTCTTAATAGCCCAGTTTTCAAAATGGTACCATTTATGAGTGAAGTGCAGCCAAGGCCCTTCTTAAGAGAAGCAGCCCTTTCTGAATATAGAAAAATTGCTATTTCTCTTTATTTCCAGCACAAAGCAAGTTCTCTGTATTCAGGAGGTACTTCATAAGTCATTGCTACTTTTATGACTAAAATCTGTTTTATTTATTTCTGAACAATTGGCCTTTAAGTCAAACATAGTTGTTATTTGTGTAACTACAATGCTGCCTAGAAACTGTAGAAGCATAGATCATCCATAGATCATGTGTTTGCTACTTTGGCCTAATTCTAGTTCTGCTTTATCTCCTACCCTTCTTTTTTCTTCATGCAGCCCCCACCCCACCTTTAATTCTTGTTCTCCTATGTTTTATGTGTCGCTTTGCCCTCCCTTATATCATCTTTGGAGAAAGCTACAACATGCATACATTTGAAAAGAACAATAAATATCCAAGCTTCTGCTTTTCAGTTTTGCAAACACAAAAGCAAAACCAGGTGTGTTTGAACCAGGTCCCATGGTTATTGTAATTCCAGACGTCACCCACAACAATGAGCTATGATCAGGAGGACCAGAAATTGGAATTGCAGAGATTTATTGACAACCACTGAAAAACCTAAGGAACGATGGCCAAGAGAACCATGTATCTGCTACCAGTGGATGGCTTTTTCCCTTACGGTTAAGGCATTCTGTGTTGTGGTATGGGCTCTCAGGTGAGGATTGTTTGTATTTTAAAGTCAACAGATGCCACTCAGATTAGGCTTGCGGACTTCTTTTTTTTTTTTTTTTAAGAGGGGGAAAAAAAGAAAAAAAGGAGAAGAAAGCATGCCTGAATTCCCCAAGGGAAGTCTGTATTCCATAGAAAACAAAGCCCTAGCCAGAAGCTACCCCTCCACACACAGGACTCCAGCGCCAGGGTCTGAGCCAGCTGAAAATGTTGCAGTGGCTTTCCAAGCCAGGAGGTCTGTCAGGTCACTGGTCTTGGCTGCTGCGAAGGCTCAACTGTGGGAAAACAAAGTGCCACATCAAGACAAAGTGACCTCAGTCTCCAGTCCACTCCCCGGGAGGGCCACGTGTCAATTGAGAGGCCGTGTAAGGGGACCTCCCAAGAGTCCAGGCATGGTAATTATCGAGTGCCACTGTGTACTATACTGTCTAGCAGTCTGCTAACCAGTTACTGTCGAGTTGATTCCAACTCATGATGACCCTGTGTGTTTCAGAGTAGAACTGTGCTCCATGAGGTTTTCAAGGCTGACCTTTTGGAATCAGATTGCCAGGCCTTTCTTCTGAGGTGCCCCAGGTAGACTCAAACCTCCAACCTTTCAGTTAGCAGTGAGTGTATTAACCATTTGCTCCACTCTAGATGCTATAAAAGATGTACAAGTGTTCCCTCCTTCAAAATATTTATAGACTAAGCTTACACATTTGGGCTAGACAAGTGGAATGGCCTGTGAACACTCCTCGAAAAGGATAACACAGTGATGGCCCATGCAAGCTGGTGGGAATGCTGCTGCTCTTGTTCTGGCTACCTGTGTGCCCCGCACACCGACCTACCACGCTGTCTGATGGGGTCAGCAGGGCCGTGCAGGTTTCTTGTGGTCCTGGCAGCCAGCCCACAGTGGCCTGACCCAGAAGATGGCAGCTCAGAGCAGGAGCTAGTCCGCCCTTTCCTTGCTTCCTGGGACACTGCAGCACGGCAGAAAAAGCACAAGCTTAGAACCAGCCAGACACAGGCCTGTTCCCAGCTCTGAGCCTCAGTTTCCTTATCTCGAATACAAGGTTCATAGCTCCATTTGAGATAAGGTCATATGTCCTAAATGCTGCCGGGCCTCTCCCTTTTCTCTCTTTAAGGGTGGTGGTGTTAGTTGCTGTTGACTCATGGCGACCCCATATACAACAGAATGGAATGTAGCCCTGGTCCTATGCCACTTTCACAATCGTTGGTATGTTTGAGTCCATTGTTGTGGCCATTGTATATTCTGAGTGCCCTAAGGGAGCTTATCTTCCAGCACTATATCAGACAATAGTCTCTCTCAAAGGACGTTTATTGTTGTCATGTACCGTGGAGCTGATTCCGACTCATAGCGACCGTACAGGACAGAGTAGAACAGCCCCACAGGGTTCCCTAGGCTGAAATCTTTCCAGGAGCAGATCGCCAGTCATTCTTCTGTGGAACTGCTGGCAGTTTCAAAACACTGGCCTTTCAGTTTGCAGCCAAGCTGTTAACCACTGTGCCACCAGGGCTCCTTACTCAAAGTGTAAAACCAAACAAAACCCACTGCCATTGAGTCCATCCCAACTCGTACCACCTATAGGACAGAGTAGAATTGCCCCATAGGGTTTCCAAGGCTGTAAATCTTTATGGAAGCAGACTGCCACATCTTTCTCCTGCAGAGTGGCCGGTAGGTTTGAACTGCTGACCTTTCAGTTAGCAGCCAAGTGTTTAACCACTGAGCCACCAGGGCTCCTTTGCCAATTTACTGAGTAGACATGGGATATTTTCTGTCACTTCCAGATTCACAGGCATTCTACTACCTCCAGAAGCTTCCACTAGCTTCACACTCAGTCTGTCCTGGGCACCACCCACCCCTTCCTTGATGGAGTCTAGGCAGCTGGCCACCTGGCCTCCACACTCCACCAGACTCCTTACCTCACATTCTCCCCAATACCTATACCCATCCCCCTTTCCAGTTCTCTTAAACTGACAAACCCCGCCCCCTGCTTCAAGAAAACTGCACCCTCTCCAAAGAAGAAAGTCTTGTTTCTTTTTATTTTTTTACCAAAATTTTCTGTCATGAAGGGCACCATGGCTTCAGGTTGGAAGAGCCCCGGAGCTCACCCTCACCCAAGTGGGTGATAAGGAAGGAAAGCAGTGAGACCAGAGACTGATGAGAGTTTTGGACTAGAGGCAGGGGAAAATTGAAGCAGGGATAAAAAATATATATAATTAAATCCTAATAAGTATACCACCCTACTTTCTCCCTCAGAACTCACACGCAACGCAACTGGCAAATGGTCCCAGCATTCTCTACCGTTCACTTGGCCACGAGGCTCGATGGGCATTGCAAAAAAAGAGATGGTTGTCTCTTTGCAAGGAAAGTGGCATTGATCCCAATGTCAGCTTGTCTTTCGTAGTCAAAGAAGCAGCTGTTCCCATACTGGACTTCCCACTGTTGGAGCCTTTGAACTGATCATCACATTTCACCATTTGAACTCCCAGCATCATTGTGGCTGGGAGTTGGGTTGATGGATTTTTCTGCTGGCTTTCTGCCTTTGGCAGCCCGCATCCTTACACAATGCATTGTGCATGGTCACTGTGTCCCCTAGACCTCCCCTTAGGCAATTACCATTCCATTGCTTTGAAAACATGTCAGATCACTTAAGCAATGGTTCTTTTTCTCACCCGGCTCATTAATAACGACATTTAATAAGTCAACTCTATCTAAAAGTACTTTTCAGAGGGAAGGGACCATCTGGATTTCAGGAAGGTCACTAGAGGGTACACATGCATTGATTTTTTTTCAATCCCTCCTGAATTAACATGGCTCATCTTCACGACGCTGAGTTTTTTGCTTGTGTGGCGTGCTGCTGTGAACTCAGGAAATATGCTAGATTAATAACGTGTCAAAAATCTCACTGTTTCAGTGTGTGCCTGTGAGGGGTTCTGGGTAAGGACCAAATCCTTTGTTGTTTTTCTTTTCTTCCCTTGTATTAATTACATTCAAAATAAAAAATGATAGAATTTTTCTGAGTATTTATCATGCATCTTTAGATATACAACAAAACTAAAAAAACCAAACCCATTGCTTCCGAGTCGATTCCGGCTCACATGATTTTGCTTTATATATCAAGTGATAGGAGTTAATTTATAGGTAAATCTCTTTGCCACCGAGTCAATTCTGACTCATAGCGACCCTATAGGACAAAGTAGAACTGCTCCATGGGTTTCCAAGGCTGGAATCATTACGGAAACAGACTGCCACATCTCTCTACTTTGGAGAGGCTGGTGGGTTCGAGCTGCCCACCTTTCAGTTAGCAGCCAAATGCTTAACCACTTGTGCCACCAGAGCTCCTAATTTTGTAGGTAAAAAAACCCAAACTCATTGCAGTATAGTGGATTCTGACTCATAGCAACCCTGTAGAACAGAGTAGAACTGCCCACAGGGTTCCTAAGGAGCAGCTGGTGAATTCAAACTGCTGCCCTTTTGGTTACCAGCCATAGCTGTGCCATCAGGGCTCCAATTTAAAGCCAGTGTTGTTAAAATATTGTTCTGATTGGACTGGATTACTAGTCATTATAGCTACTTCCTATGTGTATGTACTTTTTCACTCAGTTTTGCATATTACCTAGATAAACTTCTGGTTAGCTTTTAATTTTACTGATGATTTAGCATTGCATAGGAGGCAGCTAAAAATATTGATAAATATGGAAATAATATGACAGCTACTCCCTACTGGACCAGTTCCTTAAAGAATCTATTTGTTGAGGACACAGGACAGTTTGGGATCCACAGCAGCCCTGATTCCAAGTTTGGTTGTTTGGGAAGACAATGGACTGGAAGTTTATTTCTGCTTATTCTCAGACCTAGCAGGGATGAGCAAAAATGTTGGCTTTTAGAAGACAAGGGGAATGAATGGGAGTGGGCACCATATGATGTAACCCAACTACCAACTGTCCCTACTTGGGCTGCTTGTGGTTCAAAAGCATATTCACTTATTGGCTTTGAGCCTAAGTTATAAGAATTTACTGTTTGTTATTTATACTTTTAAGAGCTTAACTTTATGCCTGAACTTTGCTAAGAGTTTTACATAAATGATCTCTCCTTATCTTCACAATCTGGTTGATGAATAAGAAGACCAAAGAAGAATTGACGCCTTTGAATTGTGGTGTTGGGGAAGAATATTGAATATACCATGGACTGCCAAAAGAATGAAAAAATTTGTCTTGGAAAAGGTACAACCAGAATACTCCCTGCAAGTAAGGATGGCGAGACTACGTCTCACATGCTTTGGACATGTTATCAGGAGGGATCAGTCCCTGGAGAAGGACATGCTTGGTAAAATAGAGGGTCAGCAGAAAAGAGGAAGACCCTCGATGAGATGGATTGACATAGTGGCTGCAACAATAGGCTCTAGCATAGCAACAGTTGTGAGAATGGTGCAGGGCCAGGCAGTGTTTTATACTGTTGTGCATAGGGTCGCTGTGAGTTGGAACCGACTAGATGGCACCTAACAACAACAACAACATCTTCACAATACCACTATAAGGAAAATTTCAAATTGCCGTTTTTTTCTTTTTTTTAATTTTGGTGAAAGTGTGCACAGCCAAAAATACACCATTTCAGCAATTTCTACACGTACAATTCAGTGACATTAATTACATCCTTCAAGTTGTGCTTCCATTCTCATTATCTTTTTCCAAATTATTCCACTAACATTATCTTAAACTCACTGTCCCCTAAACTTCCCATCCAACCTTTTGAGTTGGATGTCAATTTGATCTCACGTTGATAATATTTTAAAGGAGCACAGTGCTCAAAGCAGAGATACGTTACTAATTAAGATAAAATATTTTTTGCTTCAAAGAAGACTTAAGGGGATAGATTTGGTTTCAAGTTTAAAAATTATCTCAAGGCAATAGTTTTGGGGTTCATCCAGCCTCAATCATTCTAGAAAGTCTGTATTCCATTGAGAATTTGAAATTCTGTTCCACATCTCTACTCCCCACCCCCGCTGACTTTTGACCAGAATTCTTCTACAGAATCTTTGATCAAAATGTTCAGTAATGGTAGCCAGACATACAGATCAGAAAACTGAGGCACAGAGAGAAACTAAATAACTTTTCTAAGGCCATGCAGCTGGTAAATGGCTGGACTGGAATTCTGACTCTAGTGTATCAGACTCCAAAGCCCAAGCTTTTATTCACTGCACTGTGTCTTCCTTGCCCCAGAGAAACATGAACTACCATAACACATTGCTTGCTGATTTATTTTTTTATTTTTATAGTGCTATCGAGTCATCTGATAGATCTCAGAAATAAGGATATACGGGGAAAAATGTAAAGGCTTACAATCTAATCACAGAGAAAATCTTGACTTCAGGTATTCTAAGATTTTGACAAATGCTTTCAGTTTGGTTGTACTACTGGCAAACCCTGGTGTACAAAGTATAGGTAACTGTTTTCATAGCAGGATAAGGGACAGGTGTGTGCACAGCATGACAAGAAGAGAGCAAAGGAAGCTGCCTGGCCTCAGCAGAGCTTCTCATTGAGATACAATGGGAAATAAGGTCGAAAAAGTAGAGTGGGGTTAGTATATAAAGATCCACAGAAGCCAGGGAGACAATTATAGATCCAGTAAGGGTGGATATGAAACAGAGGGATCATTGAAGAATTTGAACCTGGACATGGCACAAGGAAGGCAGTTTTTTCTTGGCCATAGTGAAGTTGGAAGAGCTGAGAGCCTTCAGGTGTAGATGAATATGGTCTAGACACAGGCGATGGTAGTTATAGAAATGGAGAGAAAGGAGAAGGCAGAAGTACCATATATTAAAATGGACAGGTCTTGGTTAAAAGGGGGAACATGCAGAACAGAATTGAAAATTCTCATGGGCTTCAGGCTTTCTGGAGCCATGGAGACTGGATTGACCCCTGAAACTATTGCCCTGAGATACCATATTTTTACACAAATAACATGCTCCTTCTACGTTTATTTGCCAACTGCACCCTCCCCCTAAGAGGTATTTTCATAAGCACTACTACACCAATTTTTTTTACATATTGTAAAAAAAAAAAAACAACAATTAGCATAGCGCACTTAAGAAAATACCTCAAGGGGGAAGGGCATGGTTGGCAAACAAATATAGAAGGTGTACATTATTTGCATAAAAATGCATTAATCTTTAAACCTTAAACCAAATATCCGCTGAAGTCTTCTTAAAACCAAACGATAGTTTAGCTTAACTAGTAAAAAATGTCTGCCTTGAGCATTGTGCTTTTTTAAGAACTATCTATATATATATATATTTTTTTTTTAACTATGTAGTTCGAAAGATTATGCTTTGCTGCATATATTCTCAACAACAAAATAAACAGACAGGCTTTGATATTTGGATATAGGAAATGCATTTGAGGTTTTAAGCCTTGGAGAAATTACGTGAGATGTTGGTCTTGGAAAGATAATATGGTTGATTTTTCAAATGTTTTGACTTTGAACAGGCGATAAGATATCTTGGTGATGATACCCTGAGGTTGTTGGAAAATGGGACTTGAGCTAGAGTGGGTCATTGGGTTTACAGTGTAGTTGTGGGAATCATCAGTTACAGTAAAAGTCCCAAAGAGGGGTACATGTGGAGGCAGAAGAAAAGAGCAAAGGGGTTAAGGAGAGAGGCTTGACAGGAAACTTAGTTAAAGAGGTTTGGAGAAGAGGGCCCAGGGCTAAATCTCTAACATCTTTTCTTTCTGGTACGAGTAACAGTCACGTTAAGGGAAGGAACTATTTAGGTTGATACTTTTCAGCTTTCTCATCCCAGAGGTGATATTTGGAGATTTCATCCTGCGCTGGCAGCCTTTGTTTGCCCTCTGCATACACTTCCCACTCTTCTGCACCTGGTTTTCTGCCTGGGAGGCTGGCTTGTGTGCTCAGCCACAGGGCTCTCATGCCCTCGGGCTTCCTGTTAGGGACAGTCAGTGGGAGCCCAGCTGAAGATTGTAGGGAGGAAGGGAAGAGGTATGTCCTGGCATATACTCCTCTTGCAGAGTTGCCTCAGACTGGCTCTGTCCCTTGACTAACACTCACTGCTCTGCTTATATTGGCCTGCTCAACACAACTTGTTCTCCCACTGGACGTGGTAACCGCTCCCTCCTTTTAACCTTTTAGGATGTAGGGTGGCAACAGCTCCTCTTCCATCAGCCCTGAGTTCCTGCATTTGTCCTTAAATTGGATCCCCTGCACCCTGCACACGTATTTGTGGTTTAGGCCCTTTGCAAACAAGCCCTCCTTGGATTACCCTAGTTAGGGCGCACTTTCTGTCTCCGGATGGGACTCTGAATGATGGACATCCCTATCATGAGTTTCTTACCTCCTACACAAACCTGTATTAGAACGTACTCATCATCTCTCCCCTTTTGGGCGCAGCTCCAGGAGAATTCACGCTATATATAGTGCTCAACTGTAGACGCTCTCTTTAGCTTAAATTTCTGCTATATTTATCTTTCCTTTCCACTGATGACTCTGTTATTTTGTTCACATTTTAACATGTCTTTATAAATCATTTTAAAAGATATGAATTGTGTAATTTAGTAAGAAAAAATGCCGGCTCTCCAGGCTTCACTTTCTCGTGCCAAATTGCTTACAGTTTAAAACTCCTCATAAGAAGAATCAAATTTACACATTGATTTTTCAAATTTTGAGAGAGATACATTCAGCTAATCTAAAGCATCATGTCTTGAATTCCCACTAGTTGATTATAACAAAGGAATACATAAGTAGTTTTTCTGTGTGTGTATTTCCGTATCTGTGTGTTGGTATACGATTGTGATAACCCAACTCTATCATGATAAACACTTTGCAGCACAGTTAATACAACCTACGGCATCAGGCCCAAATTCTAGTAACTCTTGTCACTCTGAGCCATCTGTTGGCTTTCTGCTTAGTTTGAGGATGCTGCCAGGTGTAAATAGGTAGATTGTGAATGTGTAAAATGAAGAAGAACAAAACATCCAAATCATTGTCTTCAGCTCTTAATAGTTTGAGTATGGCCCTAAGATCTATACTTGCCCAATTTGCCTACCACCACACTGTGTTGTTGTTGTTAGGTGCAAAAAAAAAAAAAAAAAAAAAAACCCATAGCCATCAAGTCAATTCCAACTCATAGCAACTATATAGGACACAGTAGAACTGGCCCATAGGGTTTCCGAGGAGCGGCTGGTGGATTCCAGCTTTTGACTTTTTGGTTAGCAGCTGAGCTCTTAACAACTTGTAGTGACCCCATGTGACACAGTAGAACTGCTGCAGAGGGTTTTCTTGGCTGTAGTCTTTATGGAATCAGATCACCAGGTGTTTCTTTCATGGAGCCACTGGGTGAGTTTGAGCCACCAACCTTTTACTTAGCAGCCAAGCACTTAACCATTGTGCTTACCAAGGGTCAAGGCACCTTACCACCTCTCTATCAAAAACCAAACCCAGTGCTGTTGAGTCGATTCCGACTCATAGCAACTCTGTAGGACAGAGTAGAACTGCCCCATAGAGTTTCCAAGGGGTGCCTGGCAGATTCGAACTGCCAGCCCTTTGGTTAGCAGCCATAGCACTTAACCACTACGCCACCAGGGTTTCCACCACCCCTCTAAAAGGGAGCTTTAAATATTATCAAGACAGCTGACATTTTTCATAAGCTCTTAGAGTTGAAAGGAAGTTTAGAGGTTATCTGACCCATCTAGTCTGATTCCCTTATTTTGCAATGAGGAAACTGAGGCCAGAGAGATGAGTCCAACATCCACGGTCGTAGAGAAGACAGTCCAGGTGTTTTCTTTCCACAGCAGTGTCCATTCCACTGTGAATTCCCACATGCAACCTTCATAGGGACCAAGTGGTACAGAGAGTAAGGGCTATAGGAGCTCAGGGGAGATGTGGTCACTTCCTGCTTGGCTTGGAGAGCCAGGGACGGCCTCAGAGAGGAAGAGGACGTTGAGATACACCTTGAAGTGTGGGCAGAGGTGAAGCTCCAGTTCAAGTGGGGAAGGCAAGAGCACATCCTCAACTCCACCATGTTACCATTTGAGGGTATTTGCCACAGAGGCTACCTGGCCCTAATGTGCAAGAGGTAAAACGCAGGTGTCTAGTACTTCTGAAGTATATATAAAACAAAATGCACAGTTTAATTTACTGGTCAACTTAATCCAGGTACAAGCTCTTCATTTAAACAAGTGAAGACAGTAATGGTCAACTAGAATCCTCAGCTAATCAAGAATATTTCTCTTGGGCTGAGAAAAAGAAAGACATTAAGGGATCAGATACTACAACTAACACTAATAGCTAACATTTACTGAGGAAACTACTTTTGAGTGGGATAAATCTAGACTAAAATGAAGAGACCACATGCATTTAGCTAGATCTTAATTTTTTAAATCTAATTTCATGTGGTTATTCCAGAAATGAGTAAAACTATGACAGTATAGTATGAGAATTTGGACTGATTACACTGAAATCCCGAGATACATTCAACCATCAAAAACTCAGGGATCTTGGGTAACTTTTTCTTTTCCAACATTGAAGTTCTATTCATTCTGTCAAGAAGTTAGTCAGCTATCTAACATTTATTTAGTACTCACTGTCTGCCATATAAGGAGCTCTGGTGATGCAATGATTAAACATTTGACTTCTAAATAAAAGGATGGGGATTCGAAACCACCAGCTGTTCTGCTGCGGGAAAACAATGTGGCAGTCTACATCCTTAAAGATTACAGCCTTGGAAACCCTATTAGGCAGTTCTACTCTATCCTGTGGGGTCAAGGTGAGTTGTAATCAACTTGATGGCAATGGGTTTGGTTTTTGGTTTGGTCTGCCAGATACCAGGGGAACCATAAAGGAGAGCAGTACAAGCCCCTTGCCCTCCAGGAGCTCAACCTCTGGGTGAAAAGACAACATGTAAATAAACAGGAGCTAAAGGAGAGCACAGTGTTTTACAGAGGGGTGCTCTGACTTGGGCCCTCGGGTAGAGAGTAAAGTGTGAAGATCAGGGCACTCCCAGGAATATTTAGACCTTCAGGATGCCTGGATCACAGTGGGGAGTACTGAAAAAAGACTTCAAAAGTAGAGTAGGGTCCCTTGTGCTTTGCAAAGGATTTAAACTTGACTTGTAGGCAGTGGGAAGCCAGGAGATGATACTATATAGGGTAATAAAATAGATTTTTTTTTTTTTAATATTTGCACTTGATTGGGAGCGGGGGGCAAGAAGAGAGGCAGGTAGATGAATTAAGAGACCATAAAAATGGTGAGAGTGAGAGATTCTGAAAGTCTGAAATAAATAGTTGGCAGCAGGGTTGGAGAAGAGAGGTGGATCCCAGAAACATTTCCAAATAATAGCCCTGGGATGAGGAAGGCTGTATAATGGCCTGATGAGGAACCCAGGCTTTGTCTCTTGCTAGTTGTGTGGCCTGGGCAAATTGCCTCACCACTCTTAACCTCAGTTTCCTATCTATAAAATAAGGATAATCTATACATTTTTTTTTATAGTGTAGAGTACCACGGTGCTCCATGATAGTATTAGTATAGGCTGGAGCACCCATCAGGGTGATTAGACCCCTAATATGCACTTGACAAATCTAGCTCTTGTTCCAAGTGCTGCTAGTTTCAGGCCTAGATATCCTGACTTCCAGCTGGTTTCACCTCTCCAAATTACTCTTTCACTGTGGCTGACCATTTATGGTGAGTGAAGGGTGCTTGGTTTCCATATGATGAGTCATGGCCACCAACTGTACCCATATCACAGCAGTCTGTGTCCTGTGCACACCACAGCCTGGTCTTAGAGGGAAGAGGCACAAACTCATCCCCACAAAGAAAAAAAACAGTCCAGAACAGTTGTCTTTCTGACAACAAGCCCACAGCCTTTGTGTGTGACAGACAGCCTTCCTCGACTTATATTCACAGATTGCTCTTTGTGGGTCCCTTAAAAAGAGGAGTTATTATTCATTCGTGATCTAGAATGTTCTGCGCCCTTTGATGGGAGAGACAGTGCAAAACTGGAAGGGGTCAGTGGGTCTCCCTCCTTGCCAGTGAGTTATGACTTGGGTTTAAGTGACCTAGCAACAAGACCTCCTCCTCCAGCCGCCAAGCACGGTGACGCTCTTACAGCTCCGCTCTGGCACGCCTCTCATTTCTGAAGTGGAATTTATGGCTTCATATCTGTGTGCACTTTTTTTTTTTTTTTTTTTTTTTTTGAGGAAATTGGATCCACAAAGCCAAGTCATGTAAGCTTGAGAATTCCAAGGACTGGGAGTTGGGCTCAAGTTCACCAGGCGAGTGTTGAGCGCTAACCTCTGGCTCACCTTTGTTTAGATAAATAATTGAAAGTGTGCCATTTACAAGGTCCCGGCCTCAGAGGAGCACAAAGGAATCTGGCCGGAGGCTCCTTAATTGAAAGCAGGAGATAACCAACAACATAGCCTGTTCCTCCTTTGGGAGGCAAACGGAGAAATGAGTGTTTCTGGAAATCGTGTTCTCGGCTAGCCCAAATTGGAGGATGACACACATGTGACTCTTACCTTAGGGAAAAAAAGCAAAATTTTTTCCCACATCCCCCCAAAAGGATTGTGTAGATATTGAGGGGGAGATGTAGGCACTCAGCCAATGTTTATTTTTTTGCTGCACTAAAATGTACAAAACCCAGAGCCTGTATAAGGTGGAAACTTGTCAGAGAAGGAAAACTCAAATATTTTCCACTAAAACAAGCGATAGAAAAGTGGTAAGGCTGCACCCTGTCAAAGGCAGCAAACTTGCAGAACCCAAAAAAACAAGGCATTTCCACTGAGTTCCTGCTCTCACAGGTTTCATTGTATATGCAAGGCCATGGGCCCAGTGCTAACCAAGGCAGGGGCCTCATCGTTGAGAAACTCACCAGCAAGGTGGGAGAAAAATTCATGTTCAGATTTCAAGGCATTTGAGCATAGTGCTCTTTTAAAGAACCATCGATATGAGATCCAGCTGACAACAGCAACTGGAAAGGTTAGATAGGAAACTTAGGGGGCAGCGAATTTTTGTTAATAGGGGAGAACAATTTGGAAAAGGAGGGTGAGAATGGTTGCACAACTTGAAGAATGTAATCAATGTCCCTGAATTGTACACGTAGAAATTGTCGAATTGGTGTATGTTCTATGTATATTCTCAGCAACAAAAACAAAAATAAATTTTTTAAAGGCCATTAAAGATGAATTAAAGGCTTTTTTTCAAGGCATTATAGCCCTGGTTTTTAAACCTGGCTGCTTTTTAAAATGCTGAGAATCTGGCCCCAGAGATTCAGATTTCATTGTTCTGAGCTTGGGCCTAGGCATGAGTATTTTCTTATCAAATTTTTTTTTTTTTTTTAACAATTCCTTAGTGGTTTCTAGCATGCAGCCAGGATTAAGAGCCCCTGGTTTTACTTTTTCCTAAATATAATAAGAGTGGCACAGATAGTGAGAACACAGAAGCTCATAGGGGTCAAAATCTTTTTTTGATGGATAGGAATTCAGGGAGGGCTTCAAGGAGGAAGAACTTGAGCTGAACCTTGAAGAGTAGGTTAGCTGTATTTGAGGTCAAGTGGGGGAGGCCCACTCACACTCAATTCAACAGGTGAAGACTTGAGGGGTTTTCTTCTCTACAACTCAGCAGGTTTTCATAGCAATTCAACTCCCTTACATTCTACCTGGTGACTCATTCAGTTTTGTTAACTGCCCACAATCCTGGTATGTGTCTTAGGAAGGATAAGCTCGCTTTACCTACCTTTCTGCCCCAGTTTGGTAACCATTGGTCCAGTGCTCCATCTAGAGCCACGGGTAGAAGGAGAGGTGCCGCAGTGGATGGAAGGAGAGGGGTTATCCCAGAGAGTAGAGAGGGAAGGAGACACCCCAGTGCATGGTCCCAAGCGGCACCATCAGCATTCTGCTGTGGGTCTAGCCCGTCAACCCAACTGAGCAGTGGGACCATACTCTACCCATTACTGATGGGTATCCTTGGACCTGTGGTGATTAAGGTGGTCCTCTGGAGAATCTTGCTTCACTCTTCTGAGAGTTATCTCTTGACTCAGGGCAACGCCTGCTGGAAGGCTATGCCCTACCTTGTAGAATAGGGCCATCTAGGAGAAGCAGACCCTGATTCCATAATATTTACCCTTGATAGCCTTCTCCATAGTTGTCCAAAGCCCCCAGAGCTCTAATCCCTGCGAAGAGACTATCCCAAAAAGAAGATCTCTAGGGAAACTCTGACTTCTTTGAAAGACCATTCATGTCTACATACCTGGACTCCCACCATCGTCGCCCTCTCCTTTGCCACTCACATACAGGCATACCTGGGAGATATTGCAGGTTCAGTTCCAGACCACTGCAATAAAGCAAGTCACAAATTTTTTGGATTCCTAGTACATATAGAAATTATTTTTACACTTTACTGTAGTCTATTAAGTGTGCAGTACCATTATGTCTAAAAAAAAAAAATGTCTAAACCCAGTGCCGTTGAGTCGATTTTGACTCATAGCGACCCTATAGAACAGAATAGAACTGCCCCATAGAGTTTCCAAGGAGCGCCTGGCGGATTTGAACTTTGGTTTGCAGCCGTAGCACTTAACCACTATGCCACCAGGGTTCCCCCCCCCCCCAAAAAAGTACATACATTAATTTAAAAATATTGCTAAAAAAATGCTAACCATCATCTGAGCCTTCAGCAAGTCATCATCTTTTTGCTGGTGGAGACTCTTGCCTCAATGTTGGTGGTTGCTGACTGATCAGGGTGGTGGTTACTGAAGGTTGGGGTGGCTGTGGCAATTTCTGAAAATAAGACAACAATGAAGTTTGCTGCACCAATTGACTCTTCCTTTCATGAAAGATTTCTCTATACTGTGAAATGATGTTTGATAGCATTTTACCAACAGTAGAACTTCTTTCAAAATTGGAGTCAACCCTCTCAAACCCTGCTGCTGTTTTATCAACTAGGTTTATGTAATATTCTAAGTCCTTCATTGTCGTTTCAACAAGGTTCACAGCATCTTCAAAAAAAAAAAAAACCCGTTGCCGTTGAGTCGATTCCGATTCATAGCAACCCTATAGGACAGAGTAGAACTTCCCTATAGAGTTTCCAAGGAGTGCCTGGTGGATTCAAACTGCCAGCCTTTTGGTTAGCAGCCGTAGCACTTAACCACTACGCCACCAGAGTTTCCTTACCAGGAGTAAATTCCTTCTCAAGAAACCACTTTCCTTGCTCATCCATAAGAAGCAACTCTTCATGCATTAAAGTTTTATCATGAGATTGCAGATACACATCTCTCCAGGCTCTGCTGCTAATTCTAGTTCTCTTGCTATTCCCAAAACATCTGCAGTTACCTCCTCCACTGAAGTTTTGAACCCCTCAAATTCATCCATGAGGGTTGGAATCAACTTCTTCCAAAACTCCTGTTAATGCTGATATTTTAACCTCCTCCCATGAATCATGGATATTCTTAATGGCCTCTAGAAATGTGAATCGTTTCCAGAAGGTTTTCAATTTACTTTGCCCAAACCCATCAGAGGAATCACTATTTATGGCAGCTTAATGTATTTCTTAAATAATAAGACTTGAAATTTGAAATTACTCCTTGAGCCATGGGCTACAGAATGGATGTTGCGTCAGCAGGCATGAAAACATTAATCTTCTTGTACATCTCCATCAGAGCTCTTGGGTGACCAGGTGCCTTGTCAATGAGCAGTGATATTTTGAAAGGAATCTTTTTGTCTGAGCAGTAGGTCTCAATGGTGGGCTTAAAATACTCAGTAAACCATATTGTAAAAAGGTGTGCTATCATCAAGGCTTTGTTCCATTTATAGAGCACAGGCAGAGTAGATTTAGCATAATCCTTTAGCATTAGCCCTAGGATTTTCAGAATGGTAAAGGAGCATTGGCTTCAACTTAAAGTCACCAGCTGCATTAGCCCCTAACAAGAGAGTCAGCCTGTCCTTTGAAGCTTTGAAGCCAGCCACTGACTTTTCCTCTCTGGCTGTGAAAGTCCTAGATGACACCCTCTTCCAATATAAGGCTGTTTTGTCTTCATTCAAAATCGGTCGTTTAATGTAACCACCTTCATCAATTATCTCAGCTAGATCTTCCGGGTAACTTGCGGCAGCTTCTACATCAGCATTTGCTGCTTCACTTTGTAGTTTTATATCACTTTTATGTTATGGAAATGGCTTCTTTCCTTAAACCTCATGAACCATCCTTTGCTAGCTTCAGACTTTTCTTCTGCAGCTTCCTCACCTCGCTCAGCCTTCATAGAATTGAAGAGATTTAGGGCCTTGCTGTGGATTAGACTTTGGTTTAAGGGAATATTGTGGATGGTTTGGTCTTCTATCCAGACCACTAAAACGTTCTCCATGTCAGCAATAAGGCTGTTGCACTTTCTTATTCGTGCATTTACTGGTGGAATAGCACTTTTAATTTTCTTCAGGAACTTCTCCTTTGTGTTCACAACTTGGCTGTTTGGTGCAAGAGGCCTAGCTTTTGGCCTGTCTTGGCTTTTGACATGCCTTCCTCAGTAAACTTAATCATTTCTAGCTTTTGATTTCAAGTGAGAGACATGTGACTCTTCCTTTCATCTGAACACTTAGAGGCCACTGTCAGGTTATTAATTGGTCTAATTTCAATATTGTCATGTCTCAGGCAATAGGGGACCAAAGGAGAGGGAGAGAGGTGGGGGACTGGCTTTGTCAGAGGAGCAGTAAGCACACATACAAAATTTTTTTATTAAGTTCACTATCTTTTATGGGTATGGTTTGTGACACCCCAAAACAACTGCAATAGTAGTGTCAAAGATCACTGATCACAGATCATCTTAACAGATATAATAATAATGAAAAAGTTTGAACATTGTGAGAATTACGGAAATGTGACACAGGGACACGAAGTGAGCACATGCTGGTGGAAAAGTGGCAGTGGTAGACTTGCTCAACACAGCGTTGCCACAAACCTTCAATTTGTAAAAAACACGATTATCTGCAAAGTGCAATAAAGTGAAGCACAATAAAACGAGGTATGCCTGTAAATACATTTCAGTCCTTAGGGACATCTCAAAATGTTTCAGTGGCTCTTAGGTCCAGCATGCCACTGTTCTACATAAAGAAGATAGTTGCTTACCTGGTATCACATATTAGACTTCAGAAAGCAGCCCCCACCTCCCTTCTCGCACCACAAACACAGCACTACCACTACAAAATCTAGGGTTCTTTATTACAGTGCCTGAAATTTCACCAGAAGTTACTCCTCTTAGCTGAAAACCATCCTTTCTACAGTTAGGTGCCCTAAAATAGTGGTGCCTTTTTATTGTGCCCATTTCCTCTCGTGGACAATTGCTTGACTGTCCTCTAGAATTAAATGAAAGGAATCCTCTGACAGTAGACCTTAATAGCAGTACCTGGGATGTATGAGCCCATGACACTAAAGCCACTATGGAAAGTGTTCAGGGCTACATATATCACTTAATCTCACGGCACTAACTATTTACTTTTTATCTTAAGTGCCATACTTGGGATAGGGAAGAAAAATTGCTCTCTCCAACTTCTGAGAGCCACTTGGCCTTAGGGTACATCAGGAGACTAGATTAGAAAGCATTTCAAAGATGTAGGGGAGGGGAGACTGTTAATAATATAACAGCAGGGAGTGGTCAGTGGGATGAGAGAGAAATGCATCTATTTATCAGTCCTATCACTTTTCTCTAATGGAACCCACAGAAGAATTCCTTTTGGCCAGGAGTATGGAAAGGACCCCAGGGAAAGCCAAACAGAAGACAGAAAACACCAACGCACCGCCAGTGAATTATGCACTAAAGTTGCCAAAGACACTTGAAATTCCATGTCATGTAAAGCATGTTTGTGTATGTGAAACATATTTTCTCACTCTTCCACTCGCTTTCCTCTGCCTGGTGTAGCTGGGGGTTTTCGTTGTTTATACTTGGGCTCCAGCTCTTTCTTGAGGTTACCAGTAAATGATTCACTAATGCCAAGTGTTATGGACAGAGTCCAGTTCTCACTATGACAAGGGCTGTATCTACAAGCTAATAAAGACGCTGATACTTGAGTGGCTTCTGTTCATGAAACAGAGAAATTCATTTGCTTTTTTTAAATAAAACACAGCAATCTGAAAAGCCTGTGATTAACCCCCAAATCAAAAGCCTTTTATACAATGATTCCCCCAAATTGGATCTTTCATATGTTATCAGAATATCTGGTAAAGACAAGATCATGGTTGGAAAGAACAGAAACACCTCTTGAGTCTCAAGAAAAATGGAGGTGGTTGCTAAGATACATGGGGTTAGAACTGAGAAGCTGTCAGAAGAGGACAGGTGTGACTCCTCACTTGTATCTCACTTGGAGTTTCTGCCTCTTTCAGGTATCTCACCCAATGCCCAGTTTCCTTCCTTCACTCAGGTTTCAGCTCATTATGGTCTCTTAGAGCTTTTCTCAAGCAGTGGAGCCTCAGCTATAGCTACCGAGGCTGACTCCTGTATTCACTGGGTGTTTGTTAGAGCCTTGGACAAGAGTGTGTGATTGATCCACCTCATTGTTTGCCCTGGGAGAGGTAGTTAGATGGCTGCCCTTGGTGCAGGTCCCCTCCCAGTCTTCTCACCTAGAGAGGGAGGAGTGTTGTTGCCTGGTACAAAGTATAACTATCCAGACTCCCAATTAGGAGAAGCTACAGTCTGGGAAATTTTCCTTAGGAAGTGATTGACATCTGTGGTTCAAGGTAATTAGAAGGTCTGGTTAATAAGACATTGTTATCTAGTACTGTGTTACAAACAATACAACACTCCTGTATTCCTAAAGAAGCCCTGCTGGCGCAATGGTTAGGTGCTCTGCTGCTAACCAGAAGGTCAACTTTTCGAACCTACCAGCCACTCTGCAGGAGAAAGACAGTTGGCTGTAAAGATTTACAGCCTTGGAAACCCTGTGGGGCAGTTTTGCTGTGTCCTGTAGGGTCACTATTGGTCGAAATCTACTCAACAGCAACGGGTTAGTTTGTTTTTAATACAGCAGGTACTATACCAAGTGCTTTATACATCTCATTTAGTGTTGATGCCATTTTTCAGAAGAAACAGATGTAAGTTTCTGTATAACTTACATCAATTCAGGAAATGGATAAGTGGTGGAATCGGGTTTCAAACTCAGGTCTGCGTGATTTCAAAACAGTTGTTCATAATGATACCATACAACATCTCCACATTTTTTACTTATTAATGGTTTTGATTCAGACATGCCTCCTAAACACAGAGGCTGACATTATACCACTCAGCAGAGATACAAAGTGAATGTCCAGGAAAAACATCTTAGCCTGGGAAGGGTGGCAGAGTTCAAGCAGGCCCCTGGGTTCTGGTTCAGCTCCATCCCTGAGTAGTCTTGAACGAGTCTGGACTGCCTGAGTCTCTCTGTTCTTCATCATAAGCAGGAGAGAGCATATTATCTGCTCCAGATAAGTTGAATACTTTCAATTCCATGAGGCAGAAGATGGTACAGGCGATTGATTTGTCATTGTTTCATGCAAGAAACATTACTAAGGTTACACTATGTGCCAGGCACTATTTTGAGTCTATTCATTACTCCTGCCAGTCTTTAATTCCTTCTGTACCATGTAATACAGAAAAGGAGAAAGAAAGGGAAAGCAAGAGCCCACAGGAGGCCAGAAAAGATAAAACACAAGGGAGAAAGAGAGAGAGAGGATAAAGCCATAACCCTTATTCTTGTAAATAGCATCTTGGATAGGTTCTTCCCCAAAAAAGAATTCTATGCAGTTCAACAAAAATTTGTTGGGCATATGTGATGTTTCAGACACTAGGTGAGGTGCTCAGGATAACTAAGACTCAAACTCTGTCTTCAAGGAGGTCATGGTCAACCAGAGGAGATAGATTGTGTCATGTACAGTTGTAGAAATGTCTGTGTCCTCCCATGACCCATAAGATATTCTCTGTAGAGGTACGTTTTATCATAGAGCCCAAAACTATAAATTATTGTCCAGGAAGCAGTTACTAATCTAAGGAACTGTTTTTGTTTTAATTGCAAAAAGAGTACATACACACAATGGAATACTATGCATCAATAAAGAACAATGATCAATCTGCAAAACATCTCACAACACGGATGAACCTGGAGGACATTATGCTGAGTGAAATAAGTCAATCACAAAAGGGCAAATATTATATAAGACCACTATCATAAAACTCAAGGTTTACACACAGAAAAAAGCCATCTTTGATTGTTACAAGAGAGGGGAGGGTTGGGGAGGAGAAACCGCTAACTAAATAGTAGACAAGTGTTAACTTCGACAAAGGGAAAGACAACACACAATATAGGGGCACTCAGCACAACTTGACCAAAGCAAGGTCACAGAAACTTCCTAGACACATCCATATACTTCGAGGGACCGAGTTACTAGAGCTAAGGGCTAGTCTCTGGGGACATCTAGGTCGATTGGCATAACATAGTTCATAAAGAAAATGTTCTATATCCTACTTTGGTGAGTAGCGTCTGGGGCCTTAAAAGCTTGCGAGTGGCCATCTAAAATACATCTTCACTTTTGGAGCAAAGTAGAATGAAGGAAACCAAAGACACGAGGAAAATACTCGTCCAAAGGACTAATGGTCCACGTGAACCACAGCTTCCACCAGCCTGAGCTCAAAAGAACTAGTTGCTGCCTGGCTACCACCACCAAACACCCGAATAGGGATCACATGGAGGGTTCCAAAGAGAGTGGGAGAAAAATGTAGAACAAAATTCAAATTTACCAAAAAAGACCGGATTTATTGATCTGACAGAGACTGGAGGAACCCCCGAGACTATGGCCACCAGACACCCTGGTAACTCAGAACTGAAGCCACTCCCAGAGTCCACCTTTCAGCCAAAGACTATACAGGCCTATAAAACAAACCATAACACACATAAGGAACGTGTTTCTTAGTTCAATCAGTATTCGAAACGAAATGGGCAACACCTGCCCAAAAGCAAAGACGAGAAGGCAGGAAGGGACAGGAAAACTGGATGAACGGACACAGAGAACTCAGGGTGGAAAGGGGAAGAATGCTGACACATTGCAGGAATTGCAACCTATGTCTCAAAACAATTTGTGTATAAATTTTTTAATGAGAAACTAATTTGCACTGTAAACTTTCACCTAAAGCACAATAAAATTTTTTTTTAATTGCAAAAAGAAAAAAAAACATGGTAAATGACATAAGATCCATCATAGATTTAATACTAATGTAGAAATGTAGGCAGCCTCTGTCTTCTGATTAAGTGATGCTTTAGATATCAAGAACCTTAAATTGTTTGAAATGTGGGAACATCCCCAAACATTCATTCCTGGCCCTTTGAAATCCTTGAGTTTATCCGTGTATATCTCAAATGTGGTCTATTCCTGAGAACCACCACTGAAGTGTATTTGTCTAGAGGTCACTAGAACCTGCAAGCTGCAGGTACTACCATCCAAAGGTGTTCCATGAGCCTTACTCCCATGGCTCCTGGCTGTCATGAAAAGCCAGGGTGCCTCCTGCACACAGCAGGCCTAGGTGTGCACTAGAGGTTCCCATTAATTTCCCGTGTGTATAAAACATTTTCAAGACACATCTGTGCATGCAAACCAATGTCTGAAATGATCAAAGGCCAATTTCTTAAAAGTTTCTTCTAATTCATGTTTTGTTTTGTTTTGTTTTTTTCCTGGGGGTTGAGGGTGTGCGTTTTTTGACCTACATTTTTTTTCTCTAATGGAAAAATATTCATAAATGGGATGTGTCATACTGTCAGTAGTTTTGTGTAAAATGGATAGACTTGGAGCCAAAGACTTCTTGAGTTGGAAAAGACCTTAGAGGTCCCTTTCATCCAAGGCTTTTTTTTTTTCCCAAGGCATTTTTTTTTCCCCAGAGCAGGAAACAGAGGCCCAGAGTGGGAAAGAGATTTGCCCAAGCTCGTCCAGCCAGCTTTTTGGATTCCTGGATATCACTTCATTGACTGATCATTCTTTTTTGTCTCTCTGGATTCCTTCATGCTGATCAGTTCTTCCGGGTGGACATCTCCCCAGGTCATGTCCTCAGCCTCTACTTTTCATATCTGGCTCACGCTGTCCTGGGAGTTTTCATTCACTGCTCAGCTTCATCTATCCCTCTAAAGACCATCTGGAGTCCCTGGGTGGTGCAAGCAGTTAACATGCTCAGCTGCTAACTGAGAGTTTAGAAGTTGGAATACACACAGAGGTGCCACGGAAAAAAAGGCCTGGCAGTCTACTTTCAAAAAACCAGCCACTAAAAACTCTATGGAGCTCAGCTCTACTCTGACACACTTGGGGGTCACCTTGAGTTGGAGTTGACGCCACTGCAGCTGGTTGGCTAAAGACCATTTATCTATCACACCACCACCCGTTGTCTCACCCTTGAGCTGCCTAAGGCCTAAAACATATTAAACAGATGTTCTGATTGAATGTAATACCTTATAGTCATCCCAAAACTTTTGCTCTAAAACTCTTTTGTATTTAGCATTTTTCCAATTCAACCTGTAGTACTAATAGTGATCACATCCTCCATGCACCACACTAAAATCTGTCGCCTCTGGCTTCTCTGGATTTCTTATCCTCTTTATCTAGTATATAAGAAAGTCCTAGATCCTACCTCCGAGTTTCTTTCAAATCTACCCACATTTTTCCATCCCCACTACCCTGTTTTAGACCCTCTGAATCTCTCACCTGAAATATTTCAGTAGCCTTTTTAACACCTCTGTGTCTGCAGCCTTTTCTTTCCAGCGTCTCCTCTAGTCAAATGCAGTAGCTTTCATAACTTACAGAGTAAATAAGGTTCACATTTGGGACCCACATCCTAGAGGTTGTCTGAGGATGTCCTGAATCAAGGGCAAAGGAAATCATTGCCCACAGGGACGTTGAGATTACAAGAAAGAGAAACTGGATTTGGAGCCGTGCTGAAGGGGCAAGGCAGGTAGTCAGTGAGGATAGGGTACCCCTTTATGTGGGGCCTGGTTTATCCTTCTGGGGCAGGAGCAGCTCCAACGAACCACACATTGCTCTGGCCTCTGAAATTGGTAATACTCTTCCCTCTGTATTGAGATAGCACATTGTACTTGTGTTATTTTTTTTTATTTTGTTGTTAAGAATAGACACAGCAAAACATATACCACATCAACAGTTTCTACTTGTACAATTCAGTGACAGTGATTACATTCTTCAAGTTACATTCTCAGCCTCCTTTTCTGAGTTGTTGCTCCCCATTAACATAAGCTCACTACCCCTTAAGGTTCCCATTTAATCTTTCCAGTTGCTTCTGTCAGTTTGATCCCATATTGATAGACCTTGAAAGAGCAAATGCTCAAGGCAGACATTCTTTACTAGTTAAGCTAAATTATCGTTTGATTTTAAGACGACCTCAGGGGATGGATATTTTTGGTTTCAGGCATACTTTTGTTATGTTGTTAAGGTTTTGTCTTGTGGTATCACTAGCTCTGTATACACATTTCTCCACATAGATTGTCTTTGAGGACCAAATGCAAATCTTACTCCATAACTCCTGTAGTACCCATTTGAGTGAAGAGGGTGGTCTCTGGTCCATGTCCCAGCTCAGCTACTAATTTGAACAACTTAAGCACACTGGGCTTCAGTTTTCCACTCTGTAAAATAGGGTTTTTAAGGAGCCCTGGTCTCACAATGGTTAAGTGTTCAGATGCTAACTGAAAGGTCGGCAGTTCGAACCCACCAGGGGCTCCATGGGAGAAAGACCTAGCCATCTGCTCCCATATAGATTTAAAAAAAAAAAAAAAACGTTGCCATCAAATTGATCCCGACTCATAGCAACCCTATAAGACAGAGTAGAACTCCCCCATGGGGTTTCCAAGGAGCAGCTGGTGGATTGGAACTGCCAAACTTTTGGTTGGCAGCCAAGCTGTTTAGTCATTGTACCACCAGGGCTCCCAGATTGGTTAGAAACTGGAAACACTGGGCTCGACTTAATTCAACCAATATTTAATTGAGAGATCGCTATATGCCAAGTTAAGCATCTTCTACGGATTATTTAATTCTTATGCTGCTGTCATTGTTCTGTGCGGTTGACCCTGGATGACAGAATAGAATTGCCCCATAGGGTTTTCATACAGACTATAGCCTGGGGTATAGATTACAGTTTAGGAAACCCTGTGGGGCAATTCTACTCTATCATATTGGGTCAGTGTGAATCAGATTCGCCTCAACAGCATACCACAGCAGCATGAGAATTAAATAATCCGTGGAAGGTGCTTAACTTGGTGTGTAGTGAGCTCTCAATTAAATGTTGGTTGAATTAAGTCGAGCCCAGGGCTTCCAGGTCCTAACTAATCTGAATTGAAAATCTTGCTGTGATATTGGATTATTATAAAGCTCAGAATTCAAAACAAATCGAAGCTTCCTGCTCTTGTCTGTAAATGATTTGGTGGTAGACATCTTACCCTCAGTGTTGTATGAATTTCTCCATCTGGTACCTTGGACTTGAATTAATGTCAGTTGTATTTTGTTTTCCATGAGGGTTTTCTGCGTGTGAGGAATGGGATATGTTACATCACGATCAACTGACTTAAGAAACAAGATCTCAGACCTTTCCCCTCTGCCTTTTCCAAGCCACTACAAGTGATACTGTCTACTTTAAGACTTCTCATTTAATTCCCCCTCATTTAGTTCCACTGACCTGTGAGCAAAAATGATCGCAAGTTTGAGTGAGCAGACTTTTTCACATACTTCCTGTTCACACAGCTCACTGGCAACGCATCATTTCCTCGGTGAAGTTGGGAGAAGGGGGCTGAGTGCCAATAAAACTGCCCACCGTGTGGGGGAAAGAGGGTCATAGCCTCCTCAACATAGTCTTCTCGCATTGGATAGTTTAAGGGGAAGACTCTACACTGCATTTCAAGGGTCAGCATTTCATAAGGCTCAAGGGCTCCATGCACAGTGTTACTGCAACAAAATTACAGTCCACATCTCCTCCAGACCCCTTTCTGGCTTCCTGTCTCAGTGTCCTGGTGCTGCTGTGACACAAATACCACCAAGTGAGTGGCTTCAAGAACAGAAATTTATTTTTTCATGGTTCAGAAGGCTAGAAGTCCAAGTCAGGGTCTTGCCTGTGTCAGTTCCTTCCTTATCAGTAACCCTGGGAGTTCCTTGGTTCCTTGGCTTGTAGATGATCCTCACTTGGCATCTGTCTTCCCCTGTGTGTGTGTCTTAGTATCTATCCTGGTCTTTCTATAACTCAGACATGACTAGGTTTAGGTTCCATCTTATACTGATATGACCTCATTATATAACAAAAGGAAAACCCTGTTTCCAAACAAAGTTGTATCTACAGATACAAAGGCCAGGAATACAACATATATTTTGGGGGACACAATTCAACCCATAATGCTAACCTTGCATTTCAGTAGCCTTTCTCCCCCGGATTCGTTTCCTTTAGTCACCTTGGCTTGGGGTATGTATTAGGCTCCTACAACTGCAACAAAAATAATAGCTTAAATGAGATGGATGTTTTATTCTCACAAAACTGTCAGGTGTGAACAGTCCTCAGGTTGCATGGTGACTGAGCAGGATCATGACTCAAGTTCCTTGTATGTCGATCCACCCATCCCTAAGGTGTTTAACTCCACGTTGTCCAAGGTGAGCCACCACCCCCACATTCCCGCTAGTGGGAAGAGGCAGGTCATGAGCCCTCCCGTTCAAGGGCATCAACTGAAAGATGCACGCTTCCCATCCACTCACATCCAGTTGGCCAGGCTTTTTCGTACTTGGTGGGATCAGAGTCTGAGAAATACTGCCTTGACTCTGGGTGGTTATGCCCTCAGCTCCAATTTGGGTTTCTGTTACTATAGAAAAAAAGGGAAAGTAGATATGGGAGAAAATCTAGCTATCTGGGCCACAGAAAGTGCAACCGTTGTGGTTAGTTTGGGGCAAAGAAAGAAACAGAAGGCAACATTTAAAAACACTCTTGTTGATTAGTGGTCTCCTTGGATCTCTGAGTCCGTCCAGGATGCTGTTCTGTTCCACAGTAAGAAATTAATTTTCAATTATGTTGAAAATGTAACATTTCTCATTAAAAATTAATACTTGATGATTATGGAAAACTTAGGAAATGCAGGTAAGGAGAATGAAGGCAGTTAAGACGTCCAGCAGTTTGCAGTTGAGTCATCAGCATAGAGGTGAGAGTTAAAATCTGAAAAATGTAACCACCCTTTGAGAAAGACAGAGGAGTCAGGAAGCAATGGCTGAACTGCGCAGAAAATCCCCAGAAGGAGGAAACAAAGGTGAAGCCAGGAAACTTTCAGGAATGCCTTGGTCCCCATGGTGGGTGACATTTGTTATTTTGGGAGTTTTATCGTGTACAATACAATGCTTGAAGAAATGACTTGCTTGATAAAAGCTATTGTAGTATTATTGTAAGCACTCCACTTTTCCTAAAACACTCAGAGACTTAAGGATAGAATCAAAGGAAATAAATGTCTAGGGCTTTGGGCCCCACAATGTCACTACAAACAGTGAACCATACTGGTGCCGAGGGACAGTCTCCACTTTTACGTGCACCGTGTATGGATGATGGCCCCTCACAACTGTCAGGGCTTCTGAAAATTAGCAACTATGGGAATAAAGTGACCAGACGTTTGTTGATTTAAACATATCTTGCAAATGTGTGAAATTGTTCTGTTAAAATTCTCTTTAAAATAAACTTCTGTTAAAGTGGTTATAAAGAAGAACCAAATCCACTGCTATCGAGTCGATTCCAACTCATAGCGACCCTACAGGACAGAGCAGAACTGCCTCATAGGGTTTCCAAGGAACAGTTAGTAGATTTGAACTGCGAACCTTTTGGTTAGCAGCTGAGTTTTTAACCACTGCGCCACCAGGGCTCCAAACCATTTATTGTTGTTAGGTGCCATCGAGTTGGTTCCGACTCATAGTGACCCTACGTACAACAGAACAAAACCCTGCCCGGTCCTGCGCCAACTTCCCAATCATTATGTTTGAGCCCATTGTTGCAGCCACTGTGTCTATCCATCTTGTTGAGGGTCTTCCTCTTTTTCGCTGACCTTCTACTTTGCCAAAACCAGTTATAGGAGGTGAAAAAGTAAGAACAAAATTCTACTAAATAATACAATAATCGCATAAAGCAATTTCTTAATGAACATTATTTTGACTGAGGTCACTTGGTCAAAAGCAGTCCGAAACCTAGTTGGTCAAGGTAATGACTTTGTCCAAATGTAAATTCTCAGGCTCTGGGTTGGTTAAGTAAGTCATCATGGGTGCTATCGTGCTCAAACATGTAATCACGAACATTACTTATGAACCAATGTTGAAAACTAGAAGTTTCTGAAACTGCTGCCAAGCCTGGCACTAGAAATGTACCAAAAGTCCCTGAAAAGTAACGATTCTTTTATTATTTCCTTTATTTTTGCATATTACAAAATCAGTATATACTCATTACAGAAAAAAATTAGAAAGCACACAAAAGGTAACATGAATAATGTCTTTTATCTCACCCACAAAGAAAACCCCTTGTTAGTACCCTGACGTACACCCAAGTTAATCTTCATTTTTTAATGTAAAATTAGACATCTCACCACTTACGTATCTATAGTAGTGGCCAGTAGTGGTGATGTCAAGTTGACTCTGACTCATGACAACTCGTGTCAGAGTAGAACGATGCTCCATAGGGTTTCCAATGGCTGATTTTTCAGAAGTGGATCACCAGGCCTTTCTTCCATGGTACCTCTGGGTGGACTCAAATACCAACCTTTCCATTAGTCACCAAGCATTATTTGTGCCACTTGGGTCTTCTATGTATCTATAAGCATATACATATGTACACTTTTATTTTGTTTTTTACAAAGATAATATCAAATCTACTTTTTTCAGTTTTTTTTTTTATGTTTCAGAAATGATCAACTTCTCATCTGAATTAGGTAGAAGGGAAACGGCAGCCAGCAAACAAGATAATGACGGCTGATGACGAAGAACACTCATTTAGGGAGGCTA